>NC_089584.1:49092296-49420388 GCF_019320115.1 Miscanthus floridulus
CAGAATGGGGCAGGCCGGTGGTGCCATGCGGCGATCTTGCCGGCGCATGGCCACCACGCGGCTCGCACATTCTGGCACGATCGGAGCGTGGGCGTGGGTAAGTGGGAGGCGCGGCGTGGGCCTGCGCCGGTGAAGCGGCTGCTGGGCTAGGGTGAAGCGCGCGGTGCGGGAGCACGAGCGCTGCAGGCCAGCTTTGTCAGCTGGGCCAGAAGCGGAGCGGCGGCCCGGTAAGAAGCAAATCAAATTTTTCAATTTTTTTTCTATTACATTCAAATGCAAATTTTGAGCAATTTCAATCAGTTTCAAACTTTGGCCCAAAAATAAAAGTTGCTCTAAAATTTATTCTCTACAACTTTGTCAAAAGGAGCTAGGGCTAATTCCCACTATATTTTGAATTACAAAATTAAGGTCAATTTAATTTCAAAATCGTATTTTGGAAGATTATTTTCAAAAGTAAAATTTGAGAAAACTTTGAATATACACCTTGCTCCAAATTGCATCCTAATTACTTCTAAGTGGTCTAAGTGATCAACCAAGGTACACACATGGCAAAACAAACATAGCATCCAATCTATTAAAACAAAACTATGCAACATACATGTTTCATTAGTATGTTTCAATTCTATATTTCATGTCATGCTTATGAATGCATAATAATGATTATGCTCATGATTTGCAAAATGTTAATGCATGCTTAACACCGAGGTGTTACAGCCCTCCCCCTTATAAGAATCTCGTCCTAAGATTTTAAGCTACGAACCATTTGTTATAAAAATCCTTATAAGCGTTTTGTAGATATTCTCCTGTTTCCCATGTCGCATCACCATCATCGTGATGACTCCACTGTATCTTATATGTTCTCACCACTTTATTCCGAGTGACTCAGTCCTTAGTGTCCAAAACTCGAACCGGTTGCTCATGGTATTCCAAGTCTAATTTGATCTGAATGCCCTAAGGTTCTATTCTCTCTTCCAGAACACGCAAGCACTTCTTCAACTGTGATACATGGAAGACTGGAAAGATCGAACCCATCGCTTCTGGTAACTGTAACTTATAAGCCATGGGACCCTTCTTCTCTATGATCTTGTATGGTCCTACAAACCTAGGAGCGAGCTTTCTCTTTACTCCAAACCATTGTACTTTCTTCATTGGAGTAACCTTCAGATAAACGTAGTCACCTACCTCAAACTCAAGCGGTCTCCTTCTCTTATCGGCATAACCCTTCTGACGTGACTATGCCGCTTTCATGTTTTGTTGGATAATACGGACCTTTTTCTCAGCCTCATCAACAAAATCAATTCTATAAAACCTTCTCTCTCTAGGCTCAACCCAATTCAACGATGTCCTACATTTCCTACCATACAATGCTTCAAATGGAGCCATCTTGATACTCTCTTGGTAACTGTTGTTGTAAGCGAACTCTGCCAAAGGTAACCATGATTCCCATGAACCCCTAGACGATAACACACAAGCTCTAAGCATATCTTCAAGAATAGCATTAACTCGCTCTGTCTGCCCATCTGTCTATGGGTGGTAAGCTGTACTATGAACCAAGCTAGTACCCAAACCTTTATGAAGATGCTCCCAAAAATGAGCGGTAAACTATGAACCACGGTCAAACACGATAGTCTTTGGTATACCATGTAATCAGACAATCTCTGCAATGTACTTCTCAGCATACTGAGGGGGTCAAAAAGCATTCTTGACTGGTAAAAGGTGAGCTAATTTGGTAAGGCGATCTACAATCACCCAAATCGAATCATTCCCCTTTGGTGTGGTGGGAAGACCGGTGATAAAATCCATACTTATATCATCCCATTTCCAATCTGGTACTGACAAAGGTTGCAACATTCCTACGGGTCTCATGTGAAGAGCTTTCACTCTACAACACATGTCACAACGAGCAACATACGCTGCAATCTCCTTCTTCATCTTCATCCACCAATAACGAGGTCTCAATTCTTGGTACATTTTGCTACTTCTAGGATGGATAGACAACTTAGAGTGATGAGCTTCATCCATCAATTTGTTCTTGAGCTCTCAATCTTTAGGTACAACTAGATGGTCCTTAAACCGTAACACTCCTTGTTCATCCACTCTAAAGTGCTTGGTCGGTTATTTCTTCATTTTCTCCTTGATATGGAATATTCCCTTATCTATTTTCTGACCCTCAATGATCTTGCTCTCCAAGGTACAACTAACCTAGATATTATGCAACACAGCAGGATGCAACAAATTGAACCCATCTTCAAACAACGGTTGCACAGCAAGAGAATGTGACTTCCTACTTAAGGCATCTGCTACTACATTTGCCTTTCCCGGATGATAGTGCACATTCAGATTATAATCCTTTATCAGCTCTAACCATCTTCTCTGTTGCATATTCAACTCAGACTGAGTAAATATGTATTTGAGACTCTTATGATCTGTAAAGATATTGCACACATTCCCAAGCAAGTAGTGTCTCCAAATTTTTAGAGCATGCACAACGACCGCAAGCTCTAAATCATGCGTAGGATAGTTAACCTCATGCTTCCTCAACTAACGTGAGGCATAAGCAATGACCCTTCCATCTTGCATCAGAACACATCCTAAACCATTCTTTGATGCATCGCAAAACACATCAAATGGCTTCTCTATATTCAGTTGCGCCAGAACAGGAGCAGTGGTTAGCAAATTCCGCAAGGTGCAGAAAGCTACCTCACACTCCTCTGTCCAAACGAACTTATGATCCTTCTGTAGCAAACTTGTCATTAGCTTGGCAATCTTCGGGAAGTTTGGTATAAAACAACGATAGTAACTAGCTAATCCAAGAAAACTCTGAACCTCATGAACTATGCTTGGTGCCTTCCAATCCATAACCTCTTGTACCTTACTAGGATCCACTGAGATTCCATTCTTAGATAACACATGACCGAGAAAAGGAACTGTCTTCAGCCAGAACTCACATTTACTAAACTTAGCATACAACTGGTGATCTCTGAGTCTAGTCAAGACAATTCTTAGATGCTCTGCATGATCTTGTTCGTTCTCTGAGTATACTAGAATGTCATCAATGAACACAATCATGAACTTATCCAACTCTGGCATAAAGACTGAATTCATCAGATACATAAAGTATGTAGGAGCATTTGTCAAACCAAAGGACATGACAAGATACTCGTACAAACCATATCTGGTGGAGAACGCGGTTTTGGGTATATCTTGTGGTCTAATCTTGATCTGATGGTACCCTGATCTCAAAATCTATCTTGGAGAACACCTTGGCTTTTGACAATTAATCAAACAAGATATCAATCCGAGGTAGAGGATACTTATTTTTAATTGTCACCGCATTTAGTGGCCGGTAGTCCACGCACATCCGTAAGGAGTTATCCTTCTTCTTCTTCACAAACAGTGCGGGACATCCCCATTCCGATGAACTTGGATGAATTAAACCCTTAGTCAACAGATCTTGGAGTTGTTTCTTCAACTTGGCTAATTCATTTGGAGGCATCCGATAAGGCCTTCTTGAGATCGATGGTGTTCCAGGGATTAACTCAATGGCAAACTCAACATCTCTATCTGGTGGAAGACCGGGTAACTCATCTAGAAACACGTCCAGAAACTCGCACACTACTAAAATCTTGGCTAGAAGAGTAGTTTGGACTGCACAAGTTGTACTGGCCAGATCTATTCTCTGAGGTAAGGTTACTTGAAATGTACCTTCTCCAATAGGTTCCTTGAGAGAAATGCTTCTTCCTCCAACATCAATTACTACTCCCATCTTATTCATCTAGTTCGTTCCCATAATCACATCCAGAACTAGCCCTGGCATAACTATCAAGTTAAGCTTATACTGCCTATCTGCTATACTCAGGGTTACCCCCTGGATTATCTGATTAGTTAATAGATCAGCCCTAGCTGAACTTATCCGATACACACATTCCAATTCAACTATCTTTTGCTCATGCTTTCTTGCAAATGCTTGACTTATGAATGAATGAGATGATCCAAAATCAAACAAAACGACTGCAGGATGATGGTTGATAGAAAACATACCGGCTATCATGGGCTCTCCTTCAAGGATGTCATCAATGGTGGTGTGGTGCACACAAGCTTGGTACTAATTCTGCTGCTTCTTGGGATATGGGCAAAACTTCGCAAAGTGCCCAGGTTGATTGCAGTTGAAACATGGTCCTCTTACTTGAGTAGCAGCTCTAGATGAACTGCCTTGTCCGGTCTTGGCTTGTGGCACCACCATCTTGAATGGCTTCTGATTCCTCTAAGGTTGCTGGGCATTCTGATTCATCCGCTAGGGTGGCCTAAACCTTGCACTAGGGGCAGGCGAATGATACGCAGAATCATTTGCCATCGGGGCCCTTGGCTGGGACGAACCTAACTCAAAAGCCCTCTTGCGAGTCTTGGATGTAGCATATACATTGTTGTTCTTTTCTTGCTTTCAGCAGTCACTAACAAAGTCATTGAAACTAGTTCTTGTGTCGGTACCCACGTGCTTCATCATCTTGGGATTCAGACCTCTCTTGAAACTAGCGATCTTTTTGGCATCGGTATTCACCATGTCAGAGGCATAGCGACTTAGATTGTTGAATGCATGTAGATACTATGTCATAGTCTTGGTGCCTTCATTTAGTGCTAGAAATTCTCCAAACTTCATTTCTATCAAACCAGGTGGAATGTAAACTCCACGAAAAGCCTCAGTGAATTCTCTCCAAGTAATGTGGGCATTGGGGGGGAAAGTGGTGCGGTGGTGCTTCCACCACATTCCTACAGGGCCTTGTAGCTGATGAGCTGCATACTCAGTCTTCAACACTTCTGTCATCCTTAGAACATGAAACTTATCTTCCATGGTGTTTATCCACTCTTCTGCATCCAATGGCTCTGCCGCTTCTTTGAAAATTGGTGGTCTAGTGTCCATAAAGTCCTTGAAACTGCTATACTAATTCGCTTCATGTCCACTTGAGTTTAACCCACGGCGGGTGTTGTTAGCAATGTGGCACAATGCAGCTTCCATGTTCTGCTGCATGCCCTCCATGTTGCGTTGACTTCCAAGGAACTGTGCGAAGAACTATTCTGTGGTGTACGGTAGAGGAGGAGGTGGTGGTGGTGGATCATGGTTCTCATTCCCAGGGGCACTGCCACCTGCCTTAGTAGCGTCATACATGGTACGACGAGTGTTTGGCATATGCATATTTCAACAACAGTAATTATTAGGTGATGTTGTAGAAATTGCAGGTGAATGAAAAATTATGCCATACTAAATTCACTGGAGAGAATAAATTCATATAATAAAACAGGGGCACAATAAGTCATTCCAATTAACACAGCATCACTAATTAGATTACTTAAGCGCACACATCGCGTCCATTACAACCAAATTGCCAGCATACATACACTGGACTTTTGACGTTCAGATATCGCCACAAACACATCCAAGTTTTCCAACATTACATCAAGGTCTTAGTCTTTCTACTCATTATTACATGCCAGACATGCCAACCATGCAAAAGGTCATCGCAAATGAACCCCTAGTAGCTAGCGCAACAACTACTAACCTACTCATCGTGGTCGTTGTCTAAGTCAGAGATGTTGACATTGTCACTATCCACATCATCGTTGTCATCGTCAGCTGGTGCCTCAGGCTCTTCGGAATCCTCGTCCTCATCTAGATCCATCTCTGCTGCTCTAGGAGGAACGTAAGGGTCGAGCTAGTTATTCAGCTGATGAACCTCCTTGTAGGTTGTCATTGTACTCTTCTGCATTGGCCAGCTGCTGCTCCAGCTCAACCGAGCTCTCAGAGCATCTTCTGTAGACCAGGCTTCATTCCTCTAGTGGAGCACATGGATCAATATGCGCTCAGCATTCCTGTTGGCGATGGTCAGATGCTCAACCTGCTCTCTCAGTGCATGTACATCTCCCTCATAGACTCTAGTCCTCTAGGTCGCCTGATCCCTCTAACAAGTCAACTAAGCCATCTCGGCATTGAGCCTCTCAATCTCAGCGTCGTGATCCCTCTGACGCTGATGTCGGTCATCGTGGGTCTGACCAAGAGCACCAGACACACATCTTAGGCTACCTTCTACTCCATCAAAAGCCTTCATCACTGTGAACATGGTGCTCATAGCAGGGTTATCACTGTTCTGTCCTTCTGCTAAACCAATCTCTAGAGATCTTCCTCTTGCTTACTGCCACGAGTCAGTGGAGGGGTTGCCCCCTAGAAAGACTCCATCTATAGCGGCTGCCAACTCCTGAGGAAAACGATCCATGATATCCCTCAGTATCCCAAAGGCTGCCCTATCAGCTGCTTCTTCAGCGGTCCTGCTAGTTGACTCATAACGCCAACCAGTCCACTCAGAACTGTCACCTCGGGGACAAATAATGGCCTCCACAGTAACCAAGAGACCTTCCCCCAACTGCTCATTTGTCTAGAAATAGCGGGGCTCTATTCCATTAGGATAGCCTACATAGCTGAGCACTCTCCACAAGAGTGTAGGCATCCCAAACTCTCTAAGAAACGTGTGGTGCTGATGGGTACGTGGAGCAAGCTAATGGCGGGGAGCTCTGCCTCTGGTGGACTTGCGAGCGGTCTACTTTGTGCATGCCATCTATAGCAAATTTTGTTTTATTACTCACATGAGAACAAGGTTAAGTTGTCATTTTTATCAAAATGAGATAATCAACTTATAAGGGGAGGAACAATGCCATGAATGATATGTAATAACATGATGCATGCATGTTCCATACGTTCTCACAAACTTAGGAAAAAATAACAATTGCTAGCGGCATAGACGGTGGCATACAACGGTCTCTCATAAACGTAGCTAATATGTACTACACGATAGCGCTGTTATGTACCCACAAAAGATCCACTTCAGCCCAAACCCTGACAGTATGAAAAATATGCACAAAAGCAGTAAAGTAATCTACTCACTCTACACGCATCCCCAGATATGCGTATAATGGTAGCAACTACCTGAACCATCATCCTATCAACGGCATCGTCACCATAGGACAAAATTCCCCACACATTGGATACCTTCATACAAACACGCGTATGACATGTAAATAATCCGGCATCATATAAGCACTTCCCTAGATCGGTAGTGTATCCGATCATGCTCTCACAACTCTCACTTACCGAGGCGTAGAGGCAATGGATCCATACATTACCACTCAAGTGAATGGCACTCATACAATAGCACGCCGTATGAGCAACGAAATAGAAATATGATGCAAAGACCCCCAAGTCAGTACTTAAATAAGCCACCTAGAGTCCTTAACTAGGCATATAGGATATGACCACTGGCACACTATTAAGTTTTACAACTTAGTTTTAAACACAATTTTGGTTTTAAATACTCATGGGAATAGTAACCTGCTAAATCTTGCTCTGATGCTAGTTGTAACAGAACCGACCAATTATACGAGATTAAGTAAGGAAATCTTCTGCCAAAGCAGATAATTTAGCAAACTTAAGCCCGTATAACCCGGTAGTCCGTGAAACCACAAAGGATTTCAAACTAATCAACATACAAACCAAGATCGTACAAGTTTAGCAATTACCATCACATGTTACATAAAGTTCGCAATGATAGTTGGATACATCAGAGTTTAGAACATAAAGTTATTACAACCCAAGTTCAAACTGAAATAGCGGAAGCAAATAGTTTTAAAGCCACACACACACTTTTGGTTCAGATACAGTGCCAGTAGGTAGTCATCTCCAACAACAGCATTAGATGAGAGATACGGAGTGACCATTGCCCTTGGTCCTAGTTGTCACCCATCGTCGGGTATAGGCAGTTAATGCAATAACCATAGTACATTTGACCATCTACAACAACAATGGGAACAACACCCTGAGTACAAGAAGGTACTCAGCTAGACTTACCCGTCTTAAACCAAAATAAAGCGACACCAAGGATTATGCAAGGCTTTCTTTAGTGGGCTAGCTGACTTATTTGTGAAAAGCATAAGCTATCATGAAGAAACCATTTTAAGTACTTTGCATCATCTTTATTATGACCTATCCATCTAGGTAAGCACCTATACTATAGCAATCACTTGATTAACCAATAACATCTAGTTACCAACTTAGATTTAGCATATCCCATACCATCCAGATAACCATTAGTGTTCCATCATAATTACTATGATGCTGTAGCTCGAGTCAAGTGCTCACTATCCAGGAGCGATGGCGATCCGAATCGATTCCTAACCAGCTGGTGATTTATTCCTCACACAAACCACACTCACCGATCAAGTGAGCTACAGATCACTAATGACACTTTCCAAGTAGCCATAGGATAACAGTCATCGACCGCACTACCTAGGGACCGCCCGATAGCCAGGACGCACCTTGGGCTCACTCTTCGCGTCCCCGTCATACCCCCTTCAGCACTAGTCTGCCAATCCGAGTTTATCCCAGCTCGAATAGTGTCACTAGCTTCATGGTCGAAAGGTACTTTATTCTACTAGCTAAATGTGAGGCATACGTTCAACATGACAAGAGGGATGAGCAACGATCAGTCCTTAATTGACACAGATGGAAAACTAACAGCACCCCAGAACCATGTCTGGTTGCCTCCAACTTTTCCGTCCGGTCTCCAATTATCCATCACACATGGTTAATTCCAAGATATCATTCTTTCCATAGCTAAATTCTTCTAGTAGCCACCTATAAATGTAGGTGACCGGAAATCACCGATCACTACCGGTCTAAGCAAGGCTAAGCAGTTATTTGATCCTGACCTAACAGGGTAAAAAGGTAATAAGGTAGGCAAGGATAGTAATAAATGCATCAACGGTTTCAATCAACTCCTACAACTTAATGCAACAATATGTAAACTCATATATAGAAAGAATTGCTTTGATAAAGTAGGAGACTTAGAATGCTCCGGGGCTTGCCTTGTTCGAATGAACTAGGTTGATGATCCACGCACTCGGGCAAGTCCTCTCCTTGCTCCTCTTCCTCTGGCACCTCCTGTGCCTAGATTTCTTGTGGATCTGTCCTGGTCTGCTCTTCCTGAACTGCTACTAGCAACTCCTCCTACGATCCTGTATGATGCAGATGTATAAGTGCTCATGCATAGGTGCATTAGAGAGATGACATGTAATGATCATGATGCATGGAATGTAGATGAACATGTTTAACTTTATTGGGCATAGTAGAAATAAAGCTCTTCTACAAGGTAGCCAACATCATCCAAGAACATGTACTACTATACTACTACTACAACCACTGTACTAACATGCCAACTCACCACAGCAAGCTAAGATGCTTCAAAGATACACCAAAGCAAACATTATTAACTAAACATGCATTAAAGAAGATTATTTTATTTCATTTTAAACTAGGGCTACAACAGCAACATATATTTCTGGTGCTCATAAAATTATGAGAAAATTATAGTAGCTTCCTTAGCCAATAATTAGTCTACCATAAAATTTTCATTGCATGTGGATAAGTATAACAGCCTACACGAAAATGACAAGCTATGGCATAAATATGAGCATGAAAATACTTTGTATTATGAAAAGTATCAAACAATAGATTTAATATTTTTCCTATGTTCTACACAGCAAACAATCACTGCACAAAAATTATCATACACATGTTTTATACAATTTTTGCTCTCTATCAAAATAACAAAAATCATCAATTAAAGGCACTTGAACTACACATCAATATCTCTCTACAGAACATGCATGACATGTATTTTTCCTACAAAGTACATCTCAAGAATAGATCAACCAAATTGGAATCATATTTTTCTTATGTATATTCTATTTATTAAGCATTTTCCTAGAAAATAGCAAATACAAGAATTAAATAAAACCCTATACACAAGTATCACAAAAACCACATGCAATATTTTTAATAGATAGATCTAGTCATAAGAAACCTAGCAAAATTTGTTTCATCAAATTTGGAGCAATATTTTTCAATTTATGAATTTCCAAAGCATTTAAACAAAATATGTAAATCATTTCTTTTATTCCTTCTAAAAATCCCGGTTCAAAAATGCTAGATCCACCCGGATCTACACACAGACGTGCACCCCAGCGGCTGACAGTGGGCCCCCTGGCCCCACCGGTCAGTCACTATAGCAGGGGAGGCGCTTGGCCGCGGCGGTTCTCGCCGCCGATGAGCTCGCTGGCGTTGAGGTCACCACCGGAGGCTTCCCCATGACAAGGCGGACCTAATGGTACATCTACCGTGGCCAGTGGAGCTAGGGAGCAAGCTCACTGGCGTCCATGGCGGCACAGTGGTGCGGCCAAATGCTGGCCGACCATCTCCGACCGAGATGTGGCGCGGGGAATGGCTGGCGAGCTCCACCACGTCAGTGTGGTGCTGGTGCACGTGGAAATAGGGAGAGAGGTGGAGCGGAGAGGGGGAGTCCATGGAGTGAAGCTCTTCGGTGAGCTCGACCACGACTCCGGCGAGGGAATCTCGGGGAAGGGGAGCTTCCCATGGCTTATCGAGGCGAGCACGTGGTGCGCGAGGTGGAGGCGGTGCTCGAGGCACGACGTAGCTACTAGCCGTGAGCTGTGGTGGCCGAGCGAGCTAACTTTGGCGAGGCGCGGCGCGCAGTGGCGAAGCTCACTGCACGCGCGGGAGCTGCGGCTGCTGTCCGGGCGATGGAGAAGCAAAGAGAGGGAGGGAATGGTGGAGTGAGGCTCGGATAGGGGTCTTGAAGGCAGGGTGGGGCCAGTCAGAATGGGGCAGCCTGGCGATGCCATGCGGCGATCTCACCGACGCATGGCCACCACGTGGCTCGCGCGTTCTGGCATGGTCGGAGTGCGGGCGCGGGCGAGCGGGAGGCACGGCGTGGGCCTAAGCCGGCGAAGCGGCTGTTGGGCTAGGGCGAAGTGCGTGGCATGGGAGCACGAGCGCTGTGGGCCAGCTTTGTCAGCTGGGCCAGAAGCGGAGCGGCGGCCCGGTAAGAAGCAAATCGAATTTTTCAATTTTTTCTATTACATTCAAATGCAAATTTTGAGCAATTTCAATCAGTTTCAAACTTTGGCGCAAAAATAAAAGTTGCTCTAAAATTTATTCTCTACAACTTTGTCAAAAGGAGCTAGGGCTAATTCCCACTAGATTTTGAATTACAAAATTAAGGTCAATTTAATTTCAAAACCGTATTTTGGAAGATTATTTTCAAAAGCAAAATTTGAGAAAACTTTGAATATACACCTTACTTCAAATTGCATCCTAATTACTTCTAAGTGGTCTAAGTGATCAACCAAGGTACACACATGGCAAAACAAACATAGCATCCAATCTATTAAAACAAAACTATGCAACATACATGTTTCATTAGTATGTTTCAATTCTATATTTCATGTCATGCTTATGAATGCATAATAATGATTATGCTCATGATTTGCAAAATGTTAATGCATGCTTAACACCGAGGTGTTACATAGCGACCGAGGAGAGCCCCTCTAGAGGCGACTACTGTGGTTATTGAAGAAATTATGCGGCAGTCCTCTTCGCCTCCTCAGCCCCTCCGCACGATTATCCAGCACGATGAGGAATTTAAAATGCTAGAGGAGGCAGAGGCGAGCGTAGAGACGAAGAGGTGAAGGACCAACCTGGCAGCAATGATCGGCCGCATTGAGGTAAGCTTAAGAAAATCCATCTATTGTGTCCCTTGATTATCTCAATCTTTTTAACCCATTGCTTGTTGTAGAATGTTATGAAAGTATCTGAGCAGCACCAGCATCAACTAGAAGAGATGGCCCTAGTGCTGGAGGAGAAAAAGAATCTATGGGAGTCAGTGGATGACCTCTAAGCATGCCTACTCCAAGAACACCACTGTAGAGAAGATGTGGAGGTGAAAGTTCTGGCATTGGAGGTGGAGCGCTGGCTGATGGAGGTAGAGCACCAGCAGATGGAGGCAGAGAACCAGACATTGGCCAAGCAGCTTAGTCACAGTGCCGACTAGCAGAAAGGTATGATTTTTAATCTTGTCTTGTTAATGCCCAACATTGTGAGACCTCTTGCTATGATGTGCAGCGTTGGAAATGGAGCTCGGCCTTTCCTAGGAGGCCATCGTACAGCTAACTATAGCGAAGGAGGAGGCAGACAAAAAGGCCAAGAAGATAGCTGAAGATCTTCGACATGAGTGTTTGGCATTTTATTTTTGCCTGTGCAATTTGAACACATGCTTAGCATACAGTCACTTTTTTGTAGAGTATAGACACTAGGTGCTCGCGTAATTCTAGGTCTTTGGAGACCAAGTGAAAACATGGGATGAGGAGATTGAAGCGATGAAAGCTAGGATCAAGCCCATGCTTGACTACATTGGCTTTGAGCCATCCGAAGGGAGAGAGTTGCTGTCTGGAGACCCACAATCTTGGTCGATCCTAGACCAATGCCGTACGACATGGTCAGACTTCAAGGAATCAGCACGCAGCACCACCCATGGAGTCATTGTCCATGCACTTGCCCAACTGTGATCGCATTATCCTACGGTGGATCTCCAGCGCGTGGTGACCAGCTATGCCTATGGAACAGATGCCACAAAGATCGCTAGGCTAGAGGATGAGGCAGAAGAGCCGATGAAGAGGTTGGCTAGAGATGTTGACCTATTCGACGAAGGGGGGAGCGGTGCTCCACAGATAAAAATTTATGCTAAATCATTGTATAGGAGTGCTTAGCAACTTTTGTTGAAAGCTTGTTGTTATGGTGTGTTTTTATTTATATTTGATATAAACCATCCGGTCAGAAGTATGTAGCTGAGTCCCTAGCCCTAGCTAGCCTATTAACCATGACACGAGGCGTAGGGCCCATGTGCGTGTGGGAAGAATAGGGCGTCACTAAGGAACCGCTGCCAACCACCCATGACACAGAGGGCATATGCTCAGGCACGTGTAGGGAGAAGTCAGAGACAAGGTCGTCTATGGAGGCGTCTGAGCCTCAACATGTTTGTTCGGCTATTTGCCTTAGGCGTAGTTGGCATGTCATCTTTAAGATGTACGTAGAATCAGAATCGCTTAGCAGAAAAGTGTGGAGAAAACAATATGGAGAAACATCAGTGTAAAAAACTTTATTGAATACTGAAATATGAAAGGTACATATTTTTGAAATGAACGCTTCAAGGGTAGAAATGTCTACGCAGATCGATGTGCCAAGAGTTTGGGACATCTCTTTCATCCATGTCGCATAGTCTGTAGGACCCTGGTTGTGTGACCGCCTTGATGGTGAAGGGGCCCTCCCAAGGTGAGGAGAGCTTGTGCATCCCATCTGTCTTCTATTTCCTACAAAGTACTAAGTCTCCGACCATAAAGAATCGATCATTAACATTATGGTTGTAGTATCTTCATAAGCCATCAAGGTATTTTGTCGTCCGAACATAGGTGACTAGACATTCCTCTTCTAAGCTATCCACTTCAACAAGCTAGGCTTGGTCAGAGTTCTCCCTGTTGTAATTCTCCACCCTGGGTGCTCGGAAGGCAACCAATACAGCCTCAGAGCCGAAAACCATGAAGTACGAGGAGACGTCGATGTTATGACTAGGCTGGATCCATAGTCCCTAGACCATAACTAGTAGTTCCTTGAGCCATTTGCCTAGATGTTTCTATTCCTTCTCGTAGAGCCATTTCTTCAATGCGTCTAGGATCATACCGTTGGCGCCCTCGACTTGGTCGTTGGCCCTTAGGTGTGCCATGGAGACATACTTGACTAAGATGCATCTTTCATCATAGAAATCTTAGAAGTCGCTACCAGTGAACGTGGACCCTAGTTCAGTGATGATGTTGTTTGGCAGGCCGAACCGGTGAATGATATCGTTAAACAGCTAGGCTGCTTTCTTCGCTGTAGCTTGGACTAAGGGTTTGTATTCGATCCACTTGGAGAATTTGTTGATGTAGACATAGACCCAGTGAAAACCTCCTGGCACGGGCTTGAATGGCCCAACCATATCTAGTCCCAGCATGCAAAGGGCCATGATGCAGGAATTATTTACAAGGCCTGAGCGAGAACAAGGATTTGTTTAGCGAAAAACAGACAGTTCTCACATTAGCGAACGAGTGCTTCAGCATCAGCTATGGCTAAGGGCCAATAGAAAATAGCTTGGAAAGCCTTTCTGACTAGTGTTCTAGAGGCTGCATGGTTGTCATAGGTGCCGGCATGGATCTCCTTGAGTATCTTCTTGCCTTCTTCCACAGAGACGCACTTCTAGAGTAGCTCCCCTTTTGCATTTTTGCGATACAACTTCCCTTCAACTAGGACATAATGCTTACTATGGTGGGTAAGGTGTTCTCTCACTATGTTGTCAGTTGGGACATCTACAGTGGTGAGGTATCTGATGAAAGGTTTCCTTCAATCATTGCTCGGCCAGGGACTACTGCAACTAACTGGTCGGTAGGTGGTTTTTCTTCAACGCCTTCTTGTTCCTGCTAGATGGAAGGGGCCACAAGGTCCTAGACAAACACTCTGGCTAGAACTTCATCCCGAGTTGATCCTATCTTTGATAGCTCATCGGCTGCTTGTTTATTGGGCCAAACCATGTGGTCGTATTTGATGCCATAGAATTTGTCTTCTAACTTTCTTATCACAGCGCAGTAAGCGTCCATCTTCTCGTTGGTGCAATTCCAACCCTTATTGAGCTAGTTGATTATGAGAGCAGAGTCACCATGCACCAAGAGGCATTTAACGCTAAGCTCGATAGCTATACGGAGACCATGAAGTGCCGCCTCGCATTCAGTGGTATTATTAGATGCTCAAAAGTGTAGGCGGAGGACATAGCAAAGCTTATCCCCCGATGGTGATATGAAATATATGCCTGCCCCAGCACCGTCGAGGTTGAGAGACCCATCGAAGTACATGGTCCAGTGCTCGAGGTGGTCGACCGGGATAGGAGTCTGCATATCCATCCACTCGATAAAGAAATCAGCGAGTGCCTACGACTTGATCGTGTGGTGAGGCTTGAAGTCGATGGTGTAGGTGCTAAGCTTGACCACCCATTTAATGATGTGGCTAGTGGCTTCCTTGTTGTGGAGGATGTCGTCGAGCGGGTATTCCATGACTACTGTTATGTGGTAGGCATCAAAGTAGTGGTAGAGCTTCTAGGATGTGATCAGGATGGCATACAATAGTTTTTGGACCTATGGGTAGCGAGTCTTAGACTTGTTTAGGACCTCACTAATGAAGTAGACTGGGTGTTAGACTTTGTATGTGTGTCTGACCTCTTCTCGTTCAACAACGATGACAGTACTAACTACCCAATTAGTCATTGCGATGTAGATTAGTAGGGTTTCATACTTTTGGGGGCGATCATGATCGGAGGTGTGGTGAGGAACCGCTTGAGCTTGGTGAATGCCTTATCAGCATCCTCTGACTAGACAAATTTCTCTTGAGCCTTCAGTAGCTTGAAGAAGGAGAGTCCCTTTTCGCCCAGATGAGATATGAAATGACTTAAAGCTGCCATGCACCCCGTTAGCTTCTGGACGTCCTTGACGCAAGTCAGTGGCTTCATGTTGGTCACTGCCACTATGTTCTCTAGGTTGTCTTTGATGCCACGGTGACTGATGATGTTGCCCAGCAGGATACCGAATGGTATGTCAAAAATGCACTGAGTGGGATTCAGCTTCCATTGGTATACTTTTAGGGCTTCAAAAACTTCGATGAGGTCAGCGATGAGGGTGCCAGTAGTCCTAGACTTGACCACCACATCATCAACATAAGCCTCAATGTTCTTCCTGATCTGGTCCTTGAGGCAACACTAGATGGCTCTTTAATAGGTTGCACCCACGTTCTTGAGCCCGAAGGACATCGTTGTGTAGCAGTAGGCACTAAAGGGAGTGATTAACGACATCTTGATCTGGTCTTCTTCCTTTAGCATGATCTGGTGATAACTAGAGTAGCAATCTAAAAAGCATAGGAGCTCATAGCCAGCCATGGAGTCTATGACCTCGTCAATGCGAGGTAGGCTGAAGGGGTCTTTAGGGCAGTGTTTGTTGAGATCGATATAATTAATGCATATTCTTCATTCTTTATTCTTTTTTCTTACAAGAATAGGGTTGACTAACTACTCTAGATGATACACCTCTTTAATAAAACTAGCAGCTAAGAGCCTTGTTATCTCTACCCTAATGGCCTCCTTTTTGTCCTGCACGAATCATTGAAGCGTTTGCTTGATCGGCTTGGTGGTCACCGAGATGTTTAAGGAGTGCTCGATCAGCTCCTGAGGCACACCAGGCATGTCCATAGGTTTCCACGCAAACACATTGACATGCTCCCTTAGGAAGCTAATGAGTGTGTCTTCCTATTTAGGTTTGAGGCCAGCCCTGATTCGAGTAGTCTTGGATTGGTCACCGGGGATGAGGGCCACTTTGTTCACCTCTTTGGACTTGGTGGATGCTCAGGTGGCCTCCATGGTTGGGATCTCTAGGTCCTCTAGAGCGATCAACTATGAAGTCGTGATGTAGTCCTACATACGAATGGAGATGTCAGTTGCCTCGGTGAGCATGAAGTTATCCTTCTCACAATTGTAGGCAACATCGAGGTTGGCGCGCAGGGAGAGGACCCCCTGCTCCATTGACATCTTTAGCACTAGGTACATATAGTGTGGCATGCCCATGAACTTGGCAAGAGCTGGTCAGCCAAGGATGGCATGGTACACCATGCTAAAATTAGCGATGAGGAAGTTGACATAATCAACGTGAAAATGCTTGGCGGTGCCGAACTAAACCGGTAGTGTAATATGTCCCAAGGGTAGGGACGCCTTCCTATGAACAATTTCCCAGAATGAAGAGTCCATGGGGGTGAGGTCATCCTTCTTGATCCCTAGCTCCTCCATAGATCTGGCAAAGAGGATGTTGAGGGCACTCCCTCCATCGATGAGGACCTTCTCGAAGCACACGTCCTTGATTATGGGATCTAGGACGAGTGGGAAATGCCATGGGTATGGGATGTCCGACCACTGATCAGCCCTAGAGAAGGTGATTGGGTGCTCTGACCAGTTGAGGTACTTGGGATCAGTGACAGGGCCATCATATGTAGCGACCGACATGGTGTGTCAGGCTACGAGCTTCTGCTCCCAATTGTCTTCGGAGACAACTCTCTGAAAGCTCTAGTTTGGTTTTGATGAATTGATGAAACCCTAAGTGCTAACCTAGTTTATCAAAGTGATTATGAGATAGGTAGCACTACTCCAAGTAGTGAAGCTAATGAAGATCATGACATGAGGATGGTGATGCCATGGTGATGATCAAGTGCTTGGACTTGAAAAGAAGAGAGAGAAAAACAAAAGGCTCAAGCCAAATGTGAAATTGATAGGAGCTTTTCAGTTTAGTGATCAAGACACTTAGAGAGTGTGATCATATTTAGGATTGATAGTCGTACTATTAAGAGGGGCAAAACTCGTATCGAAATGCGGTTATCAAAATGCCACTAGATGCTCTAACTCATTGCATATGCATTTAGAATCTAGTGGAGTGCTAACACCCTTGAAAATGTTTGTGAAAATATGCTAACACACATGCACAAAGGTGATACACATTGTGTTTAGCACTTAGGAGTAAGGGTTCAAAACTTCACTAGCGAAGTGTCTGCCCATAGAGTGTGGATAGTCCGACAATGCCACCGGCGTCCTATATAGAAAAGATAGGGTTTCACAGAAGTGCACTGGACGCTGGTCATGTGGTGATCAAACTCTAGAGAGCAGTGTTCGGTCAATTATAAAACAAAGTGGTACTCTCAGCCTGTGACCAGATGCAGGCAACCAGACTCTAGATGAACACTATTTAGCGTCTGGTCCTACTGATATGACGGCGCATAGAGTAAACCGTGAGTGACCGAATGCTGGGCGTGTCCAGTCAGGCATGACCAGATGCATCCGATCGCAAGTGGTACCATACTAGAAGTGACCAAACGCTAGTGTCCTGTGTTCAATCGTACACTATAGTGCATTCGGTCATAACTTAAATACACTGATGACCGTTGAGATTGGGCGATCAGCATTTGAAGCAGGGGCCACGTGGCGTGCATCGCCCTAAATTTTCAGTGAATAGAGAGCCAATGGCTCTATTCATGGGTGTTGTCTATTTAAGCCCCATGGCCAGCTCAAGCTCATTCTCTTGGCCATTTGCATTGACATAGCAACCTTGTGAGCTTAGCCAAAGCCCTCCCACTCATCTCCATCATTGATTCAACATCTTTATGAGATCGGGAGAGAATCCAAGTGCATTGCTTGAGTGATTGCATCTAGAGGCACTTGGTGTTTGTGTTTCGCTACGGGATTCACTTGTTGCTCTTGGTGGTTGCCACCACCTAGACGGCTTGGAGCAGCGGAGGAGGATTGGCATGAGTTGGTGATTGTTTGTGGCTATCTCCGGTGATTGTGAGGGGACTTGTGCCTTCCTCGGTGGAGCGCCGAAAGGTAACCCTAGTGGATTACTTGTGTCATTGAGTTACCTCACTTGTGGGTAGGTTCTTGCGGTGTCCAATTGTGTGGATAAGGTTCATGCAAGACCTCTTAGCTGCCGAACCACCAAGTGTTGGTCGACACAATGGGGACGTAGTGTGTTGGCAAGCACGTGAACCTCGGGAGAAAATTAGTTGTCTCTTGCCCTTTGGTATTCTCCCAGTGATTGTTTTAGTATTCATCTTGTGATTGGTTCACTCCTCTACACGGCAGTATAATCACCCTACTCAGTCATTTATATTCTCACAAACTAGTTGTAGAAAGCTCTTTAGTGTAGTTAGAATTGAGAGCTTGCTTTATTGTTTTGAGTTCATCTAGTGGAGCTCTTTAGTGTAGCAAGTGTGAGAGCTCTTAGTGAGTAGTGACTTAGCAAATTGAGTGTCTAGTGATCATAGTAACTAGAATTGTTGGATAGGTGGCTTGCAACCCTTGTAGAGCTAGAGCAAGTTTGTATTTCGCTATTTGTTATACTAATCAAATTGCTCTAGTTGGTTTGTAGATTTTTAAATAGGCTATTCACCCCCTCTAGCCATATTAGGACCTTTCACTCTCCCACCAAAGATGGTGGCGATGGTCTTGGTGGGGTCTTGGTAGGTTGGGCCCTTGTTCTTGCTTCATTCTCCACCCTGGCCGTCTTTGGTCTCATCGTCATCACACCATGGCTTCTTCGATGATTCACCACCGAGCGCTGTCTTCAGGCCTCTACACTCTCGCATGGTGTGCTTGGCATCCTTGTGGATAGGGCATGGGCCATCCAGTAGCTTGCTGAAGTTAGCATCATAGGTGCGCTTGGCTCGGGTATTGGCAGTGTTGATCGAGTTATCAGGCCAGCGACGATGTCCTTGTCTGCCTCTCGAGCTCTCTAGGCTATCGTCATGCCAAGGGTTGTGGTCATCTTGGCGGCAATCATGATCATTGCAGTGGTCTTGATCGTCACGGCGATGATCGTAGTTGTTGTAGCACCTATCTTCACAACAGTCATCGTTGCGGCGCTGGTGGCGAGTAGAGCGGGTAGCCCGTTTGGCTTCTTTAGCATCAGCGTATCCGTTTGCTATTTGTATCAGTTCACCAATGGTAGTGGGACTCTTGTGATACAACTTTCCATGGAGCTACTCGTGCCGGAGCCCTTTGGTAAAAGCGGCGATGGCCTCGGTGTCAGTGATGTTGGGAACAGAGTTTCTTGTCTCCAAGAAGCGCATAATGAATTCACGTAGGGACTCCTCGGAGGACTAATGAAGCTTCTCCAGGTCATACTTGGTGCTAGGCTGCTCGCACGTGGCCATGTAATTGTCGATGAAGGCTTTCTTGAGGTCATCCTAGGATCGGATGGAGTTCTCTCGTAGGCTGAGTAGCTAGTTATTTGTAGACTGATTGAGCATGATTGGAAGATAGTTTGCCATGATGTCTTTGTCTCCTCCTATGGCTTTCACAGCAATCTCGTATAGAGCTAGCCACTGAGCGGGGTTGGCCTTTCTATCATTGGTGTTAACACCAATGACCTTGAAGCCCACAGGCCATTGGATGGCTCAGAGCCTTTCGGTGAAGGGGTGAAGTCCTGATGCACCGGTAGGGAGTGGTGCTTGACAGGTAGCAAATCCCTCATGTTCAGTGTCAAATTGCTGGTGACATTCCATCTCCGCTTCGTAGTGTGCGTACCTACTGTTTTTGATGCGGCCGCTGACATCTGCGCCGGCATTGATGTGGTCACAAAGGTCGTGAGGGAGGGGTTGATTGACCTCTTGGTTGCGGTTGCCACCCCGTGATGAGTATAGGCCTGATCTTCCGAGAGGTAGCCGGTAAGTTCGATTTTGTGGAGATCTCGACGTTGGTGATCCGGCTTCAAATCAGACGTGATTCGAACCCTGCAACCATTACACCACTGCTCTGTTGGTTATCAACCAAGCACAACTTGATTGACCTCGCCAAGAAGGCTTTTCCTGCAAGCGAATCAAAGAGCACAAGCAAGAAGGTAAAACACGCAATCTAAAATTGCAAATATGAATAACGCGAATATCAATAGAGGATTCAAGAACTCGGTTCCAAAGGACTAATCGACACAGTGGAGGAGATCAAGAATGGGGGCACTGGATCACTGTAAAAGGATTTGTCACCACAGTTACAATGAACGATTCAGTTTCTCGATGGAAAACTAAACTCTAAACAAAACCCAATTGTGTAGCAGCGGCGGCAGCTGTGTTTATAGTCTAAGACTTGACCTAGGGTTGGGGACGGCCAGGGGTTGGGCGCCCACAACTTGGGCTTAAGGCCCGACACGATACATGGCCAAGTTGGCCCAAATAGGTGACGCAGCACCTTGCCATGGTCACATAGAATGATCCACAGACCTTCTGGAGCTGGGACCAGATCCAAAACGATGGCGTCGTCGTCCCCTTTCCAACGCATCCAAGAACAGCCCGTTTCAATGTCGTATGAGAAAGTTATGACCGAAACAGTGATGACGTGTCTGCTGAATCCGAGGGCGACGTGGCAGCTGAGTTGGGAACGAATTGCAACTTAGGGAAGACCATGGCGTCGGTGTGTCCAGCGTGGCGATGTCCTCATCATCCTCCCCTTCTCGAATTTTTTTGGCAATTCTGATGAAACCAAACAGGGCGTAGCCTAGTTTGGGTCGGCTCCAAATGGTGTCAAGAAGCTGCTGAAAAAATTTCAGATTTTTCTGATAAACGAGCGAAAAGTTATGCCTGTTTTACCAAAGGTATCTCAAGATATGTTTTCCAAAAGGCACAACACGGCGGCGACAGTTAGGGCAAAGCGTCCCTAAACTCTAACACCGATCACAGGATCGTCACTGTGACTAACAGCAGTAGGTATTCACCTGATGATGTAAGGAGGGCTGCGATGCAGGCAAAATAAGAGCGGCTGGCAACCTATCTAGGGTTTGCGCGGCGGCGAGAAGTTACACAAGGCGGCTAGCGGGGCAAGTCGAGTAATGTGGTGGCTTCGACTTGTTGTTTGGGAATGATGGATGGGATAGCGGCAGAAAATAAAAATCACAGCAACGGGCGATTGAACTACGACCACGAACACAATCCTAAACCAGCAACAAGACTCGACCACAGACACAAACTCAACAACATGAATCTGAAACGAAATTGCAAAGGCACAAAGGGCGATAGGACAGCGGAAATTGAAATATTTTTGGGCTTTTTGTGGACTCTAGGTAATGAACAAATATAAATCTAAGGCAAACGAGATTATACCTCGCGGTAAACCTGAAATCTCTAATACCAATTGATGAGTACAGGCCCGATCTTCTGAGAGGTAGCCGGTAAGTTCGATTTTGTGGAGATCTCGACGTTGGCGATCCGGCTTCAAATCAAACGCGATTCGAACCCTGCAACCGCTACACCACTGCTCCGTTGGTTATCAACCAAGCACAACTTGATTGACCTCGCCAAGAAGGCTTTTTCTGCAAGCGAATCGAAGAGCACAAGCAAGAAGGTAAAACACGCAATCTGAAATTGCAAATATGAATGACGCAAATATCAATAGAGGATTCAAGAACTCGGTTCCAAAGGACTAATCAACACAGTGGAGGAGATCAAGAACGGGGGCCCTGGATCACTGTAAAAGGATTTGTCACCACAGTTACAATGAACGATTCAGTTTCTCGATGGAAAACTAAACTCTAAACAAAACCCAATTGTATAGCAGTGGCGGTGGCTGTGTTTATAGTCTAAGACTCGACCTAGGGTTGGGGACGGCCAGGGGTTGGGTGCCCACAACTTGGGCTTAAGGCCCGACACGATACATGGCCAAGTTGGCCCAAATAGGTGACGCAGCACCTTGCTGTGGTCACACAGAATGATCCATAGACCTTCTGGAGCTGGGACCATATCCAAAACGACGGCGTCGTCGTCCCCTTTCCAATGCATCCAAGAACAGCCCATTTCGATGTCGTATGAGAAAGTTATGACCGAAATAGTGACGACGTGTCTGCTGAATCCGAGGGCGACATGGCAGCTGAGTTGGGAACGAATTGCAACTTGGGGAAGACCATGGCGTCGGTGTGTCCAGCGTGGCGATGTCGTCATCACCCCGTCCTCCCTAAGGGTATGGCGGGTATGCGTCGTGGTGTGAATTAGCTTCATAGTTGCCTCTGGGTCCTCTATAGAGGTAGGGACCTTTGGCTAGAGGTTGGGAGCCATCGACACCATGAAGCTGGCCTCCTCCATCATGGTGGGAGCAGCGACTATGAGATGATGCGGTGGAATAAGATGGGGTGTCATTCCAAAACTCGTTGACTTTGACTTGCGCAGCTACGATATGTGCTCGGACCCTCTCGACCTCTAGAGTGTGAGGGAGTTTGTCAAGCTCATTGAAAGCGATGGCTACATTAGCGCTCGGAGTCTGGTAGACTAGCTAGTCGCCCATCATGTCAAACGCTTCTTCTAGATTACGCTAATGGAGGGGCGAGCCATGACCATACTCGTCGGCCCTTTGGGCTGCTTCTACATCTCGGCATTGGTGACCGCCGTTCTTCGTGAGACAAGCTTCATGCTCTTCAATGGTCTCGCCCTCCTTGGTGAAACTATCATGGCTAACGTGAAAAATCATGCCCGTTAACCCTAGAGGGAAAGCAGGACAGCTCGATACGGTCTTGTTTGAGCCTTTGGAATAATCGCCATGTCTCTCGTTCAAAATGTTGTAGAGAGATTCAGTCGGAAGAGAGGAATCATCCAGGAGCTGGCGAATAGCCACCATATTGACCACGGGCGTAGGCTAATCAGAGTCAGTTGGGTCGATCATGTAGAGATTGGTGGCGTGGTTGCGCTCAATGCTCCAGCCCAAAAGGATAGGGCCTTGGTGGGTTCTCCATCGGGGCCTCATAGTTGGCCAAGCGTAGGTCGGTAGCGGGAAGCGGTCGGCGCCACGCCGTGCACCCCTCCGGAGTAGCCATGATTACTAGATCGAAATCTGGTCGCCTCAAACGGTGTGTCTGAGCAGGTCGCTCGGTCGCAGTGGCTTGGTGATCTTGGAACGTAGGAAAATCATCACTCGCTCTAGATTGGTCTAGGACTGAATCCACAAGGAGCTGGCATGCCGTTATGCGGTCTGTGACCCAATCGATGGATGCAATCAGATCATCATTGTTGATAGATCTCCTAACCCAGCGACGGTGGGCTAGGATCAGAGATGTCATTGAAGGTATTGGTGCGATGGGCTTAGGGTGATCTTACATCGCCTCCATGATCTTCCCGTTGCCGTCGGGGCCGACAATCCAGATCATCGATCCGACCATGAAGATCTGGCCCATCTCGAGGAGGGCCATGGAGCTCAGAAAGGTGACCATCTGGTTTGACATGAATTCAGCACGCACACCCCCTACCTGGTGCGCCACCATCGACGAAATCTAGTCGACAGTCTACTGAGGGGTATGCCCACGGTAGTAGATGAATTGGTGGAGGTACATGTAAGGAAACCGGATGGTGACATAGAACGCAAGAGACAATGATTACATAGATTTAGTGCCAGCCTAGTAATGGCTAGTTCAAAATCTAGCCGTTGGGTGGCACCGGACAGGGGGTGGCGGTGTGCCACCTTGCTGTCCAGTGACCCCAACTTTGCTAAGTTGGAGGGTAACGGCTAGTTCCTTGGCGTGGGGCTATTTATACACCTCTATCTCGTGCATTGAGGCTCTTTTACCCATTTGTTCAGCTAAGAAAACACTTTGGAGTGCAAGGGAGAGCAAAAGCCTAGTGGGGTGATTGAGATTTGCTAATCCAAGATTAAGGACCTCACTAGTGCATGTAGCAAGTGTGCATCCACTCTTCTCATTAGGCTTAGTTAGATCAAGTGAGAGTTCATGCTTGTCACTCTTGGTGATCACCATCACCTAGACGGCTCGGTGGTGATTGGAAGCTTGGTGATTATCCGGTAGAGCTTGAGGATGACCCAAGTCATAGTGTGAGCGGTTGTGGGCGATTCACCATGATAAAGTTTCAAAAAATTAGCCCATAGAGAGCACTTGATCCTTGCGCGGATCAAGGAGGAGCTACACCCTTGCGCGGATACTCCAACAAGGACTAGTGGGAAGTGGCGACTCTTTGATACATCGGAAAAACATCGCCGCGTTCCTCTCCCTCTCTTTACTTTAAGCATTTGCATTTGAGCAATTAAATTCATGTCTTTACATTCTTAGAATTTCCTAGTTAAAGTACGATTAGAACCTAGGGTGCAAAACTTTTATGTGGTAGAGCAATAGAAACACTTGTAGGCACAAGAGGGTGAAATGGGCTAAGTGTAGGACTTAATTATTGCAAGATATTTAGAATTAGTCTAATTCACCTCCTCTTAGACATCTTGATCCTTTCATGTGATAAATGGAGTAATGTGATCACTTCAATATAAAAATTATTATTATTCCTATGTTTCAATGCACATAAAATTGCATAATTAATTCTATTTGATAAATTAGAAATTTTAGGGTATCACCGATCTACAAAAATTAATTAGAAAAAATATGAAACATTTTCATTTGACATGACTGCTAACAAACTAACTAAAGATAGAAAAAATTAGAAAAAATAATTAAATTATTTATTATATTTAGTGTTTTCCATTCACCGTCCAAATTGAAAATTTAAGAGTGTGACACTATCCTCGGGACTATATAAGGAAGGGTATAGATAGAGATGGATTCATTGGATTTGCACGGATACGGATTCAGATACCACTATTGACCATATTTAATTCAAAATCGAATATGGATAATGGCGTATACTAATGCAAAATGGATATCTCAAATTCGGATATCTACTTGATTTTGAAGATAACGTGTATCTATTTGCTTATCGATAGTTTCATAGAATAATAAAACCATTATGGTTGAAGGAATTTAAAATATAGCTATATAACATCTTGGATAAACACAACAATCAAAAATAAAATATTTTAATCAATATTTCAATAATTAAATATATAAAATACAAGAAAATTATAGATAATATATATTAATTACTAAATTCAATTAAATAAAAATAAATTCTAGAAGTATATAAATAAAATAAAAAATACTAATTGATATGATTAGCCATATTAAAATTGTTTAAATTTAAGATTTATATATCGTTATTAATACTAAAATTACATTAGTCATAGATAACTTTTAAATAATGATACAAATCATCTGTTATATTAAAATTATTTTTAATTACATTGTTAATTAGTCATAATTATAAGATTTAGATGGTTTCAAAATAATTTGTACTTCATGGATATGAATAACATGTCGAATATGGACGTGGAATTGGATAGAGAATAATCTCCTCAAAAAAGAATACAAATACATCCACTTAACATCCATATTTAAAACAAATACGAATACGAATATCCATATTTACACTAAAACAAATATGAATATTGGATGTTTCAAACATCTGGACATCTGCATCCATCCCTAGGTAGAGAGCACCTGATCGGTCATCCCAACTTAGAGATTGAATAGATTAATTTTATTCTCCAAATAGCTCCACCCATAGATGCATTGTCGTGACCCCTACTAGCAAACCGACTCCGAACGTGCGTTGCACATGTAATAAAAATCATCATCTACATTGGATGTAGGGTATCCTATACCTAAATCCGGTATTGATCTGTGTCATGTATGCTACCCCATCTAATCTACTATAATGATACACAAATTACCAGTCATGTGGAAAATCCTATGACACCATCCTATTATTTCTTGGCTTGGTTAGATCTCTACAGTTCTATACTAGAGTTGTGCTCAAGTAGTAGAAAGATCGTGTGAACCTTGTACTCACTTATTCTCCTCCGCGTAGCTACGCCATTTACCTTAAGTATTCTTCTATTATTCTATGTCACACTACCCCGATTATCCTTACCCTCATCTAAAGCTGGGTGGTTGATTGTGATATAATTACTGGAGATCATATTGATCAATACTCTTATCTATATGCTTTCTCTGAAGATATAAACACGATACCTTAGGATACTACTGGGTGGAATGCTATAACGATATTATATGTGCTTGTGGAATTATCCATTTGACCATTAAAAAATATCAACACTCCTATCACCTAGAGGAAGCCACATGCGATAACAACGTGGGTGGCAGTGGATCTTAAGGTTGTCCATGACTGTCTGCCTCTTTGGTCTGGTGCTTGGAGCTCGACCAACTAGAGCAAAATCATGCTAGACTAGCGCCTAGCGGCAACGTCAACCGCCAGTGGAATCACGACGTAGATCCTACTCTACATAGATCTGAAGCGAGGAAGGAATGTTGGAGGATTGAGGCAAGGAGGAACAGTGGAGGGAGCAAAAATCGCATGCCTGAGGCTAGGGAGGAACGATGGAGCAAGAGAGGGTGGCAGCCTGATATGAGAGGCGGAGAGACCGAGCATGTGTGAAAATTGGAATCGAGAGGTTGGAGAAAGATACTGAGACCCACCTTTATTGCCTTTCATATTAGGGCTTGATCAACGCAGACATGTATAGACATATTGGTCTCAACTAAAAGGTAGAGTTCACCTAGACAAGGAAAACGTGAGCCATCA
This sequence comes from Miscanthus floridulus, assembly GCF_019320115.1. Lineage (NCBI taxonomy): Eukaryota > Viridiplantae > Streptophyta > Magnoliopsida > Poales > Poaceae > Miscanthus > Miscanthus floridulus. The sequence continues at coordinate 49,119,271 of NC_089584.1, forward strand.
ATTCTCATTGTAGGCAGTGCTAACACTATGTAAAAAGCTTCTTTAGTATTTCAACTTTTCTCACTAGTTGAGTCAGAAGCATTCAACTTTCCCACCACAACGCTTGCTCTAGCATTAGCTTCATCATTTTGTTAGTTGGTGCTCCTAGAGAGACTACTCTGACACTACGAAGACACTAGTTGAGGACATTTGGTGAAGACTTGGAGCTACAATACACGCCGGAGCGATACGGTGCTCTTATGGACTTTGCTGTAGTTATTTGTAAAGATGTAGGATCTATGTTTAATATCAAATTATGCATCCCTCCAAGAGTTGTGCATTAGGGGTTGGATAGAGAGTTGAGCAGGTAACCATCGAGAGCCAAGCATATCTTTGCTCTTTGCATCCCTCTAAGGCCATGTTCGCTTGACTAAAAAGCCATAACTAAGTACTATTTACTAATTTATTGTGAGAAAAAAATACCGATCCGGTCGATAAAACAAGAGAACTGGCCTAGACCCCTGATTTTTCTGTTTTTAGCTGTGGGGACGGCAGTCGATGGGAATTAGGCGGGATGCGGGTCCACATGCAGCACGCAGCTTTGTCGCCTTGAATCGTCACGCCCAGCCAGCCCCTGCACCCTTCCTTTCCTTCCCAGCGCCAACCAAACAACACACAAAGAGACAGGGGGAGATTCAGATCCACACACATCCGCGTCCCCCTCTCCCTCGGTTTCCTCTCCCACCACCAACCCCCAGATCCCGGTGATCTCCGCCGCCGCCCTCTTGGGGAGGCGCGAGGAAGGCAGGCGTAGAGACTCCAGGAGGGGGAGGAGGAGGAGGGAGGCGCAGCAGGGCCGGAGGGGGAGATGTTCCTGTGGGACTGGTTCTACGGGGTGCTGGCCTCCCTCGGCCTGTGGCAGAAGGAGGCCAAGATCCTCTTCCTTGGCCTCGACAACGCCGGCAAGACCACGCTGCTCCACATGCTCAAGGACGAGGTACGTCACCGTTCCCCTTCTGCTTCCTGCATCCTAGATCTGATCGCACCCCGATCGGATCCTGTCCATTTCTTGCTTCCCTGGACCTGCCTGATCCATGCTTGTCTCCATCGTTGCAGCGGTTGGTGCAGCACCAGCCGACGCAGCACCCGACGTCGGAAGAGCTCAGCATCGGCAAGATCAAGTTCAAGGCCTTCGACCTCGGCGGCCACCAGATCGCGCGCCGCGTCTGGAAGGATTATTACGCAAAGGTCGAGCTCGATTTATCCGTCCTTTTAATACGCGCCATCTGGTCAGATCTACTCCTTGCGCGCTATGTTGGTCACTTCGGGCCCTTGATTGAAAACAACGTGTGTTTCGAATTTCGATTTCGATCCGTGCTAGGTTACATAGGTGGACCTTTTCCTTTTCAGCGACGTTGATTGAAGGGACGGCAGAAATTGTTGATTTGACGTTTTTGAATCTTGTTTGGGAGTTCTGATTCTGCTACTTTGAGAAATTGATCGGTAGCTCCTGTATGGAAGTGTTTTACATGCATCAGCCTTTGCAATCAAATTCCCGGGTCAGTTCTGGTTCTTTAGGTGCTCTGATGAGACGACGTGAAATTGAGTATAAAAATTTGACAAGTTTGTGATGTAGGTTAAGAATCAATAGCATATATACACAGAAATTTCCAGGTCCTAAAGGTGCATGTTGTATGTTTCTTTTGTGGTCAGTCTTAAGGTCCTTTGAAATGGATGCGCTTTGGGAGGCAACTGCATCAGTTGCTTCATATACTCGTTGCATCTTGATACACAATACAATTGTGTACATACTGTATTGTACGTCTGTCGATATGTTTTTCTGGTTCTATACATATTTATGTTGACATTTATGGCATGTGTTCTTTAGAAACACACATATGCTTGTTACAGTAACTTCCAAAAATTTCAATTAATACAACAACAACAAAGCCTTTAAGTCCCAAACAAGTTGGGGTAGTCTAGAGTTGAAACCCAGATGAAGCAATTAAGGTTCAGGCACGTGAATAGCTGTTTTCTAAGCACTCCTATCTAAGGCTAAGTCTTTGGGTATATTCCATCCATTTAAGTCTTCTTTTATTGCCTCTACCCAAGTCAACTTCGGTCTTCCTCTGCCTCTCTTCACGTTACTATTCTGGCTTACGATTTCACTACGCACCGGTGCCACTGGATGTCTCCGTTGGACATGTCAAAACCATCTCAACCGGTGTTGGACAAACTTTTCTTTAATTGGTGCTACCCCTAATCTATCACGTATATCATCGTTCCGAACTCGATCCCTTCTTGTATGACCGCAAATCCAACGCAACATATGTATTTCCGCGATACTTATCTGTTGAACATGTCGTCTTTTCGTAGGCCAACATTCTGCACCATACAACATAGCAGGTCTAATTGCTGTCCTATAAAACTTGTCTTTTGGCTTCTGTGGTACCCTTTTGTCACATAGGATACCAGATGCTTGGCGCCACTTCATCCACCCTACTTTGATTCTATGGCTAACATCTTCATCAATATCCCCATCTCTCTGTAGCATTAGATCCTAAATATCGAAAGGTATCCTTCCTAGGCACTACTTGACCTTCCAAACTAATATCTTCCTCCTCCCGAATAGTAATGCCGAAGTCACATCTCATATACTCAGTTTTAGTTCTACTGAGTTTAAAACCTTTGGACTTCGAAGTCTCCCGTCGTAATTCCAGTTTCTGATTCACTACTGTCTGACTTTCATCAATTAGCACTACATCGTCCGCGAAAAGGATACACCCAAGGGATGTCCCCTTGTATGTCCCGTGACCTCCTCCATCACTAAGGCAAACAGATAAGGGCTCAAAGCTGACCCTTGATGTAGTCCTATCCTAATCGGGAAGTCATTCGTGTCTCCATCACTTGTTCGAACACTAGTCACAACATTGTTGTACATGCCCTTAATGAGCTCGACGTACTTCGTTGGGACTTTATGTTTGTCCAAAGCCCACCATATAGCATTTCTTAGTATTTTATCATAAGTCTTCTCCAAGTCAATAAAAACCATATGTAGGTCCTTCTCCCTATATCGCTCCATAACTTGTCTTATTAAGAAAATGGCTTCTATGGTTGACCTTTCGGGCATGAAACCAAATTGGCTCATAGGGACCCGCGTTATTGCTCTCAAGCGATGCTCGATAACTCTCTTCCATAGCTTCATAGTATGGCTCATCAACTTAATTCCCCGTTAATTAGTACAACTTTGAATATTTCTTTTATTCTTGTAGATCGGTACCAATATACTTTTCCTCAACTCGTCAGGCATCTTGTTCGATCGAAAAATATGGTTGAATAGCTTGGTTAGCCATACTATAGCTATGTCCCCGAGGCATCTCCACACCTCAATTGGGATACCATCCGGTCCCATCGCCTTACCTCCTTTCATCCTTTTCAACGCCTCTCTAACCTTAGATTCTTGGATTCTCCACCAATGTTTTTAAGGCGGTAAAGCGAGGCGAGGGGACCAACTACCGGCTTACGCTAAAGCGAGTAAGGCGTAAGGCGAGGCGACGCCTTACGGCCATCCAATAGTAGTATAGACTAGAGAACTGGAAGCATGTCATACCTTGTTGCTGTCCGGCTCGAAAGAAGAGGCCACAAGCAAGTAGAAAAATACAGAGCAGAGGAATCAATCAGTACCTGCTGAGCAGAGGAGGCGGCTCGACAGAAGACTTCAGGAGGCGGCTCGGCGGACCAGAGGAGGCAGAGGACCAGAGCAGCGGCGGACCAGAGGAGGCGGCTCGGCGGAGGACCAGAGCAGCAGCGGACCAGAGGAGGCGGCTCGGTAGACGGGCAGAGGACCAGAGCACCTGCCGCGGCCTCGCGGGAGGCTGGTCCTCGTGGCTCGGCGGCAGCGACTTCTCCTGGCGGCGCGGGAGAACGCATCCACGCGGGCGAGGTGTGGCTTCCGGTTCTTCCCATGGTCTCCCGCTCGCTGGTAGGTCCGCTTCTCCCGCACGCTCCTCTCTCCGCGCTCTATTTCTCCCGCGCGTCTCTCTGCGCACACCAATTTCTCCCGCGTGCCCACTCTTTTCCCCGCCCTTTCTTCCGCGATTTCCCGCCACTCAGAAACGGACCCCTATATGGCGCCCGCCACGCACGATTAGGCGCGAATCGGACGTCAAATCGGCGACTTCCGGACGCCATGGTAGTAAGGCGGACGCCATACCAATTTGAGGCGAGTCGTCCGCCAAGTTGTCCCGCCTATAACGCCTTGCTGATTAGGCGACGCCAAAGCGACGCCTTAAAAACATTGTTTTCCGCATAAAGCGCCTATTGGTGTCATCAAAAGAGTCATCCAACTGAAAGGTTGTGTCCGTATTCTCACCATTGAACAATTTCTCAAAATACTCTTGCCATCGATGTCGAATCTCATCCTCCTTCACCAAGAGATGCTCCATTTCATTCTTAATGCACTTAACTTGGTTGAAGTCCCTTGTGTTTCTCTCACGAACTCTAGCCATCCTATAAATGTCCTTCTCTCCTTCCTTCATACTCAAATGTTGGTAAAAATCCTCGTACGCTCTACCCTTTGCCACATTTACAGCTCGCTTTGCAGTCTTCTTTGCCACCTTGTACTTCTTTATGTTGTTCACACTCCTGTCATGGTACAAGCGTCTATAGCATTCTTTCTTCTCCTTAATAGCATTTTTAATTAATAACATTTTCAATTAATAACATTTTTAAATTAACAATGTGAAAGTTGCATTCGTCATCTTCAAACTGTTTCTGGCACAAGTCACTGTGCACTTCATAAAGTATTCCTTTTGTGTAGTCAAAGCTTTTAAGGTGCATTTCAGACTTTTAGTCATTTGGTATTGACTAACGTGTTACCTGTTGTATTGCAATGCATTAGCATATGCCTTTACTTTGAGCTGGTATTTTTTTGTGTCATCTTGCTCATTTCATTGCCTACTTGCAATGCATGGTGTTTTGATCCTTTCATTGCCTCATTTCACCGTCAAAAGGCACCCAAAGTTTGTTTGCATGATTTATATTTAACATTGGTCTAAATATGTATTTTGTTACATGATATTTCATTTTTACATGCTGATGTTACCATTATTTCCTGTTGTCTTTGCACATTGTGCTATCCTTATTCCTTGTACCAAAATTTGTGAAGTAATGATTAGCTGCAGACAGTTGTGGTTCGTTTCCTGTGTTCTTTGTTTTGCAGCTCATTATAAACTAATTATTTTGCTTATGCCTCTGCTTTTATTCCATCAGAAACAGCTCTTCATATGTCTGCCTGATTTTTCTTTTTCATATTGCAACAGGTTGATGCTGTAGTATACCTGGTAGATGCATATGACAAGGAGCGATTTGCTGAATCAAAAAAGGAGCTCGATGCTCTCCTGTCTGATGATTCCTTGGCCAATGTTCCATTTCTCATCCTTGGCAACAAGATTGATATCCCATATGCTGCCTCTGAAGAGGAGCTACGGTATCACCTAGGCCTTAGCAACTTCACAACCGGGAAGGGCAAGGTCAACCTTGGCGACTCCAATGTCCGGCCACTTGAGGTTTTCATGTGCAGTGTTGTTCGCAAGATGGGCTATGGTGATGGTTTCAAGTGGGTCTCCCAGTACATCAAGTAGGGCCTTCACCGAGGCACATGCTCAGCCCAGCGATTTTTTTTGCCTTGTTATTTGTTCTGGTTGGTTGTTCGTCACGAGAACGATGATCATCTTGACAGTACCATGGAGGGTATGAAGAGGAAAAAACGGTGCTTAACATTGGGGAACATGTTGAATGTTTAGTGTCAAAACAATTTGTTATGTCAATCAAACTCGTGAAAGTCTTTTGCTTCTCCATAGGACTTTTACTAAGGACTTGCTTGCGATGCATTATAGGATTATTGGTTTTTTAAATTATGTGTTATTTTCGTGGATTGCTACTGAGTAGTGGTCGTTGCATTATCAATGCATGTCCTCCTTTGTCTGATTAATTTTTCCTGAGGCCTATATATGATCAATGCATGTCCTACTTAGTTTGTTTAATCCATGTGGTGGAGAGGGGTGACAACAAACTCCTAGGGCCTGCTTGGTTCCTTCGCCAGGTACTGTATTGCCTTGCTGAGGGAGGCCATGGAACAACTTATTTTTCTGAGCAAGGACGTGGAACAAACTTGTTTGTTTAGATATGTTGCCTAGCCATCTCAATGCTTGTGCAGGCAAGCTTTGCCTTAGGGCTTGTTTGGCACGGCTCCTCCTGAGGGGCTCCTCCGGAGGAGCCGGAGTCGTTTTGGAGGAGCCACAAATTGTGGCTCCTCCAAAATGGCTCCGGCTCCTCTGTTTTTTACTGAAAAACGGCTCCACCAAGAAAACGTTTGGCAGGGCTCCTCTGGAGGAGCCGGAGCCGGAGAGGAGCCCTGCCAAACAAGCCCTTAGTAGTCTGAGAGCTGAATTGGCTCTCCCGAGACAATGGATGCTCAGTTGTAGGCAAGCAGGCTCATACGGGAAACATGGGCTGAAGGATAATGTTGCAGCGGTGAAGCCATTTTTCAATAATGCTAATATGCAGATGCAGATGCTAAAGTTGATCCAAGAACTCGTAAATCATTTGTCAAGTATATGTTGATGATATCATCTTTGAATCATCAAATAAAGATTATTGCAAAGAGTTTGGTGAATTGATGTCGAAGGAGTTCGAGATGACAATGATTGGAGAGCTTACATTCTTTTTTGGTTTTCAAGTCAAGCAAATGAGAGAAGGGATTTTCATCTCTCAAGAAAAGTATACCAAGGATCTTCTCAAGAGGTTCAATATGGATGAATGTAAGGCAATCAAGACACCAATGTCATCTAATGAACATCTTGACCTAGATGAGAGAGATAAAACGGTTGATCAAACTCTCTACCGCTCTATGATTGGTAGCTTGTTATATTTGACCGCATCTAGCCCGACATCATGTTTAGTGTGTGTATGTGTGCTAGATTTTAAACTAATCCTAAGGAAGCTTATTTGATTGCCGTTAAAAGAATCCTTAGGTACCTTAAGCACACACCAAGCATTGACCTTTGGTATCCCAAAGGAGCTAGATTTGAATTAGTTGGCTATTATGATTCGGATTATGCCGGTTGCAAAGTTGATATGAAAAGCACAATCGGAGGGTGCCATTTGCTTGGTAGATCACTTTTGTCTTGGTCCTGCAAAAAGCAAAATAGTATGGCTTTATCCACCACCAAAGCGAAATACATTGCCGCGGGTGCTTGTTGTGCACAAATATTTTACATGAAATAAACTTTTCTAGACTATGATGTAGTTCTAGAAAATGTACCACTTTTGTGTGACAATAAGAGTGTGGTAAAGCTTGCTAATAATCCGGTTCAACACTCTCGCACCAAGCACATAGATATCCGCTATCACTTTTCTTAGAGATGATGTGGCAAAGAATGATATTTCACTAGAAGGTGTAAGGACTAAGCATCAATTGGCGGATATCTTACTAAACCGCTAGATGAGGCTACTTTTTGTCGGTTAAGGAATGAACTCAACGTGCTTGATTTTAGCAACTTCACTAGAAAATGAGCTTGTGTTGTCCTTTGCATTGTATTGTAATATACAACATGTTTACTTCTTGGTAATGCATTTAGGGCATGTCTAACATGGTTAAGATAACCGCCGAAAAGCGTGTGAAGAAGTTTAACCTTGGATCAAACTTGACAAGCAACTAGAATTACTTTCAAGTATTACATTGTATATGCATGTATTTTGTTTTGTCGTTTCTCTTCAATCACCCTTTTATTGCCTATTTTCTTAAAAAAATTATAGCCTAAGGCAAAATACTTTGAAAACTTTGAGGGTTTGAGAGAAGTCACTCATATCAGTCCCAATTGATGTTTATTTGGGTCTTATTAAAGTTGGGACTTGATTGGGAACAGGTAGCATGAAGGAACATTGAAGATTTGCTGAAAAAGGGTGACCGAACGCTGCACTGGACTTTGGAGTCTAGCGTCCGATCAGCTCACACGAGGTGAACAGAAGTGCAAAGGAGTGACTGGACGCTGAAATAGTATTCTCTCTGCGTCCGGTCAGACGGTGTCCCTGCGTTTGGTCAAGCGAAGAAGATGATCACAGGATGGACTGGAGTCTGGCTGCGTCCGGTCAGGGTTAACCGGACATGTCTGGTCGTGACTTGGGAGGTTTTGGACCTCTCTATTGTCGACCGGACACCGAGTGGCAGCGTCCGGTCAATGGAAGTCATGCAAATCTTAAACTCCTTCTCCTTTCCTTATCTGTCACGTGGGGGGACCACCATAAATTAGTTTTCTTCTGCACCTGCACCACCCGATCCCGTAGCCGCGCGCTGACTTTGCCTGAGCCCTAGCCACACGCTCCCGCGCCAATCTCGCCGCTGCGCTGCTCCACCTGCATTGCACCGCTGTGCCCTAACTTTACTGCCATATCCGCATGCGCCCACGCCGCCCTTCGCCTGCCCACGTCGCCTGACAGTGCACCACCAAGCAGCACCTCCCTCACCACATCAATGCCGCGCGCCGTGCCCTAGCTGTGTTCTACCGCCGCGCTGCTCTGCCCCGTGGACCCACGCCATCTCACCGCACAACGTCGTGCCTACCTCACGCTGCCTCACCAGAGCCGCCTCGACCTCGCCGTGTCGCGCCGATTTGACCTAGCCACTGTCTCGCGCACCTTCATTGCATTGTTTGGCCGCCGCACCACGTCACCGGAACCCTAGCCATTGCTAACCCGATGGTTCCCTGTGATTCGTTCCTCTACTCTTCGGTTCACCGGTTCGTCAGGTAGCAAGCCATCGCCTCTAATTTCGTATCTAATGCTTGCTTCTTAGGGTTTTATATCTCTAGATGTATATTGTAATTATTCATATATCCGATCTATTCCATCGTACAGCGAGTCAGTGTTTTTGAGGTCACTTTGGCAGTTGTCAGTCAACTCGGGGCCAAGCTCGTGAGAACGAATCGAGGCCAAGTCTCGGAAGTGATAGTTGGCAGTTGATTCTTGTCAGTGGTGGTTATTCTTTATAGCTCCAGCAATGGCACATGTCAAGAACGCCGGAGGTGCTCTAGGTGATGAGGATCCGAGGCCTCCGCCTCGCTTGCCTGCTGAGGTGAAAGGCAAGGCAAAGAAGCTTACAACAAAAAAGCGCAAGTATGCAGATGCTGATACTGAGAGAGCAGCAGCAATTGCAGCCGTCGTAGAGCATGCAGAGAGAGGAGGAGCCTGGAGTGGTGTTCACATTGTAGACCAGCTTTCACCAGCTCAGAGGGCCACCATCGAGCAGGTTGAGCGTCGTCATGGTAGTTCAGCTAGGACTGTCGTGCTTGAAGGACGGCAGGTCGCTTTAGAGGAGAGTCAGCCTCAGGGGGAGCCACAACAGCAGACACAACCAATAGAGCAGCCAGAGGGCACCCAGCAGATAGAGCAGACTCAGGAGGCAGAGTAGGCCGAGGAGACTGAGCAGGCACCTTAGCCACAGTTATGATGCTCTAGTCATACTCGTGCTCAGGTGACACCGAGGCTAGAGACACAGCGGAGGGGTTCTCGTCTACCTCCTAGACCATAGGGTCCGCCTCTAGTGACTCATCTGGATTTGAGGGTAGCCACAGCCAAGCAGGTGCAGCAGCTCAGGTTTGTACAGTTCAAGGACTGGTTCCCACCAAGGAGGGATGAGCGTGCTTCAGAGGGATTCTATACACCACTACAGGAGGACTTCTATAATGCATATCTTAACAGTGGGGTGGCCTTCAGATCTCAGTGAGTTTGCTCCATTGAGTCAGTTATTGTAGTAGGAGGAGAGCAGATCCGCCCTCACCTATCTTATGTACCAGGGCTGATAGACTTGGATGGACTAGCCGATATGTTCCATCATGGTTCTGTGAGTTCTATGCTTCACTTTGGATTGACTTGGGCCACAAATTCATTCACTTTGCATTTAGAGGCCGTGACTACAGGATGATGAGCAACAGGGTTAGTGAGATCCTTAGGATTCCAAAGGCACCCATTCGCCTGCATTAGGTGTGCTACGTTTAGACAGAGTCTTCCTGACGCCCTCACGGCGGTCTTGTGCCTCCTACAGACTTGGTCCGACACTGCTTCACAGAGCCTTTTGGCGAGGGGTCGAGCAGGACACCAAGAGATCTTACTCCTACAGCGAGGCTACTTGATGCTATCATGAGGAGGACCCTGCTCCGAGGATGGGCTATCATGAGGGTTGACTCTCATTCAGTTATGGTTGGTGAACTCTCTGATCCAGCAGACAGTGTTTGATATCTGAGATGTCATACTATCAGAGATGGAGGACACTCTAGCAGAGGGGTTCAGAGGTCATAGACAACTTCCTTATGCTCATTGGATCAGATTCTTGATTCGCAAGGCAGTTATAGTGAAGTTCGTAGAGACTATGGCAGAGTATACAGGAGCTACTATAGAGTTTTCACCATATAACCTGACTCAGATGCTCCGCCATAGTGCAGCGAGGATGCCTAGTCAGCCGTGTCGATGCCTAGAGGTGCCAGAGACTGTAGCCTAGCAGGATGAGATCATCAGGGGTGTTGTAGCGACAGAAAAGGAGCAGCTAGATGCTTAGTAGGAGGGTATGGCCGAGAGCGACCTAGTGACAGTTCAGATGATGACTATCAGGCTATCCCTCAGATGCCTCCTCGATGACATGATAGTGAGGCTGGTGGCTCCAGCTCAACTCCACCACAGCCACCACAGACAGATCCTGCTCTCCTTGCTATTCTTGAGTGGATGAGGCAGGATCAGGCACGTTAGGCCTAGGGACTATATGTAACACCTCGGGTGTTTAAATATTAAAATCTGCCATGTCATCATATGCATTGCAAAGCATTTGGCATTTGGTGAAAACTTTGATGTGCATTTACTAAAACAAGTTTACAATTGTGTAATGAATGTTGAATTATATTGTTTGACTCAAGTTCAAAGTTTGTCTGGGTTTTGAATTTTTCGAGAAAACCCCGCTTTTCAACATTTAAATCCTACCCTAAAAATCCATTTCAAAATCTAAGCATATTTTGGGGTTGAGCCTTAAAGCAAAAGTGTAGTGCTTGACAAGTTAAGCAAAGTTTATCTTTAGAGTTTTTCAAGTTGTTTAGAAAATTTTTGAGTAAATCAAAAAGGCGTAATTCGTTAAATTTCCCGATTCAAATTCAAAAGTTCATTTCAAAATCTAGACCGAATTAGGAGATGGTTATAAAAACAAAGTTGTAGAACTTTTGATTTTGAACAACTTTTATTTTTGGAGATTTTTGAGTTGTTATGAAAATTTGGGAGTAATTTGTGAATTTTAGCGAATGGCAAACTTGTAAATACTGTGAACAGTGTTCACCGCCGTAGCTACACTGCCGGCGACCTTCGGTTCGCTTCCAGGCGCGCGCATGGACGTCCTCAGCTTCGCGCTGGCGCGGAAACGTCTCCTGCGTCGCTTCCTTGAGCTTCCTGGCCATCCTTTATAACCAGAGCCATCGCCGTTTGCCCCCGCCCCTTTCCTCTGTTTTCCAGTCACCGCCGTCGCAGCTCCGTCGAGCTTTTGCCGTCGAACCAGCGCCCACGCCATCGCAGCAAAGCGTGTTCCAGCTCCGCTAGTTCCTTGCACGTCCAGCAAACCAGTCCTTGTGGTTTGTCTTCACCGGAAACTCGCGGTGCACGCCCTTCTTCCTCGCGGCCAGCAATTCCTCCGCCGAGCACGATTCACCGCGGCCAGAGCTCCACGGTGCATCTCCGTCCCTGGTTTTGGCTGATTCTGTTTCATCTCGATGCTGTAGTACTTAATCCATAGCTGGTTGCTCATTTTGACCACTGCAGTCGCCGGTACACCATCGCCGACGACGTTTTGCTCCGCCGTGATCACCGTGATCGTCGTCACGCCTCTTCGTTGCTTCTCCGACCTCGCTCTTTGCTTCAACGTGTTCGGGGTGAGCTACTGGTGCTTCCTCGACCCTTAGTTTGACCGCTACCGGTCTATAGTCGCCGGCGTAGCGCTGTCGTGCCACCACGTCCGCCATGGCCGACGACGAGCTAGTATAGGGCCGTAATCAGTGCTGTTAGGGACGTCAATCGATGCGCCTAGTCTTGGTGATCATTTTGGTACGTTGGCCGTCGCCGTTGGGCTCACCGTCGACGAATTTACGTCGGTCAGCGCCGTCGCCGTCGTAGTCAAACGCGCGAGGTTAGGGATGACAGGTGGGACCCGTTGTCAGTGACTCAGCGTTCAAATGATTTTTCTATTTTCAGATTTGAATGAATAGTGTCTGTTTTTGTTATTTTTGTGTAGATTTATTTAGAGCTCCAAAAATTATGAAAATTTTTGTGTGACCTCTTTGTGATGTATAGTATTTAAGAAAAATATGAAATAATATTTTTCAGTACATTTTAAATGTGATAAAAATTGCTTAATTTATTAATAAATGGATTTCCATAATTTTTCTAGGCTTATTTAATTGTCCAAAAATTATGAAATTTGTTTTGCCACCTACTTATCATGTAATGAACATGAAATAAAATTTTGAGCTCAATTAGAATAAGTTGATTTATTTCATAATTTTGAATTAAATAATTAATTCATAAAAGCGAATAGTAACCTTTAATGATTTAGGTTTTGTTTGAAATTTTGGATTGAGTGATGACCTTGGGTCATTAGTTGATGATGATCCATGGCAATTGATGTATGTGTTAAGAAAAAGATTTAGTTGTTTGACTTGCAACTGTACCGCGAAGGAAAGTTGTATTCAAATTGTTAATTTTGCATCCATCGAACCGGACTTTTCCGTCAACGAAGGCAAGCCCTGGATGCATACAACCCTACCTTGTGTTTTACAAATTAATTTCGCTTTTGCTTTCCATTACTGCATTAAGTGATTAAGAGTTAAGTAAAAGCCTAATTGGTGCATTACCACCCTTGTTATTCTATATTTACCATATTACCAGTTTTAAACTCGTATATGCCTAGTCTTGCTTAGCTATGCGTAGAACGATGAAAGTCGGGTGACTACCTGCCACCTACAAGTTTTAAACGAAGCATTGGTTAACTATGTTAGCATGTGATATGGGAATCTGGAGTAATAAATCTAGACCGGGCGGACTCGGTGTATGTGTGCCACAAGACATGGAGGTCTTGTGAGCGGGTTCTTTCCGCCTGTGTCGATTAAGGCACGTCCGTTGTTGAATTGCATGAGGTGAGAATTTGTAGTACTAACCACATACTCCGGTAAGCCTGAACTTGGCAATTCTATTACGAGAATGGCTACTCGCGCACTGGGAGTGGAGAGATGGCGGGAATAGCATGTACCCATGTGGCCATGGGCTGGAATGGTGGAGTATTGTGTTCTCGGGTGGCGTGGACCCGTTCTTGTTTTAGAGGATCTGATGGTAGGTTGGTATATGTAGGTCGGGGACCTGCATATGTCGTGTGGTCTGGAATTCCCAGCTGGGTTTATAATCGGTTCGAATCATCGTTGCTCCTCGGTTAAGGAGACTCAACTCACTGTTCATCATCGTAGAATTAATAACTGGAACTTGAATAAGGCTTGTGAAAGTGTTGGATATGAAGTTTCATGATCTCAGTGCGGATCGTGTCAGCTTTGTATATAATTCTTAAAGAACTTTTCTATATAAAGAATTTTATTAAAAGAGCTTTTACGCAAAAGAACTTTGATCATTGTTAAAGCTATACCTTGAATCCCTGAGCCTGCATTACTGAGTTTATCAGTTAATATTTTGGATAAGTCTTGTTGAGTACTTTTGTACTCAGGGTTTGTTGACCCCTTGTTGCAGGTGAGCCTCATGAGCAGATCTGTTTTGGATCATGCTGCATGACTATCGTTCGTTCTGACGACGAGAAGTAAATGTGTGATCCTTGGGCAGGATGTTTATTTTGTGTGTTAAGTATATGTTAATTATGCCACTCCACTACTACTATGGTTTGTAATAATTATCGAACTTAGTTTGTAAGGTTTGAAACAACTAGTTTGTAAACTATGTTACCGTAAGACTTCCGCTGTTTTTACTCTGGTTTTGATATTTGAATAAATGTTGTAATACTGCAATGACTCTGTAATGTGATCCTGATCGGAAATCGTGGATGATTCGGGGTTCCCCGAGGACACCCGATAGTCTTTTTAAGTTCATGGAAACATATGTATAGATGTCAAAGGTCGTCGGACAGTGACAGGTGCATGTGGGCCCTATAACTTAGGAGGTTCTGCCACAGAATGGTATCAGAGCAATCGTTACAAGGTTTTTGTTGTATTATTTTACAAAAACTTCAAAATGATTTGGGATGACTAAATTTAACTTGATAATCTAGTCCAAATTGCTTCTGACTTATCTTGTTTCTTTCTCACCATTCCATATTTGATTAAAAAGGTTTTGTGTGGTGGAGTAGTAATATTACTATGCCCTATATAAAAATAAATGTGGTTTATGTGCATTATAAACTTTGATGTTTTTGTTCGTAAGAACGATGCATGCATCATGAATAATTCACTCGTTACTTCCTTCACCTCTTAGTCTGGAGTTGAGTAGTGAGTCTGGTTTGAGGAATGTAATCCATCTTAGCTACTTTTTAGATTTTGATCAAATGGTCTTACTTGGATTAAATTGGTTTCCTACAGTATGGCTCATGCCAAGATGACGCCCCGTAAGTCCACCGGACCCAAAGGAGTTCCTCGTCACCAACTTGCCCCTAGAAATGATGGTGCTAGCAGTAGCAGTACTAGGCCTGATCCATAGGCAGAGATACTGAGGGTTTCTATGGAGTTAGCACAATCTACTAGAGATAGGGCTTTGGATATTATACAAATAGGAGAATTATAGGGTCAATTGAGGCAGCTCACCACCGCGCATAGGAACTACAAAAGTATGTTAGTTCGTACGGTGGAAGGAAGAAATGAAGCTTGGCACAGGGAAAATGTAGCTAGAGCTAGAACTCATGAGCTAGAATTCTATGTAGAAGATTTAGAAGAACATAATACATATCTACATGAGGAAGGTCATAGGCTTAGCAATCTACTAAATCCGAATCATGAGCCTCAAGTTGATGCAATGGACCCCGGTGTCATCCTTGCCGATGATGATGAATCGGAAGAGGAAGAGGAAGAAGATCCTGAAGAATTAGTAATGATCGATGAAAGTGATGATGAAGGCGGTAATAATTCCGGAATGGATACCGAGCCTGAAGTTTGAAGAAATTGAGGAAAAGAGTAGAGTTGTATAATAGTAGCTCTAGTTAAGTTACGTAGTTTTGTTGTCGTACTCGTGGGTTTGTTTGTACATTAGTAAACTCTATGTAATGTGTCTAGAGTAAGCTTTGGTACAATTCAATAAAGACATGTGAATAAAGTTTGGTTTGTTATGAGCAGATGCGTCGTACGCGGGGTTCGTATGTTCCTGGAACTTCGCAAGATGAGGATGGTATTCTAGATCCACCACCAGTTCCAACCAATTTAGCTAATGCTATAACTGCACTTGTCAATGTGACAGCTGAAAATTCTCGTTTGCTTCATGAGATGGCTCAGAGTAATCAGAATCAGATGTACGGAAACCGTGGACGCCACCATAACCGACAAGAGGCTACATATGTTGATTTCACAGACACAAGACCCCTGGTGTTCACCAAGGCAGATGAACCATTGGAGGCTGATGACTAGCTTCGAACCATGGAGCAGAAATTTGACCTTATTCCATGCACGGAATATCAGAAACCTACGTTTGCCGCCCAACAACTTAGAGGAGCAGCAAGTGCTTGGTGGGCAAACTTAGTGGCTATGCAACCTGCTGGCATTCCAATAACTTGGGCTGAGTTCCGTACTGCCTTCAGAGATCATTATATCCCTGAAGGAGTGATGGCTATGAAGCTAGATGAATTCCTTGCTTTGAAGCAAGGAGATCAAACCGTGATGCAGTATGTGGGAAGATTTAATCATCTGTCCCAATATGCATCCGAACATATCAATACTGATGCCAAGAAGAAGAGGTGGTTTATGAAAGGCCTGAATACCAAGTTGCAGACTATGATGACCACTTGCACCAATGTCACTTACCATGAGGCCGTAAATATTGCAATTGCTTCAGAGTCAAAGTATCGGCAGCATAAGGAGCTCAAAAAGAAAAAGAGTGTGTCGTCTGGATCTTTTGGGGGAAATCAGAAGAGGCAGAGGGTGATTTATCATCCAGTACATCATAATCACCCTCCTTATCATCTGCCGCAGTTCCAAGCTAGGCAATAGTCAAATGTCCATCCTGCTATAACCTATCCGAATTCACAGTCAACCAATGCTCCAGGTGGCAATGCTCCAACATCCCAGGGTCACAACTATCCGTGTTACAATTGTGGAAGGACTAGTCATTTCTCCAGGGAATGTCCATATCCTAGGCAGGCTAATCAAAATTATCAGAAGGCCCCTGTCAATCAACAACAGGGTCAGACACCAAACAAGAATCCCAATCAGAATGCTTAGAAGGGCAAAGATGAGAGGAAGACAGGATGGGTGTTCTATATTCAAGCTAGAGAAATTCCAGAAGGGGAGCCAGTGATGATGGGTATGTTTCCTGTTGCCAATCACCCTGCAGTTATACTTTTTGATTCTGGCGCATCGCATTCATTCATCAATAGAACATTTGTCGTGAAGCATGAAATTTCAATTGGGGCAACAAAGGAAAGTTTCTTTATACAGTCGCCCAGGGGACGTCTATGTACTAAGGAAATGGTATACCAGGTACCCGTAAACCTGGGTGGGCATATTTTTCCCACTACCATGATTATCCTTAAGGATCAGGATATAGATGTAATCTTGGGAATGAATTGGATGTATCAGCATATGGCTTTTATAGATGTTTTGAATAGGACCTTAAGAGTGAGTTTGCCTGATAGTAATTCTCAACTTCTTATCCAACTTCCAACCCTAAAAAGATCAGTGGGCAAGATTTGTGCAACTGTTGTCAAAGAAATTAGAGATATTCCGGTAGTGTGTGAATTTCTGGATGTGTTTCCTAAAGATTTACCCGGTTTACCACCTGATAGGGATGTACAGTTCAATATAGAATTACATCCTGGAATAGCTCCGATTTCTCGAAGAGCTTATAGGATGCCACCTAAGGAATTGGCGAGTTGAAGACTCAGTTGCAAGAATTGATTGAGAAAGGGTTTATCCAACCTAGTTCCTCACCTTGGGGATGTCCAGCAATTTTTGTGAAAAAGAAAGATGAGACCCTAAGGTTATGTGTTGACTATCGTCCATTGAATGAAGTGACCATCAAGAATAAGTATCCCTTACCTCGGATAGATCTGCTTTTTGACCTCCAAAATAGATTTGAGATCAGGATATCACCAAATCAAGATAAAGCCTGAGGATATTCCCAAAATGGCATTTACCACAAGATATGGATTATATGAATACTTGGTAATGTCTTTTGGTTTGACAAATGCTCCAGCTCATTTCATGTATCTAATGAACTCAGTATTCATGCCTGAGCTAGACAAGTTTGTAGTGGTGTTTATTGATGACATTTTAGTATATTCCAAGAATAAGAAAGAACATGCGGAACATCTCAGAATTGTTCTGACCCATTTGAGAGAACATCAACTATATGCCAAGTTCAGCAAGTGTGATTTTTGGCTTAAAGAAGTGCAATTTCTTGGACATGTCTTGTCAGCCGAAGGAGTTGCAGTTGATCCTAGCAAAGTGAAAGATGTGCTTGATTGGAAACCGCCAGCCACAGTTCATCAAGTTCGGAGTTTTCTGGGATTGGCGGGGTATTACCGTCAGTTTATTCTAGATTTCTCAAAAATATCAAAGTCCATAACTGAATTGTTGAAGAACCAAGTTAAGTTTGTCTGGTCATCAGATTGTGAGGAGGCTTTCCAGACTTTGAAGAGACTATTGACTACTGCACCAGTATTAGCCCAACCTGATATCGAGAAGCCGTTTGATGTTTATTGTGATGCTTCAGGTATTGGTATTGGATGTGTGTTGATGCAAGAAGGCCGAGTCATTGCTTATGCATCCCGGCAACTTAAGCAACATGAAGAACACTATCCGACTCATGACTTGGAGTTAGTAGCTATGGTTCATGCTCTGAAGATTTGGCGGCATTACCTGCTTGGTAATACGTGTCATATGTATACAGATCACAAAAGCTTAAAGTATATCTTCACTCAGTCAGAGTTAAACATGCGACAAAGAAGATGGTTAGAACTGATTAAGGATTATGATTTGGAAGTACATTATCATCCTGGTAAAGCAAATGTAG
Source organism: Miscanthus floridulus (assembly GCF_019320115.1). Taxonomy (NCBI): domain Eukaryota; kingdom Viridiplantae; phylum Streptophyta; class Magnoliopsida; order Poales; family Poaceae; genus Miscanthus; species Miscanthus floridulus. The sequence goes on from NC_089584.1 coordinate 49,137,544, forward strand.
TTGCAGATGCCCTCAGTCGCAAAAGTTATTGCAATTGTCTAATAGTGAGAACAATGGGTTTGAATTTATGTCAAGAAATGGAAAAGTTAAATGTAGAAGTAATTCAACAAGGAAGTTTGACCAACATAATTGTTGAAGCCACTATTCGAGATCAAGTTATTGCTGCTCAGAAGGAAAACAAGAGTATAGCCCATATCAAGGAAAGAGTCAAGAATGGAAAGACGGAATGCTTTAGCATAGATGATGAAGATGTGTTATGGTTCAAGGATCGCCTGGTGGTACCAAAAGTTCCTGAGTTGCGGCAGTCAATTCTAGATGAGGCACATGCTACTAGGTTATCAATCCATCCGGGAAGTAACAAGATGTACCATGACTTGAAGCAAAGATTCTGGTGGACTAAAATGAAAATAGAGATTGCCAGATATATAGCAAAGTGTGATACTTGTCAAAAGGTGAAAGCTATACATTTGAGGTCTGCTGGTGAATTACAACCATTACCTATTCCATCTTGGAAGTGGGAGGACATAAGTATGGACTTTATTGTTGGTCTACCCAAGACATCAAAGGGATTTGACTCAGTATGGGTTATTGTAGATCGACTCACTAAGTCAGCGCATTTTCTTCCAGTCAAGACAATATATCCTACGATCCAATATGCCAAGATGTATTTAGCAATAATCATGAGTCTCCATAGAGTACCCAAGACTATTGTGTCAGATAGGGGTACATAGTTTGTCTCTAACTTTTGGAAACAATTGCATTCTTCATTGGGTACCAAACTTCTATACAGTACAGCTTATCATCCGTAGACTGATGGACAGACTGAAAGAGTCAATCAAGTACTTGAAGATATGTTAAGGTGTTGTGTCCTTAACTATTCCAATAAGTGGGATGAATGCTTACCTTTGGCCGAGTTCTCATACAACAATAGTTATCAGGAAAGCATTAGAATGGCTCCATTTGAGGCACTCTATGGTCGTAGATGCAGGACATCATTGAGTTGGTCTGAGCCTGGAGAAAGAAGATTCTTTGGAGTTGACCTTGTGAAAGAAACAAAAGACAAGGTTAGGCAAATACAGAGCAATTTAAAGATAGCTCAGTCCCGCCAAAAGAGTTATGCGGATAGAAGACGAAGACCATTGGTATTTAACAAAGGAGATTTTGTATATCTGAAAGTATCACCAATGAAGGGAGTTACCCGTTTTGGTGTTAAAGGAAAGTTGGCACCCCGATATATTGGACCATATCAAATTTTGGAGAGGTATGGAAAAGTGGCATATCACTTGAAGTTACCTGAACATCTTGCAGCTGTGCATGATGTGTTCCATATTTCTCAATTGAAGAAGTGTCTTCGAGTACCTGAACAGAATGTTGAAGTTGAAGGAGTGGAACTAGAACCGGATTTAATTTATTCCGAATATCCTAGCCGAGTGTTAGATCAGAAAGATCGTGTTACTCGAAGACGGACAATCAAGTTCTATAAAATACAATGGAATCAACATTCAGAAGAGGAAGCTACTTGGGAATCAGAAGATTACTTGTTAGAAAAGTTTCTAGAATTTCTAGCGTCAATATAGAATAGAGTAATGTTAGTTGAGCTCGGTAATACAAGTTGTGTTTTGTAAAAGGAACCTCAGCTGTTTTATGGACAGAGTTTGTATGTGTTCTCGTGACACATTTCCTTTTCCATTACTTACCCTATGGCTTTGAATCTTAGGGCGAGATTTCTTTTAGGGGGAAGGATTGTAACACCTCGGGTGTTTAAATATTAAAATCTGCCATGTCATCATATGCATTGCAAAGCATTTGGCATTTGGTGAAAACTTTGATGTGCATTTACTAAAACAAGTTTACAATTGTGTAATGAATGTTGAATTGTATTGTTTGACTCAAGTTCAAAGTTTGTCTGGGTTTTGAATTTTTCGAGAAAACCCCGCTTTTCAACATTTAAATCCTACCCTAAAAATCCATTTCAAAATCTAAGCATATTTTGGGGTTGAGCCTTAAAGCAAAAGTGTAGTGCTTGACAAGTTAAGCAAAGTTTATCTTTGGAGTTTTTCAAGTTGTTTAGAAAATTTTTGAGTAAATCAAAAAGGCGTAATTCGTTAAATTTCCCGATTCAAATTCAAAAGTTCATTTCAAAATCTAGACCGAATTAGGAGATGGTTATAAAAGCAAAGTTGTAGAACTTTTGATTTTGAACAACTTTTATTTTTGGAGATTTTTGAGTTGTTATGAAAATTTGGGAGTAATTTGTGAATTTTGGCGAATGGCAAACTTGTAAATACTATGAATAGTGTTCACCGCCGTAGCTACACCGCCAGCGACCTTTGGTTCGCTTCCAGGCGCGCGCATGGACGTCCTCGGCTTCGTGCTGGCACGGAAATGTCTCCTGTGTCGCTTCCTTGAGCTTCCTGGCCATCCTTTATAACCAGAGCCGTCGCCGTTTGCCCCCGCCCCTTTCCTCTGTTTTCCAGTCACCGCCGTCGCAGCTCTGTCGAGCTTTTGCCGTCGAACCAGCGCCCATGCCATCGCAGCAAAGCATGTTCCAGCTCTGCTAGTTCCTTGCGTGTCCAGCAAACCAGTCCTTGTGGCTTGTCTTCACCGGAAACTCACGGTGCACGCCCTTCTTCCTCGCGGCCGACAATTCCTCCACCGAGCACGATTCGCCGCGGCCAGAGCTCCACGGTGCTTCTCCGTCCCTGGTTTTGGCTGATTCTATTTCATCTCGATGCTGTAGTACTTAATCCATAGTTGGTTGCTCATTTTGACCACTACAGTCGCCGGTACACCATCGCCGACGACGTTTTGCTCCGCCGTGATCACCGTGATCGTCGTCACGCCTCTCCGTTGCTTCTCTGACCTCGCTCTTTGCTTCAACGTATTCGGGGTGAGCTACTGGTGCTTCCTTGACCCTTAGTTTGACCGCTATCGGTCTGTAGTCGCCGGTGTAGCGCTACCGTGCCACCGCGTCCGCCATGGCCGACGACGAGCTAGTATAGGGCCGCAATTAGTGCTGTTAGGGACGTCAATCGTTGCGCCTAGTCTTGGTGATCATTTTGGTACGTTGGCCGTCGCCGTTGGGCTCACCGTCGACGAATTTACGTCGGTCAGCACCGTCGCCGTCGTAGTCAAACGCGCGAGGTTAGGGATGACAGGTGGGACCCGTTGTCAGTGACTCAGCGTTCAAATGATTTTTCTATTTTCAGATTTGAATGAATAGTGTCTATTTTTGTTATTTTTGTGTAGATTTATTTGGAGCTCCAAAAATTATGAAAATTTTTGTGTGACCTCTCTGTGATGTATAGTATTTAAGAAAAATATGAAATAATGTTTTTCAGTACATTTTAAATGTGATAAAAATTGCTTAATTTATTAATAAATGGATTTCCATAATTTTTCTAGGCTTATTAATTGTCCAAAAATTATGAAATTTGTTTTGCCACCTACTTATCATGTAATGAACATGTAATAAAATTTTGAGCTCAATTAGAATAAGTTGATTTATTTCATAATTTTGAATTAAATAATTAATTCATAAAAGCGAATAGTAACCTTTAATGATTTAGGTTTTGTTTGAACTTTTGGATTGAGTGATGACCTTGGGTCATTAGTTGATGATGATCCTTGGCAATTGATGTATGTGTTATGAAAAAGATTTAGTTGTTTGACTTGCAACTGTACTGCGAAGGAAAGTTGTATTCAAATTGTTAATTTTGCATCCATCATCGAGCATCATGTTTCGTATTCCGCATCAAGTTAAACATGGCATTGTTATTACGTGTAGTGAACGAAGGTGAAAACATGGTAGTCAATCAAGCTGTTGAGGAGGTTAATTCATCTGTTGAGGTCGGATCGAATCCTTGTGTAACATCGCAGGAACCGGACTTTTCCGTCAACGAAGGCAAGCCCCCGGATGCATACAACCCTACCTTGTGTTTTACAAATTAATTTCGCTTTTGCTTTCTGTTACTGCATTAAGTGATTAAGAGTTAAGTAAAAGCCTAATTGGTGCATTACCACCCTTGTTATTCCATATTTACCATATTACCAGTTTTAAACTCGTATATGCCTAGTCTTGCTTAGCTATGCGTAGAACGATGAAAGTCGGGTGACTACCTGCCACCTGCAAGTTTTAAACGAAGCATTGGTTAACTATGTTAGCATGTGATATGGGAATCTGGAGTAATAAATCTAGACCGAGCGGACTCGGTGTATGTGAGCCACAAGACATGGAGGTCTTGTGAGCGGGTTCTTTCCGCCTGTGTCGATTAAGGCACATCCGTTGTTGAATTGCATGAGGTGAGAATTTGTAGTACTAACCACATACTCCGGTAAGCCTGAACTTGGCAATTCTATTACGAGAATGGCTACTCACGCACTAGGAGTGGAGAGATGGCGGGAATAGCGTGTACCCACATGGCCATGGGCTGGAATGGTGGAAAACTGTGTTCTCGGGTGGCGCGGACCCGTTCTTGTTTTAGAGGATCCGAGGGTAGGTTGGTATATGTAGGTCGGGGACCTGCATATGTCGTGTGGTCTGGAATTCCCAGCTGGGTTTATAATCGGTTCGAATCGTCGTTACTCCTCGGTTAAGGAGACTCAACTCACTGTTCATCATCGTAGAATTAATAACTAGAACTTGAATAAGGCTTGTGAAAGTGTTGGATATGAAGTTTCATGATCTCAGTGCGGATCGTGTCAGCTTTGTATATAATTCTTAAAGAACTTTTCTATATAAAGAATTTTATTAAAAGAGCTTTTACGCAAAAGAACTTTGATCATTGTTAAAGCTATACCTTGAATCCCTGAGCCTGCATTACTGAGTTTATCAGTTAATATTTCGGATAAGTCTTGTTGAGTACTTTTGTACTCAGGGTTCATTGACCCTTTGTTGCAGGTGAGCCTCATGAGCAGATCTGTTTTGGATCGTGCTGCATGACTATCGTTCGTTCTGACGACGAGAAGTAAATGTGTGATCCTTGGGCAGGATGTTTATTTTGTGTGTTAAGTATATGTTAATTATGCCACTCCACTACTACTATGGTTTGTAATAATTATCGAACTTAGTTTGTAAGGTTTGAAACAACTAGTTTGTAAACTATGTTACCGTAAGACTTCTGCTGTTTTTACTCTGGTTTTGATATTTGAATAAATGTTGTAATACTGCAATGACTCTATAACGTGATCCTGCTCAGAAATCATGGATGATTCGGGGTTCCCCGTGGACACCCAACAGTCTTTTTAAGTTCATGGAAACATATGCATAGATGTCAAAGGTTGTCGGACAGTGACAGGTGCATGTGGGCCCTATAACTTAGGAGGTTCTGCCACACTGTAGCAACCCTAGCACAAGTTTAGGTCAGATAGGATGAATTCTAGAAATAGCAGCAGGCCATACAGCAGCAGCAGTAGTAGCTCTTGATCTAGCAGCAGTTACTTGGTTTTATGCAGCATGTTGTTACCGGTATTGGGTCTACACCACCACAGCTTACACCTCAGCTCGGCCAGCCTGTCATCACCATAGTGACTCCAGCTTTACAGCATAGTGGGCTTTAGAGTTAGGGACAACTAGCTACATAGTTTACTTCACCTATAGAGCAGGTGTCCCAGTGGTTTGCTTCTCTAGTGCTAGCCCAGGGTCCTTCCTCTACACCTATCATTATGGGCTTCACACCGGCTCAGAGCTCCTCAGTGCTTGTGACTGATACCCTAGTTTCTAGGAGCCTTGGTGCGACATTCAGCGAGCTTACAGGGTAGCCTACACCACTAGAGCTACATGTTCCTAACCTACCACCGTTGCTCCAGTCACTAGGACTACAGAGATGCTCCCTTCATCTATGGCCTCATCAGAGCCACCTGCTTCCGTGATACCTATAGAGTCCTAGGCCACACTAGTCCCAGATCTGACCCAGACCGCTTCAGCTTTAGTTCCATCGACAGAGGGTTAGACAACTTAGAGCTCTGAATTAGAGGATGATGCTACCCAGTTTTAGATCACTCACCGTACCTCAGTGCTCGACTCATCTGCTCCAGCCCCGCCGACCGACCCTTAGGTTTTGGTGCATGATGCCAAAGGGGGAGAGGGATTGAGTATGATTAGATTTAGGGGGAGCGATATATCTAGGGGGGCTTATTTATTATGTTTGGCTTTTTATGTGTGATACATTACTATGCATTCATGTTTACTTTCATGCATTGAACTACATAAGTGTGATTGTGATATTTATGTGACATGTGACATGTGTGCTCTCTACTTTGATCTATTTATATGTCATGTCACATGGTTATGCTCATTTGCTTTGCTTCCGTGTTTTACTTCGATTCAAATGAGCTTTATTTCTTGTACTCATGCTTATTTCATATCTATTGAGTACATCATGTTGGCTTGGGTCATATAAGCATGCCTAACTCTTTCGTTCTAATTGTCAAAAGCTTATATGAACCAAGCATGTTGAAAACCTCATCTCTTTTATATACTCGAGGTTGTATTGTCATCAATCACCAAAAAGGGGGAGATTGAAATCATCTAGGCCCCTAGTTGGGTTTTAGTGATTAATGACAATACGTGATTACTATGACTAACGTGTGTTTTGTAGAGGCAATTAAGTTAGGTCATGGTAATGGCAATTGATTGGGCAATCATGGTTGTCATGCCCCTACGATGGAAATCGTTTCGGTTTTCAAAGGATGGATGACAAGGTTAAGGACAGACTAGTTCTAAGTGTTGTTTGGTGTTGAAGAGACACTTAGAGTAGTTTAGGACTTTGTTTTTCCTTTGGCCATACTATTAAGAGGGGTATGGACTAGTAGCTTGACCTAGGTGACTCTAGTGGGTTAGGTGTGGTGCACGCTTGTCAAATCTAGCACTAGGTAGCTCTAGAGTAGCCCTTAGATCAATTGGAGCAAACTTCATTCACCTATAATTTTGAGTTTGAAGTGAATGGAGGGTCAAATATTGACCGAACGTTGATCTGGTTGTGATAGGACGCTGGCTATAGAGTCCAGTCAGTTCATTTGATCATGGAGAAGTCATCTGGTTGCGACCAGACACTGAGTGAAAAGTGACCGGACGCTGGGTGCCAGAGTCCGGTCAACTCTAGTAAGGTTCTAGAGAGGGAGAATCCTAATCGAACATGTCCAGTCAGTGCTAACCGGACGCTGGTCAGGTTTCGATTACTGATCGAACGTTGAATAGCAAAGTGACTGGACTCTAGGTGCCAACATCCGGTCAACATCAGTAAGGGTCTAGAGAGCAGTTTTTGTGACTGGACGCGTCCAGTTAGTACTAACCGGACGTAGGTTAGAGTCCGATCATAACTTAACGGCTCTATGGTGGGGAGAACTGACCGGAGCGTTCGGTCACCCCGTAGAACACTGACGCAACCTCCTAATGGTTCGTTTTGAATGAGGGGGTATAAATATTTTCTCTATTCATCCAAGGGAGGTCTCTTGCCTATTTGATTAGCTGAGAAACACCCTTGAGAGTGCTTTGGAGAGCAAGAGCCTAGTGAGGTGATTGAGATTTGAGAATCCAAGATTAAGGCCTCATTAGTGCAAGGAGAGTAGCAAGTGTGTATCCACCCTTTTCATTAGGCTTGTTGTGGTCAAGTGAGAGTACATGCTTGTTACTCTTGGTGATCGCCATCACCTAGATGACTTGGTGGTGATCGAGAGTTTGGTGATCATCTGACAGAGCTTGTGGATGACCCAACTCAAGTTGTGGCGGTTGTGGGTGATTCACCGTGATAGATTATCAAAGAATCAACCCATAGAGAGCACTTTGATCCTTGCGTGGATCAAGGGGGAGCTACACCCTTGCGCGGGTGCTCCAACGAGGACTAGTGGAGAGTGGCGACTCTCCGATACCTCGATAAAACATCGCAGCGTTCCTTCTCCTCTATTTACTTTGAGCATTTACTTTTGAGCAATTCAATTTTTGTCTTTACATTCTTAGAATTGCCATGCTAGAGTAGGATTGGAACTTAGGGTGCTAAACTTTTGTGCGGTAGATCATTAGAATCACATTCTAGGCACAAGGGGTGGAGTGGGCTAAGTCTAGGGTTTAATTATTGCAAAGAATTTTAGAATTAGCCCAATTCACCCCCTCTTAGGCATCTTGATCCTTTCACTCTGCTAAATCCAGAGAGAAGTAATTCTCTAACAATTCTACAAAGTGATTCTCTGAAATGAACTAAGAGGTTCAGAGCTGAAAAAATATCTTCTAATTCTGTGAAGTGATTCTCTATTGTGTTTTTAAGAGTTTATGTTAAACAATCTAAGAAAATCACTTTTAGCCACAGAATCACTTCTCTTAGAGAATCAACTCCATAGGAAATCAGAATCAGATAGAGCTCTACCAACATGTCCTAGTAGCTATTAATTTATACATTGGTTGCCGACATTAACAACCTGACTTGGAAGCCAAACATGCTGACCGAGACAAGCTGAGCTAGAGTTTTAGCCCATCCTAGTGAGCTATAACGAGTCTGAGTTGGCTCGTTATCTAGCCCTAAATATTTGTAGGTGCTGGTAGAAGTGCAGAGCGTTTTATTTTATAGTGATAGTAAGGGTGAGAAGTTATAAGCAAATAAACCATGATACACTATTTAAGTAGCATATACAATTTTGTTGAAACATATGTAATCAGATTATTGAATGGCAAAAAAAATTACCCTGTGCATGAGTGCTGACAATGTGTGATACTTTGGCAGTTTAAAAGGAACTGGATGTGTGAATGGAACGTGAAATGTGATTTAGGCCTTTTTTTATGTTCATGTATCCATCTTAATCCATGTGTGTTGAAATGGTTTGGTGTGAAATTTAGTTTTAGCTTAAATTCTACACTAAACCACTCCAACCATTGAGGTGGATACATGGATACCCAAACAAAACCTTAGGCCTTATTTGGATATAGTCGGATTCGCATCAATCCACATGTGTTGGGGTGGATTAGAGTGAAACTTGAACTAATTTTTACCCCAATCCACTCCAACACATATGGATTGAGGTGAATCCGACAACATCCAAACAAGGCCTTAGTGGTATGATTCTATTTTCACAAGCAAATTTTATATATTAAATCTTAAAATAAATCTAGAAAATATAAACATCCTCATTCAGTAGCAACCTTTGAATCTATTTTTTAGAACAACCTTTGAATCTGCATAGGTTTAACACAGAAGATCTAATTAGTTTTTCTAATGATGGAAATAGATTTGGCTCCTATCTCTTATCACCAAGACAATCAGTGCACTTATTACCAAAAGTTTAGCCACACAAATAACACGCTCAAAACTTAATTCTAACATTATTATGATGCCATCCAAAGGAACAAAAAAAAAACCATTGCCATCACCTCTAGCACTTAATTTGGATAATGCAGTCTTTATTGTCTTCATCCCACTATAATTATGCCCGTTGGCATAACCAGTATGTTCATCTAAATATAATCTGTAAAAAAAATTTTGGTCGCCACTTGTCAAAAAACAACTTCATTCCTTGTAAACCATATTGTCTAGCAAATGGTTGCACATCCTATCAGCAACAAGGATTGGTTTCAAACTCTCCCTTGTTTGTACCACCTGTAAAAAAATCATAGATACCTTTTGGGGGTTTCAATCCTAGCACAAAGTGGACCACCCGACAGTGGAAACTTATCACACCACTTCTAGATCAGTGCACACCCCGCAGTGAATTGTTGAGTGCCACTGTCGGTCCAATACTACACCCAGCAATTATTATTGTAACACACCAGAGATTTCTCGTTTCCACCACATTTGTCACAGAAGATAAGATATATGAATACATCATAACTGGAAAACTTAATAGGTAGAGATGAAGTCATTATAAACCAAAGTTTCACTCTTACACTCTTATTACAAACTAAGTGGAGCACACACAATACTACTAGTCACCAAGTGCGGCCATGACATATTCCGCATAGCAAACATCCCGTATTGTGTATCCAAGCACATCATTTAAGTACATCAACGAATTAGTGCACTCTCTCTTGCCTCACAAGAACGAGCACATGGTCTACCAATGATTGAACAAATTAGAGGCACTGTAAATGGGCTATCTTCTAAAGCTAAATGCACACGACCCTGCAATCCATGTGAGGTGGACCTTGAACTTGCATAGTTCCAACGGTACCCGAGTTACTCCAGTTACTCCATGGTTTGAGTTAGAATGGCGTGGAAGTTACATGCAGCGTATGGTCGAATCATGATACAAAACCTACAAGTGGTGTCAACAAATAGCATATATATGAGCACCATGAATGTGTGTGTGTGTGTGTGTGTGTCTATATATATATATATATAACTGCTATTTAGGAGCCTGCGCTCTAAATAGTATTTAGAGCACTGACACCCCCAACCAGCCTTCTGAACTCGCAACTGTAAAACTCAACCCACAAACGCAAAACATCAACTCCACCATGTCCAAGTGTCCAACCGATCCCAGGTTCCCGCAATGATAAATATTTATCTCGTAATATTAAATATGTGTCTATTAGTAATAAACGTGAGATAGCATATAAGTATATCCTAACCCTAGCTACCTCCCTTTCCCACCCGCATCAGGAAGCGGCGGCGGCGGTTACCCCACACCCTCCCCTCGTGGATCCCGACCCACCACCGACGCCGGCCCCGACAATGTCCTGGATCGGCCTCTTCCCGAACAGCGCACGGCGTGGCATCCCCTCCATCATGCACGGCAGGCAGCTAGCTGTGCCATCCCCTCCCTTCGGTAGCGATGAATCAGGGCATGGGGCGGTGGCAGCGCCCCCTTGCCCCCTCTCCCAATGTGACGAGCGAGGGCTTGGTGGACCCTGATCCATCACTGATAGTGACGGGGGCTGCTTCCCCTAGCAGATCTAGCCTCCCATGGTGGCGGTGACGTCCAGTGGCCTCTAATTGCCCAGATCTCCCCCCTCATCCCCATCTAGATCATGCACAGAGAGTGGTGGCGGTGGGCGGCTCCACCTCGACAGCGACCCTTCCCCATGGCCCCACCCCAACAACGGTCGCGGTGGCCCTTCCCCATCCTTAAGGTGGCCACGGTAGCCCTTTGCCCTCCTGACGGTGGCTTCCCACCTAGAGGTGGTGGCAGTTCCTCCCCTGCACCCAGCGACGGTGCCATCTTGTTGGTTTTTCAAGTAAACACCAACGAGTAAATCTGTGTTATTGCATGTCTGGCCTGTATGGTATGCTAAAAAGACCTAAAGTTTATACCGGTTCAGGCAGAATGTCCCTATATCTAGTTTGTGGTTGCTGCTCGTGTTATTAGCACTAAAAAGTTCATAGTAGGGGTTACAAATGGGCGAGAGAGGGATAGGTCCCAAGTCTCTGATGGAAAGGTCGAATGGATGCTGAGAGCTTGGTTGCTGCTGAGCTATGTGTGGTGTGATGCATGATGTGTTGAATATGGGAGAAAGAAAAAAAAACCAGAGGCAAATGAGGTCCTTCAAAGATGCTGGGTCTTCCTTTTCCTCTGTGCGAGCCCAGCTGACATGGCAGGCGGTGCCAGGGATAGCCCCACGCTGGGTACATGTCGCTGATCTTAATAGGACCGCACTAGGCATCTATTTGTTGATGATGTCATATCCTGGCATTGTCAGCAAGTTGTCACATCCCATCCCTCCTCGGCGGGCGGCGCGGCGGACTAGGGTGCTGATCCATAGCCATACAAGGAGCAGATGATGTAGTGATCGCACGTCTGTTACTGTAGGTGATGCAAGTTTCCTCCTGGACTATAGTGGTTGTCATGAGCTTCCATCAGGATCCACACCCGAGGGCAAATGGCAGCGCCCGCAACACTGTAAGACAAATGTCGGTGCCTACAACACTGTTTGGGCTCTGACATGCCTGGAAGGTCTCAAAGCGCCCTTCTTATCATATCCTATAGTACTTTTCTACAGGCATGTAGGGTATGGTCCTTGGTATTATGGTTGACTTGAGTGCCCTACCTTATCTGTGCGCATAGTTAGGAAGAAGTCACCCGCAGATGTCCGGTGAGGCGGAATCATCCCTCGGGAGTCAGGTGAGGCAAAGCCAGCCCTCAGATGTTGAGCGAGGCAGAGCCAACCCTCGAGGGTTAGGCAAAGCAAAGCCAACCCTCAGACATCAGGCGAGGTGGAGACAACCCTTAGACATTGGGCGAGGCAGAGCCAACCCTCGGGGGTCGATCAAAGCAGAGCCAGCCCTTAGATGTCGGGCAAGGCGGAGACAACCCTTGGACGTCGGGTGAGGCAGAGCTAGTCCTTAAACATCGAGCGAGCAGAGCCAACCCTTGGGGGTCAGGCGAAGCAGAGCCAGCCCTTAGATGTCGAGCAAGGCAGAGCTAGCCCTTAGACATCAGGTGAGGCGAAGCCATCCTTCAGACATTGGGCGAGGCGGAGCCAACCCTTAGGGGTAGGTCGAAGCAGAGCTAGCCCTCAGACATCGGGTGAGGCAGAGATAGCCCTTGGACGTCGGGTGAGGCGGAGCCAGTCCTTAGACATCAGGCGAGGTGGTGCCAACCCTCAAGGGTTGAGCGACATAGAGCCAGCCCTCAGACATCAAGCGAGGCGGTGACATCCCTCAGGAGTTAGCCTGAGGCGTTCCCAACCCTCAGGGGTCGGGCAAAGCGAAGCCAGCACTCAGATGTCGGGTGAGGTGGTGCCATCCCTTAGGAGTCAGCCTAAGGCATTCCTAATCCTCGGGGGTCGGTCGATCGGACGAAATGGAGCCTGTGGCCTTAGTGGTTTGGATGAGGTGGGGCCCACTAGGAAATGTAGTCGTGTTCTTGATCACTCTGATGAATTTAGCGTTGATGGGTATCAACTCCTCTTCTTTGGGTACCCTAATATTGGTCCTCGATAGTAGCCCTTGAGCCCTCGTGTGATTCAAGTAGAATTGTCTGAGGTGCCATCGGGTGCGTGCGAGTGCACCCAGTGGGTGTAGCCCCTGAGCCTATAGAGGAGTAGAATACTCCTTCGAAGGTTTTTTCAAAAGAGATGACTCTACGGGCCTTGGCTTTCTCTTATCGCCCATGGCGTGCCCTAGGGATGGCGATTCCCTTTTTGCCGAGGTTTGACCCTTCATGGGTGTGCTCATGAGTTTTGATGGTTGTTTAGCTGGATAGTTTGATTGGGGTCCCGGTATCCTATTCGTGGGGATTCGGTCAGGGTAAGCTTGGCGGAGACTCAATCATGGGCTGAGATGCCTGTGGCGCTCATGTGCCTAGACATTGGCCACTTGCGGGGTCTAGCTCTTTCCACCCTTTGTCATAGGGGTGTTTAGAGTGGCTGTTGGACCCGTTGATGGGCCAACCGTCTGACTCCTAGGCCCAGACGGGCCATAGATGTGCTTTTGATCCATATTCTCTTACTTGTAACGAGTCCCGGTCCGCCTAGGGAGGCGAAATGTCTGGCGAGTTTCCTGAAGGAAAGGATAGGGATTGCGTGCATGTATCCCGTGGCATGACATTGTTGCAGATCGTCAGGGGCACAGAGATCTAGGTAGACGGTTGGTTTCCTTGCATCCGTCGCCTCTATAAAACAAAAAGGTTCGCCCCCAGGGTTTCATACTTTGCCTCTTTGTCTTCACATCTGCCACCTCCACCACCAATTGACTAAGCTCCCTGCATCCACGTCTCAGCCATCATCAAGTTCGCATCCATCCACCCCATCTTCCAATGGAGCCGTGGTGCCACTCTAAAATCACCCTCCAGCGCTTACAGGGCCTTGTCCATCATGGTCTTCTCTGCGCGTGGACCGCCACCGAGGAGTGGTGGCTACCCGGTGAGGAGGATGTGCCATCACCGCCCGATGGCTATGTTGTCTCATTCACGCGCTTCCATGAGCATGGGCTCGCCACCCCCACCCACAAATTCCTTGGAGGATTGTAGTTCTATTACAAGATAGAGCTGCAACACCTCAACCCCAATGGGATCCAACACATGGTGGCGTTTGTCGCCCTGTGTGAGGGATTCCTAGGGATCAGCCCCCACTTTGATCTGTGATGGCACTTCTTCACCATCACCCTCCAAAAGAATAGGGAGAAGAGGCAGGAGCTAAATATGCCAATGGGATGCTTCGGCATCCAGCTTTGGAATAACCAGGTCGACGACTACTCAGCGATGCAGCTGTCAACCTCCAACAAGGGGTGGCATTCGCATTGGTTCTATCTCAAGAACGATGTCGCCGCCCCCTTCCCAGAGTTTACCGGGCGCTTAATCGAAGAGGCCCTAGATTCTTGGAGGAAGTGGGGTGTCCTAGAGAAGGACAAGAAGAGGATCCAGGCCCATCTCGTCGCCATCCACTTCCTAAAGAAGAAAGGGCTGAAGGGGTTAGGAATCATTAGCGCCTACCATGCGAGGAGGGTGGTGCCACTGATGAGGCGCGTGCTTCCCCTGTACATGATGGCACCCGGGGCATCGTTCGACTGGACAGTGCTTGCCAATGAGGCGCTCTCCCCCTCTGAAGTCATGCATCGCATCAAGGAGGCGATGGAGCCTTCTCGGGATAGCGTGGGCACCCCTCTTGATTTTGTGTACCCGATGTCGGGGCATTCCCCGATGCGGCCAGAACCAGGGTACATTGTCCTTGTAAGTTTTCCCCTCCTTGTGCCTTCTTCTTCATTTGAACTTTTGACCCCTCAATACTGACATTGAGATTAGGGGACCAGCCGAGGGACCTCATTCTCATGGATCTCCTAGCTCTGTTGCCAAGGGATCCATTCGTGAGGGCGGTGAACCATGCCAAGGCTGAGCGGTAGAGGAAAGCAAAGGAGGACAAGAGGAAGAAGAAGCAACAAAAATTGCGTCTGTGGGAGCGAGGGGAGGAAACTGATAGTGACGACAATGATGATGAGGAAGAAGATGATGAGGTAGTTGATGACACCAAGCATGATGGCCTGGAGAGCGAGGACATGCTGATAGGCACCCACTCATCCTTACAGGGGTCAGGACCTTTCCCTTTTCATGGAGGGGAAAGCGTGTCCGTGAGTCCGGCGGGGACAGGCTAGACCGTTGGCCTACCCTCAGAACCAGCAGGGGCGAGCGGATCCGCCACCACACCCGAGGTGCCAACGAAGGGGGGTGGCCCTGCCGCTGTGCCTTAAGAGCTAGTAGGGGTAGGCGGATCTATCGCCATGCTCGAGGTGCCGATGGAGGGGGTGGCTCTACCGCCACACCCCAAGAGCCAACAGGGGCAGGCGGATCTGCCGCCATGCCCGAGCTACCAATGGAGGGGGGTGGCTCCATCGCTGTGCCCCCGAATGCAAGGGAAGTGAGCCCCTCTACCTGGGAACAAGGAGCAGGCTCAAAATAGACCTGTCCCGAGGAGGTGGAGCAGGGACCTAGGGGTTCATCCCCCAAACGTATCCACCACCCGACAATGCCAATGTAAGTCATCAACTCCTCTGTTTTCTTAGTTTTTCTCTGTTTTCAGCGTGACTTATGCCTTTTGTTTCTTGCAGCATCTTGAGACAGGGCAACCTTTTGATGCTGGCGACCAAGAAGAGTGTTGCCCTTCAGGTGAGGCAACGACCGTCAGTTGATGTCGCACCTGTTTCGGGTGGGGGCGGCGCCGGTGCAACTATGTCACTGGCCAGTGAGGCATCGCTCATGGTGGCACCCATGCCCTTGGTGGGACAAGTGGGCACCGAGGCTGAGGGAGCGCCCTTAGAGGTCGCTGAGCAACTGGTAACAGAGCTGATTCCGCTACCAACGTTGGGGCAGATGGATCTGCCGCTCACGCTTGTGGTGCCGACTGTGGTGGGTGTGACACCGTCGGTCAAGGCCCCATCGATGCAGGCAGAGGTGGCAGCAACTGTGACAAGCTAGGCGTAGCCGGCTATAGCTGTGGTGGTGTTTGAGGAAGTGGTGTGATCTGCACCATCGGAGGACCAAGTAATGGTGCTCGACGTGGTCCGGACAGAGGGGGACATGACCGAGGGGTCCTCGGACATTGTGGCGGTGGTGGAGAGGATCAGTAGGGAATCATCCCTAGCCCTAACCTTGGGGGGTAGCCATTCACCTAAATAGGGCAAGCCCCTGCTCTGGTGGATGAATCCATGGGACCCGACATCAACACTCTTCTCCCTCGACGATGCCACTGAGAGCATGGAGCGGGAGAGTCTCGATGAGAGGATTACGGCCATGCTATCAGCCTTAGACGATGATAGGGGCGCCCTGTGTGAAGTTGTCATTCCAACTAGCCAGGTATTCACTTGACCTTGCCTCTCATCTTCTTCTTTCTTCATGTATTTTTGTGTTCTGATATTCATCTTTTTTCAATCCCTTATTGCTCGTAGCCGGGAGAAATCTTGGTTCCTTCACGAGCAGAAGGACAATTGGGACTGCCTCATCGAAGAGGCCCAACTGCGCGAGGAGGTGACTGCTTAGCTTGCTACTGCCCACCAGAGGGTGGCCGAGCTGACTCCCCTTGCCGAGGAGGCAACCAATCTCCGGTTGTGGGAGGCCAAGGCCTATCAGCATGAGGAGGAAATCGAGAAGGCATTCGAGGCCCTATCGGTGAGGGTGTGATGGGATGAGGAGGAGGCTGCTAGAGTTAGGAGGGAGCTAGACTAGCTACTCCAAAGGGACGCTGAGACCTGCTAGTGAATCCTCAATCTCCTGGTCAAGGCTGAGAAGGAGTGGGACCTGAAGCTAGTTGCCGAGGAGAAGCTCACAACCCTAGAGCAGAGGGCAAGGTAGGATGCCGAGGCGGTCGCTCAGCTGTGCAAGGAGTGAGACAAGCTACTCCAGACCACTGGGAGGCTCTACTCGGAGTGTGGCATGGCCCATGAGGAGCGCAACCAGGCTATCCGAGAGCACGATGAGGCACAACAGAGGATCGGCTCCCTCTAGGCTGAGCTCAAAACCGCGATGACCCAAAGGCTGGAGGCCGAGAGTGTTTCTGCTAGGCTAGCCACAGAGCTCATCAAGGCGTGGAGGAACCTTTAGGTGGAGAGCGATGAGCATGATCTCCTGAGTGCTGCCCTTGGAGTGGTCTACGATGACCTAGAGGTGGTGCAGTTAGAGAGGACTAGCTCGCTTGCGGCCCATGCCATAGATATCATGGCACGGGTGCGCTAGCTCGAGAGGGAAGCTCTTTGTGCTGGGATCACCCAAGCTTTTGTGATTCCGCGTTCGCATTATGTGGACAACATCGACTTGGAGATGATGAGCCTCAATTTCACACCTGGCTATGAAGCCTCCGAGCTAGATGAAATAGAGACGATGGTGGCTCCTCTTGCACGGGACCTGACAGACAGAGTCAAAGACATAGTTCTCCCACCGAGGGGCTAATTCATCAAATAGCTCAGATGAACGCTTATTGTAATCTATGAACAAGTGCCGACCCTAATTAAAACAAAGTTGTAACTTCGTTTTGTTTGATTGGACTTGTTTTCTTCCTCTTTTGTATGCAAAAGAAAAGGCTCACGTATTCTGACCCTTTCATTTGTTAAGACGTAGGGCCCGAGGTGTAAGAGTGGAACTTTGGTCATGCTGGTGAGCAAAGACACCATAGGCGCCGAGGCTTAGGCTTTTTGTGGTCCGACCAGGGATGCTCAGTTGTTCGTTTCGACAAACCTTGCCGCTAGGCTTAGCATGAGGGAGAGGTCTGACACGGCGACTATTTCAAAAAAAGTGTACTTATACCTTTATCAGCCCTCGAGTGAGATCTGACCCTTTGCCGTTGCTAGGGTCGGATGTCATTAAAAATTGAGGAGAGGATAGTGAAACTTTGTAGGAGAAAGTATCTCTTGTATTTGCATGTACCCCCTCCTTAGGATCTTAGCTATCGTTCTATGACCGTGTGTTCGGTCTTCTCGCAAGTCCAACCTTCCTTGAGCCCACATGTGTAGCGGGGATTCAGTCGAGAGTCGGCTTGTTTTTATGACTGTTGCCCTGTCCGCAGTTCCTACAATCAGAGGGGTTGAGTTAACATCACTTGCCTCGATGGCTCAAGTGATGCACTTGGTGAGCTCGCTAACAGGTATGTTCGAATGGAATCTAGCTTCGTCGCTTGTGACAGGGCCGGCAAAGCCCTCGTGTGTCATTCCATTGCTCCCTAACCCGCCTTCCAATAGATTCCCTCTCAATGGGGACTCTATGGGCTCGGCTGGAGGTTTGGAGCGAATGAGAAGGTTGAGATGGCTTTGTCCGCTTCTAAGCGGGACAGGCAAAGGCTGCTGGGGCTCATCTGTGTTTTCCCCCATGGCTTTTGTTCGACGCACAATGGCCTCGGGTCTTCGTGAGCTGGCCTTCGAACCTTGGTCTCTCGATCTAGGATCAGGCGGCTCGAGCCCTCGATCCCCATGGGGTTCGGTAGGGGTTGGCCAGGTTTTATGCGTCACCCCATCCTCGGTTTCCACAAGTGGAGGGGCTGAACTAACAACACATGCCTTGACGGCTCGAGTGTTGTGCTCGGTGAGCTCGCTAATGGGCACGTTTGAGTGGAATCCGAGTCCGTCATCTGCTGATGGGGTCGGCAGAGCCCTCATGTGGCATTCCACTACTTCTTAACCTGCCTCTAGGCAGATGCCCGAGACGTTCGATAGGCTCAGGTGACCTGTTGGCCTCTCCTCGATGGAGATTCTGTGGGCTTAGCTTGAGGTTAGAATCAAATGAGAAAGGTCAAGATGTCCCTGTCCGCTTCTGAGCGGGGTTAGGCAAGGCCACTGGGGCTCATCTCAGTTTTTTCTCCCCTGGCTCTATTTGACATGAGGCAGCCTCGAGCCCTTCGTAGGCCAGCCTTCGAACCTCGGTCAGTCGCCGCTCATATCGAATGAGACGACTACCGCTTAATGATGCGACATGAAGCGTTGTGATGCAGCAATTGCATACGCAATTCTTGGATGCGTGAGATGAATGTATGAATGATTGAATGAATGATCATATAAAGAAGCAGCGGGGGTCGGTAATGTTACCTCGATGGCACAAGTTACGGGTTCTGAGAGTTCTTACTAGATATGTCTGTGCGGGGTTCGTGTCCGATGTTCGTGACGGGGCCGGTGTAACCTGCATGAGCCTCCCATTCTTCCATATCTGTCATTCAGCAGCGGCCTAAGCCATTCGATCGACTTGGGTGACCTGATAGCCTCTCTTTGATGGAGATTCCATAGGTAGGCCCCTCCATACCCTTCCCAAGAAGGTGGAGGTTAAGGTTTGAAGTGTGGAGACAAAGACTCTGATCGTGCTGGTGGGCAAAAACACCATAGCCGTTGGGGCATAGGGTCCTAGCGGTCCGACCAGGTTTACTCAAAGTTTTGTGCTCGCACACCACGTCTCTAGTTTTTAAACGCAAGGAGGGGTCGTGCAAAGAGAATATCTACCGAATAGACACTCCTACCAGCCCCCGAGCGATGTCCGACCCCCTACCGTTGTTGGGGTCGAAGACTCGGTATCAAAATTAATACATAAAGTAAGTAAGTAAGGGTGCTTGTCTCTTGGTGGTGGTTTTGAGCTGTTCGATCGACCTGGGCACCGGTTTTACGTTGATGGTAAGAGTGATGGGTTTGGGAAGCCTTCATCGGATATGAGTAGGATCCTATTTGCATCCTACCCATTCCTTGGCCATGGCCAAGCCATCCAATCGACTCATGTTATCTGTTAAGACAAGTTTTTCCTATGGAAATAGAGAATGAGGACATCCTGCACAAGAATTTAGTTAGGTAGATAGGCCAATCAGAGAAAACTTGTGACAAATGGACAAGCTCTTGAATTTTGGTGTAGCAAACGGTCTCTTAGCTCTTCTCCCCTTTTTGTAGAAAGAGTTAGTGCATTATGACCCTTTTCGTTTGTTAAGGTCATAAGAGCTCGGAGTGCGGGTGAGCTAATTTTGATTATGCTGGTGAGCAAAGACACCATAGCCGCTGGGGCATAGGTATCCCGTAGTCCAACCAGTTATACTCAGATCTTGTTCCCGTAAACCTAGCTCCTAGGTCCTAACATAAAAAAGGGGGAAGAGCATAGAAAATGTTTGCTGTATAGAAATGCTCATATCAGCCCCTGAGTGAGGTCCGACCCCTCACCATTGCTGGGGTTGGATGTTACTAAAAAAATGGGGAGTTGGATAACAAAACTAATAAGAGAAAATGTGCGTTTATTAAGGGTAAAAGCAACGTACCTACTCGATGTTCTAGGCATTGGTCAAGACCTCGCCATCGGTGGTCTTCTGCCTATAGGCGCCTGGCCAGAGCACCTCTGTGATGACATACGGTCCCTCCCATGGTGGGGAGAGCTTGTGGCGGTCCTTGTTGTTTTGGACGAGGCAGAGAACTAGGTCTCTAACATTGAAGGCCCAACCCCACACTCGGCGACCATGGTATCATTGTAACGCCTACTGGTACTTGGCCGAGCGGAGGAGGGCGACATCACGCGCTTCATCCAGTTGTTCCATGGTGTCCTCGAGGGATGCCTCAGCTCATTGTTCATCGTACGCCATCAGCCTTGGTGGTCCATAGTCGAGGTCAGTTGGCTTCGGAACCGTAGACCATGAAGAATGGTGTGTAGCCGGTGGCCCGGCTAGGGGTCGTCCTTAGACTCTAGAGCACCGAGGGAAGCTCGACGACCCATCTTGCACCAAACTTGTTCAACTGGTAGAAGATCCTAGGTTTGAGGCCCTGTATGACCATGCTATTTGCATGTTCCACCTGCCCATTTGTTCGGGGGTGCGCTACGCAGGCCCAGTCGACATGGATGTGATGTTCATCACAAAATCAGAGGAACTTCTTCCTAGTGAACTATGTGCCATTGTCCGTGATTATGGAGTTTGGGACTCTAAAGCGATGGATGATGTCGAGGAAGAACATCATGGCCTACTCAGATTTGATCATGGAGATCGGCCCAGCTTCTATCCACTTTGTAAACTTGTCTATGGTGACAAGCAAGTGGGTGTAGCCCCCGGGCGCTTTTTTGAGACGTCCAACAAGATCAAGCCCCCAGACTGTGAATGGACAGGTGATGGGGATCATCTGGAATGCTTGGGCTGGTAGATGAATTCGACGAGCATAGTACTGACACCCTTCATAGGTGCACACGATCTGCTTGGCATCGGCTATAGCATTGGGCTAGAGAAGCCCTGTTGGAACGCATTTCAAACCAGGGCTCTAGGCGCGACATGGTGACCGCAGACCCCACCGTGGATATCGCTCAGCAAATGCTTCCCCTGTTCGATGGGGATGCAGCGCTGTAGGATCCCGGTGTGGCTTTGTTTGTAGAGTTTGCCCTCCACAAGAACAAAGGACTTAGCGCAACATGTGAACCATCGAGCCTCTGTCTTATCCGTCAATAGCATGTCACGGAGGAGGTAGTCGAGGTAGAGCGTCCTCCAGTCGATCAGAGGGTTAGGTTCTATCGCTGGGTCCTCTTCGAGCTCCATGACTTCGGGGCTAGATGTAGTCAACAGTTCATCAGTCCTCGGGCCTAGATTGGATGGACCATCACCACCTTGTTCTGACCCCTCATAGCGAACCAAGGGCTTGTGCTGGTCATTGGCGAAGACGTCTGTTGGCACCAGCTCTCGGCCAGATGTTGCTTTCGCAAGTGCGTCGGCCACCTCATTGAGGTGCCTCGGGATATGATTGAGCTCGAGGCCATCAAACTTGTCCTCCAACCGGTGGACTTCTTGGCAATATGCAGCCATCTTTGCATCATGGCAGCTTGACTCCTTCATGACTTGGTCGATGACTAGCTGGGAATCTCCTTGAATGTCGAGGCATTGGATGCCCAACTCGATGGCAATGCATAGGCTGTTGACGAGCGCCTCATATTCGGCCACATTGTTGGAGGAGGGGAAATGGAGACGAACCATGTACCTCATGCATACCCTGAGGGGCGACAAGAAGACTAGCCCCACACCGACACCCCTCTTCATCAGTGATCCATTGAAGTATATCGTCCAATACTCTTGATCGACGACCGCTGGTGGCATTTGGACCTTGGTCCATTCTGCGACAAAATCAGCCTACACCTTAGACTTGATGGCCATCCAGGAGGCATATGCAATGCCCCTGGACCATTAGCTTGAGTGCCCATTTCATGGTTCTTCCCGTCGCATCCTAGTTTTGGATGACCTCACCGAGGGGGAAGGACATCACGACCATCACCGGATGTGACTCAAAGTAGTGGCGTAACTTCTTCTTGGTGATGAGGACGGTGTACAGAAGCTTCTGGATTTGGGGGTAGTAGGTCTTTGAGTTAGATAGGACTTCATTGATGAAGTACACAGGGTGCTATACTTTGAGGGCATGCCCCTCTTCTTCCTGCTCCACTACCAAGGCGGCGCTGACCACTTGCGTGGTGGCCGCAATGTAGAGTAGAAGGGGTTCTCCATTGATAGGAGGAACTAGGATTGGGGCCTTCATCAGAAGTAGCTTGACCATGTCAAGTGCCTCCTGGGCCTCAGATGTTTATTTGAAGTGGTTGGCCTTCTTTAGAAGTCGATAAAGGGGGAGACCTCATTCAACGAGGCATGAGATGAAGTGGCTGAGCATGGTGAGGCACCCTGTAACTCACTGTACTCCCTTTATGTTCTGAATTGGGCCCATCCTTATGATGGTTGAGATTTTCTTTGGGTTTTCTTTGATACTATGCTCAGAGACAATGAAACCAAGTAGGATACCCCTCGGGACCCTAAAAACGCACTTCTCGGGATTGAGTTTGATGCTATTTGCTTGGAGTTTTGCAAAGGTCTTCTTAAGATTGGCTATGAGGTGGTCAGCCCATTTAGACTTGACCACGATGTCGTCAATGTAAGCCTCAACGGTCCACCCAATGAGGTCCCCGAAACACTTAAGCATACAATGCTGGTATGTGGCCCCAGCGTTCTTCAAATCGAACGACATTGTGATGTAGCAGAAAGATCCAAAGGGGGTGATGAAAGATGTCGTGAGCTGGTCGGACTCTTTCATCATGATTTGATGGTACCTGGAGTATGCATCAAGGAAGCAAAGGGTTTCACACCCCGAGGTAGAGTCAACTATTTGGTCTATGCGAGGCAAAGGAAATGGATCCTTTGGGTATGCTTTGTTGAGACCCGTGTAGTCAACACACATCGTCCATTTCCCACTCTTCTTTCATACAAGAACGGGATTGGCTAACCACTCTAGGTGGTACACTTCCTTGATGAATCTAGCTACCAAAAGCTTTGCGATCTCCTCGCCGATGGTCCTGTGTTTCCCCTCATCGAAGCGATGCATGCATTGTTTCACTGGCTTGGAGCCTAGGTGGATCTTCAAGGCATGCTCAGTGACTTCCCTTAGGATGCCTGGCATGTTTGAGGGTTTCCATGCAAAGATGTCTTTGTTGGCACAGAGGAAGCCAATGAGCGCGCTTTCCTATTTGGAGGAAAGCATAGTACCAATGTGCACCATTTTGCCCTCAGTGCTCCTAAGGTCTATGAGGACCTCCTTAGAGCCTTCCACTAGCTCGAAGGATCTGGTTGACCGCTTGGGGTTGGGTGCCTCCTGCCCGAGGGCCGTGAGTTCTCTAGAGGCGATGATCGTTGCGGCGTGATCGCAGCACTTGACTTTGCACTCGTAGGTGCGCTAAAAGGAGGTGCCGACGATGATGACCCCACCTAGACCCGACATCTTTAGCTTGAGATAGGTGTAGTTGGGGACGACCATGAACTTCGCGTAGAATGGTCATCCTAGGATGGCATTGAAGGTTTCGTGGAACCCAACCACTTTGAAGGTGAGGGTCTCCATCCTATAGTTGGACGGTCCCCTGAAGGTGATGGGCAGATTGACCTGCCCAAGTGGCATGGCCTGCTTTCTAGGCACAACACTGTCGAAAGGTGCTTCAGTCGGCCGGACGCATGCTCGATCGATGCCCATGGCATCGAGCATCTTGGCATACATGATGTTGAGGCAACTACTTCCATCCATCAGTACTTTGGTGAGCCACTTCGTGCCAACAATTGGGTCAACCATGAGCGGGTCTCTCTGTGGGGTATGGCCCCTGGTATCCATAAGACAAGACATGGGCCGCACCATCAGAGGTGGCCTAGCCCATAAGATCAAGGCATGCATGACACTACTCAGCGTGCACTGCAAGCAATTGTATAGTACCAAATAGGATACTTACCTTGTAACCCTACCCCTCTAGAGTATATAAGGAGAGTCAGGGGTCCCCTAGCGGACAAGATACATACATCTGCAGTCATGCGATATCATACGATAGCTAATACAAACCAACAGACCACATGAGTAGGGTATTACGTCATACTGACGGCCTGAACCTATCTAACTCATGTGTCTCTATTGCCTTCTTGTTCTTGATCTCATGCTCCTCTATAGATCAATCTACCTTCGTGGGATACCTCTTGGAGGACTGCCGATAATATTATGTCGATAGTTGGTGTGCTAGGTAGGGGTGTGCGTGTTGTTTCCTTGTCAAACAAGATGGCTTTTTCCTCAGGCTCTTCATTCCTCCCGTAGCCTGGCCAGATCTTCATGGTCAGATCCATCTTATGGGTCATCAACGCTGATGGAGTCAGAGAGCTCATTGAGCTAGTGCAGATCGATTCTGCGCTGATCACCCCAACTCCTATGACTATAGATCCGATCTCAGAACCACCTCTGAGGTCACCTTCATCAACAACTCATCGCCCGCTTCCTCGCTACCAGAGGAGGTAGATCAACAATGACGATCTGATCGCATCCATTGAACAGGTTGGTCTGAAGCTCGCCGATTGCCTCTCCATCGCTGAATCGGCTCTGAACACTCTGGTCCAACGTCGACCATCCTTTGATATAGATCTATCGAAGGCTACTCGGGAAACTCTAGGGGTTATGGCCCAACCCTTCGGGTTCACCAACGCCACCACCGCTTACCAACATGCCCTGAGGGGCAGATTCGCCGACTAGGTCAGAGACGTCCATCCTCTCGCCAACCAGATAACGCCATACGCTGCCTGCTACCACGCCGACCAGACGTTCTAAGTCATGCTTTAATATTTTTCTAAATATTCTCCAATCTTCGTTGATTGCCATGATGTTTCTCCGACTTGTTTTCTCCATGTTTGCTCTCCAAATGATTTTCCAAACCCCCGATCAATCCTGTTGATGCTCGGATGCCTTTAGAGATGGCCTTGTCTCTGGCTCCTCCCTACATATGCACGAGCGTCTGCCCTCTACGTTATGGGTGGTCGGTAGTGGCTCCTTAGCGATGCCTGTTCCTCCTACATGTGCACGGGCTCCGTGCTCCGTGTTATGGTTAACAGGCTAGCTAGGGCTGGAGACTTAGCTACACACTAACTATTCGGGTGGTTTATATTAAATACATCTTCACACCAACTGATTGCCGAGCTACATATGCTATTTTATCTCCATTGCTGATTTTTCTCTAGAGTTTATATATTTTTACATCATGTACTACCCGTGCTACAGGTTTGTATTGTAGGATCATCGTCCAGATGATCGGACCACTTGGTGCTTGAGCTTCTCCACCGATCAACTAGTCGGACCGCTAGGTCATAGACTTCGCCACCGACCAGTTGATCGGACTGTTCATTGGTTGCTTCTACTCAATTTTCACTTTGCCATCGACCAGTTGACCAAACTGTTCGTCGCTCGTGCTTCATCGCCAGCTACGTCGGTTACTCCTCGGCCCTCGGATTCTTCATGCTCAAGGACTAAGTGGGCACACTTCACCCCACTTCACCTTATGGACATCGCCAGCGATGCCAGGGATTCCTTGGTGCTCAAACATCACTGGCTATGCTAGGATCTCCTCGGTGCTCAGACATCGCTGGCTACGCTGGGGACTCCTCAGTGCTCAGACATCGCTAGCTACACCAGGGACTCCTCGGTGCTCGGACATCACCAGCTATGCTAGGGACTCCTCGGTGCTCGGACATCACCACCTACGCTGGGGTCTCCTCGGTGCTCGGACATCGCCAGCTACGCTGGGGACTCCTCGATGCTTGGATGTCACCAGCTATGCCGGGGACTCCTTGATGCTTGAACATCGCTAGCTATGCCGAGGACTCCTCGGTGCTCGAACATCACCGCGTACATCGATATCTCCTCGGTGCTCGGACGTCGCTAGCTATGCTGGGTACTCCTCAGTGCTTGGACATCGCTAGCTACACTAGGGACTCCTCGATGTTTGAACATCGCTGCATACGATGGGGACTCCTCGGTGCTTGGACATCGCCAGCTACGCTAGGGACTCCTCGGTGCTCAGACATCACCAGCTATGCTAGGGACTCCTCAATGCTCGAACATCGCTAGCTATGCCAGGGACTCCTTGATGCTTTGAAGTCACCAGCTACGCTGGGGACTCCTTGGTGCTCAGACATCGCTAGCTATGCCAGGGACTCCTTGGTGCTTGGAAGTCGCCAGCTATGTCGAGGACTCCCTTGGTGGTCAGATCTTGCTATGTCTCATCGGTGTGCTATCAAGCTGCTCCATGTTGTTTGGATTAGGGTGTTGATCTTGGGTAGCACGTCTGGGGTCTTGATACGCGCATGTCAGATGACATCGGCAAGCTTTCAGACTTATTTTTCTTTGACCCTACTAAAAGATTCATTATTCATCTTCCAGCAGGCTCAAGGACTAAGTGGGCACACTTCATGTTGCGGTGAATGTGCGCTTTTCTCATCTCGAGGCTACGCCTAGGAACTGGCTACCTGCTCGGCTGGTCTTCTACTTTTTTACCCTAGCACCACATGACTATGTCACCTACTGTTAGGCTCAGGGAGTAGCTATGGGGGTATGGCCCCTAGTATCCACAAGACAAGACATGGGCCGCACCATTAGAGGTGGCCCAGCCCACAAGATCAAGGTGTGCATGGCGCTGCTCGGCGTGCACCGCAAGCTATTGTATAGTACCAAATAAGATACTTACCTTGTAACCCTACCTCTCCAGAGTATATAAGGAGAGGCAGGGGTCCCCTAGCGGACAAGATACATACATCTGTAGTCACGTGATATCATACGATATCTAATACAAACCAACAAACCACAGGAGTAGGGTATTACATCATACTTATGGTCTGAACCTATCTAACTCATGTGTCTCTGTTGCCTTCTTGTTCTTGACCCCTCAGAGGACTACCGATGATATTCTATCAACAATCTCCCTGGCTGTGGGACGCTCTCTGGGTGGTCAGCTCGATCGAAGGTTATAGCAGACTCTGACCATCGGAGGAAGGCAGGTGTGGCCAGTTCAATCGCATAGACCTCGCAGCATGTGATCTTCTAGCGATGCTTGGAGTCATAGGGCTCTGATCCTCCGAAGATCATGAGGTAGCCATCCAGTGTTGGAAAGTTGTCATCCTTCCCCTCGGCGTTGTCCATGGTAGGGTCGGGGTCCTTCCCATGCTCCCTTTTGTTGGAGCCTCTAGACAAGAATCACTTTATGAGGGTGCAGTCCTTGTACAGATGCTTGATAGGGAAGGCATGGTTTGGGCATGGTCCCTTGAGCAGTTTCTCAAAGTGGTTCGGAGTGCCCTCCGTGGGCTTCTGACCACCCCTATGGTCAGCGGTGGCCATGAGAGAGCCCTCACACCATTGCTTCTTGTTCTTCTTTTTGGAGGGATGATTGGAGGCGCCTTCGCCGGCATCCTCATCCTGCCTTGCCTTGCCATTGAGGCAATTGAAGATCGCTTCGACCGCTTCTTCGCCTGAGGCATGGCTGGTGGCGATGTCAAGGAGTTCCTTGGTGGTTCATGGACCCTTGTGTCCTAGCTTGTGAACCAGAGACTTATAGGTGGTCCCGGATAGGAAAGCCTCTATAACATCGGTGTCAGCGACATTAGGTAGCTCATTGCACTATCGGGAGAAGCGTCAGATGTACCCATGGAGGGTTTCTCCGACCTTCTATCGGTAGTTTTTGAGGTCCCATGGATTCCCAGGGCTCTTGTATGTGCCCTAGAAGTTTCCCATGAAGGTCTCCTTCAGGTCCGCCTAACCTTGGATTCTATTGTACGACAGGTGTTCCAACCATGTTTGTGCCGAATCGGTCAAGAACAATAGAAGGTTGCGGATAATGAAATCATTATTATCTGCACCATCGGCTTGGTAGGCAAGCCGATAATCCTTGAGTCATAGTCTAGGGTTCATTTCCCTAGAGTACTTCAGGATGTTGGTTGGTGGTCGGTACCTTGGTGGGAAGGCAACGTTGAGGATGTGTCGACCGAAGGCCTGAGGCCCCAGCAGGCCAGGGCTCGGGCTTTGGTCCTCACCGCTATCATAGTGTCCGCCACGATGAGGGTGATAGCCATGGCTAGCCTCCTCTCTCAGATCATCGTGGGTACACCTGTGAGCGTCGAGGGTGTTGCGTGCGTCAAGGTTGTGGCCGAGACACTAATGCACCGGGACCGCGGCGCATTGCCCACCACTTTTGTGGCGCCTAATGGACCGACGCATCCCTGCTGAGATGCTTTGAGAGCATGTGTTGGCTGGCATTGAGCTCATGTTGCTGAGACAACAATCTCTTGGCCTGTTGTGCCCCCGCATGCTCGAGCAGCGTGTGAATCTTGCGGTGGGCCTAACAATCCTCAAGCGTTGCGGCCTCTTGAAGGCCATGGAGCAAGGCCACGGCGACGGCAATGTTCTGGCTCACCTGGACAAAATGAGGGAGTGCTTCATCATCGACGATGATCCTTTGGTTCACGTTGTGGGCCATGGCACATGCACGCCCGCCGTCTCCGTGACGCTCGATTTCCCGATCAAGCTCCACATGTTCCTACTCAAGCTAGAGCCGTGCTTCCTCAATCTCTTGGTGTTAGGCTTTTAGCTGCTCCACCCATGTGCGAGATGGGGCCAATGACTCTCCCTAGGCCTCATTGTCAAGGTTGTTCACTGGGGTAGCCTCCTCCTTGTGGATGCTTTCGACGTGTCCCTTGGGGGTACCCATCATAAAGCATTCACGAGAGCGGTGATGGCTTCCCTGCTGGAGTCAGAGCCAAAGGGCGACTCTGGCTCCTTTGTGAGGAGGTTGTGGAAAGATTTCATGACGTGTTCGATCACCCCCACGAATTCGTCGTTCATGGGAGGTGGAATCATGCATTGTGCCACAAGGTGGCTAACAGTCCCCATGGCATTGCTAAGACCAAACGAAAGCACTGTTGGGGCACTCCGTATGAGGTGTTTCGGAGAGAGGGGTTACCCTCCGATGAGCCACACCATGTCGTTGGCGTAAGTGAAGGTGAGGTGGCATGGGTCCTCCCTAGATGGCTGGGGTCCTAGGGAGATGTCGAGCTGGTGCTCAAGCCTCCTACTATCGAGGCTAATGGAGGGGAGAGGTTGGATGGCAGCGTGAGGCAATGCCAACTCTTCTCCTACCATGATGATAAGTCCAGGTCCCCAAAGCGCACGTGTGCGCCTAGGACCCAGCTGATACCATGTCTAGCCATCCATGGCCTAATGTTAATGTTGGAACATGCAAAGGTCCCCTACCTGGCGTGCCAACTATCAGTGTTTTGAGTAAACACCAATGAGTAAATTTGTGTTATTATGCGTCTGGACCGGATGGTATGCTAAAAGGACACAAGGTTTATACTGGTTTGGGCAAAATGTCCCTACGTCTAGTTCATGGCTGCTACTCATGTTATTAGCACTGAAAAGTTCATAGTAGGGGTTACAAACGGGCGAGAGAGGGACATGTCCTATGTCTCTGATGGAAAGGTCGAATGGATGCCGAGAGCTTGGTTGCTGCTCAGCTATGTGCGATGTGATGCATGATGTGTTGAATCAGTCCCCATTAGCGGGGTTCCCTACCTTCCCTTTTATAGGCCAAGGGAGAGCAGGGATTACACATGGGAGAAAGAAAAAAACAGAGGCAAAGGAGGTCTTTCAAAGATGTCGGGTCTTCCTTTTCCTCTGTGCGAGCCCCACTGACATGGCAGGCGGAGCCAGGGATAGCCCCATGCTGGGTGCATGTCTGCTGATCCTAATAGGACTGTGATGGGCATCTGTCCACTGATGATGTCATGTCCTAGCATTGTCAGCAAGTTGTCACGTCCCATCCCTCCCCGATGGGTGGCGCGGTGGACCAGGGTGTTGATCCATGGCCATACAGGGAGCAGACGGCGCAGTGACCACATGTTCATTACTATAGGTGATGCGAGTTTCCTCCTAGACCATAGTGGTTGTCGTGAGCTTCCGTTAGGATCCGCACCCAAGGGCAAATGGTGGCGCCCGCAACACTATAAGACAAATGTCGGAGCCTACAACACTGTTTGGGCTCTAACATGCCTAGAAGGTCTCAAAGCGCCCTTCTTGTCATATCCTGATGGTACTTTCCTACAGGCGTGTAGGATATGGTCATCAGAATTGTGGTTGACTTGAGTGCCCTGCCTTATCTGCGCATCATTAGGAAGGAGTCACGTGCAGACATCGAGCGAGGTGGAGTCATCCCTTAGGAGTCGAGTGAGGCAGAGCCAGCCCTTAGATGTCAGGCGAGGTGTAGCCAGTCCTTAGATGTTGGACAAGGCAGAGCCAACCCTCAGGGTTGGGTGAAGCGAAGCCATCCCTCAGACATCGGGCGAGGTAGAGACAACCCTCAGATGTCAGGCGAGGTAGAGCCAACCCTTGGGGGTTAGTCAAAGCAGAGCCATCCCTCAGACATCGGGCGATGTGGAGATAGCCCTTAGACGTTGGGCAAGGCGGAGCCAATCCTCAAACGTCGAGTGAGGCGGAGCCAACCCTCAGGGGTTAGGCGAAGTGGAGCTAGCCCTCAGACATCAAGCGAGGTAGAGACAGCCCATGGACGTCGGGCGAGGCAGAGCTAGTCCTCAGACATCAGGTGAGGCAAAGCCATCCTTCAGACGTCGGGTGAGGCGGAGCCAACCCTCGGGGGTCAGTCGAAGCAGAGCTAGCCATTAGACATTGGGTGAGGCAGAGATAGCCCTTGGATATCGGGCGAGGCAGAGCCAGTCCTCAGATGTCAGGCGAGGCGGTGCTAACCCTCAAGGGTCAGGTGAAGCAGAGCCAACCCTCAGACATCGGGCAAGGCGGTACCATACCTTAGGAGTCAGCCTGAGGCGTTCCCAACCCTCGAGGGTCAGTCAATAGGATGAAACATAGCCTATGGCCTTGGTGGTTTGGACGAGGCGAGGCCTACTAGGAAATGTAGTCACGTTCTTGATCACTCTGATGAATTTAGCATTGATGGGTATCAACTCCTCTTCTTTGGGTACCCTAATATTGGTCCCTAACACATCTCTCTCTCACTCGGCGGCGCCCCTTCCCCATGACCGTGGCTGTTGGCGGCATTCACGTGCTCCCTTGCTATTGGATTCCGCAGATCCATCGGGGAGGCAACGGATGGTGGCGTGTGT
Source organism: Miscanthus floridulus (assembly GCF_019320115.1). NCBI lineage: Eukaryota > Viridiplantae > Streptophyta > Magnoliopsida > Poales > Poaceae > Miscanthus > Miscanthus floridulus. The sequence continues at coordinate 49,168,832 of NC_089584.1, forward strand.
TGGCTTCACCGTCTAGAATTTTTTTTATATTTTTAACACTTTTTGTAAACTAATTTTAAATCTAACACTGTTTTAATTTTTTTTCCAAAACTAACACTTTTGGCCGCACTATTGCCAGGGCGTGGCGAAACGCCTATGCCGCGCCATGCATGGTGGCGCGTCGGGAGGATGACATGGCGTCGTTGTGGCAGGGTCTGCCGCGCCACCCATCTTGGCGCGGTTGTGACACGCTAGCGCTGGTGGTGTGGTAAGGCCCAGTAAATGCCCGCAACGCCCCCACTATGCCCTTCCTCGCCCTCAACCCCAGCGCACTCCGCTGCCGCCTGTGCCACCGCCATTGGCTCCGCCTAGTGCCGCCGCTGCCAGGGTCTGCCATCGCCGCCAGGCAGCCGACCGCTAGGCGCCGCCGCCTCACCAGTGTTGGGGCGCCAGCGCCGCTGGTCGGTGAGGCCGCCAGCGGTCCATCTCCTTCCGCTTGGGTGACCCCAAAAGGTCCCCGCTCATATCAAGGTAGCTCCCTCTCTCGATTTCTTGTTATTATGAATGTTATTTTAATTATGGTTAGTGATTTAGGATAGTTAGGTTAGTGAATTTGTTTATTTAGGTAGGTAGTTTTTAGGGTTTAGGTTATGTGTTGTAGTATAGTTAAGGTTTGGTTAGGTAGTTAGGGTTTAGGTTACTGTTAGTTAGGACTTTGGGTTTAGGGATTGATTAGGTATTTATTATTTAGTTAGTTTATAGTAGTAAAGGTTGTCAGTATAGATACTAGTTTTGAAGTGTCGGTACTTAGTAGTGCGTGATACGGCGATTTGGATGACTTGATGAAGTTTCATCAAATGCTTACTTTCCTAGTGAAGTTGTTTAATATGTTTGTTAATGTTACTTTGAATATATACATGTGCTTTCATATTGTGTTCGTACTGCATAACAAGTAGTTCAAATTTTGCAATGCTACATAATGTTAATTTGAATACTCTAACCCTTTGTTTATCAATTTGTAATAGGATGGACCCTCCCATAAAACACTAGTTGTACCCCCTTCTTGAGGTGGAGTACGACGACCCACACCGAGCACACTTCTTGACTGACACCGACGTAGAGGTGCCCTTGCCTCCTTTGAGGCCCCACACGCACACCAGGGCGTACTAGTGGGACAAGCGTTACGCGCCGTACATATGGCATGCCGGCTTTCTCAAGCTTGTCCGTGTTGTCAACTACGGTCTTCTGCCCCTTGACCCAGCACTACTTACTGCAGCTGTAGACAGGTGTGAGTGCCTTCATTGTACATAAACATTCTTATAACAAATTTGAGGTAACTAATAGTCGTTCTATTCTTATAACAGGTGGAGGCCTGAGACCCACACGTTCCACCTACCTTGCGGCGAGATGACCTTGACCATGCAGGACGTGAAGGCTATCTTTGGCCTTTGGTTGGGGGGACTTCCAGTGATAGGTATAGTAGACAACGATCACTGGAGGGAGCTGGTGGCTTAGTTCACTGGCTTTCTTCCACCGGACGATGAGGTTTCCAAGAAAAATAAGTGAGCAATTCAAGCCTATTTAATACTTGCATTGCTTTCCAGCAGCCATCGGGTCTCATTTTCTTTGGTGAATTTTAGGAAAAGTTTTGGTGTTTTGTCGTCATGGATCATAGAGCGCTTTGATTACTTGGACCCATAGGCTAATGAGGCTTAGATCGACAGGTTCGCTAGAGTGTGGCTCTGGCACTTCCTTGGTGCTTTCCTATTCCCAGACGCCTCGGGCAACACCATCAGCTGGATCTTTCTTGACATACTACGTCAGCCGTGGGATAACATAGCGGCGTACAGCTGGGGCAGTGCAGTCTAGGCATGGACGTATCGATAGCTATGCATTGCCTGCTGTCGCACCTCAAGGTATGTGAACCTTGGGGGTTGCTCCAACCTACTCCAGGTTTGGTGTTGGGAACGATGGCCCATTGGGAGGCCCCTTGTTACTGGTTTCCCTATAAGTACTTCGGTTCACTATATTCTTCGAGGCAGTTATATATGATGAAATTATTAATGGCCAATTCATTATCGTGTTCAATGCAGCATTGGAACAGGCAGGATACACTACCTACAGCTCTGTATATCTAGACGCAAGCAGAGTTAGTTAGAGGGAATGCAAGGCGCAAGTACAAGGAGTACACGGACTGTCTTGATGTCCTGACACAGCACCAGGTTACGCACTCTTTACTATCATACACGTGTCTTGCTCGATGTACACTATATCACAACCTAACTCAATTACGAAATGTTCAGGTGCATTGGTGTCCTTGGGATGCTCCGGAGCTCTAGGACTATCTGAGTCCTATCACTAGGGATGAGTCAGATGAGTATCGCTGCAACGTCCCTCTTATTTTCTTCCACGTGGTCGAGATTCACTTGCCCATCGGGGTTTGCAGGCAGTTTGGAAGAATGACAGGCTACCCACCACCGCTTTACTCCACCAACCAAGAATTGCACGGGTGCATTATCGATTAATAACAAAGCTACAATTCAGAGGTGTGCATGGTACAACTAACAATCGTTTTGTTGCAGGTATGACCGCAGGAAGAGGTACAAGACCAAGGATTGGCGCATGACACGCAACGCGTACATCCAGTTGTGGCAGACTAGGGACCGGCAGCCGGTCGATGCGGGTCCCCCACACGACCAGCACACCTTCGACGAGTACCTGTGGTGGCTTCATAGGTCTACGAGGACACATATCAAGCCCCCGTACACTAAGGAGGCGATTGACGAGGACGACGAGGAAGACGTGATCGAAAATGTGTACGATGTTGCCACTAGGGACGACACACAACTACAGAGAGCCTCGCTTCAAAGATACGTGGTAAGATACTCGAATGGTACAATTTGTTATCCATTTGGTATTATGTATGTGTACTAAAACTGTCCAATCGCGTTTCTGTACCCAGGCGACACAATTGTCAAGGCTGTCCAACGAAGCAGCATTTCGGCTTCACGAGTCTAGAGGACAGGGGCCAGGCATTCTCGAGGCTTTTGTGGAGGTAAACATAAACTTGTCCGTTCCAAAAATATTTCTTTAGTTTATATGTGTTTGGGAAATGCACTAATTTTAATGTCTATTCATGCAGAAGGTGAAGCGAAGCTGCAGGAAGCTAGCTCAGAAGTTGAGCTGCATGGACACTCCTTGGGTGGAACCCGATTACCAGGCACGATCGGGTGCCATGTCTTCTGGCTCTTTGTGGACACCAGCCGGCTCTTCTCAGCTGGTGATAGGTGTCGTTTTTGATATGCGTATACCACCACATTATAGCGCTGGGAAGGACCCTACAAACGAGGACGACGATGACGATGACGACGACCCCCCAGGCTTCTGCATATAGCACCACTAGTGGGACCCTTGGCAGCAGGACGAGATTGACATGTCTCAGCTAGGTGGTGCACCGCTTGCTACCTAAGGAGCCTCATAGGTAGTAACAAAGGTAGTGTTTTTAAATATGTAGGCTCCATAAACTAACGATCATAAAAATTATAAGTAATCGTGCATATCATATACTTGCAGGATACGAGCCGTACCCACTGGCAACGCGATCACACCAACATTGGCTATACTCCCAATGTGTTGCCTACAAATCCGAAGAGGCAGAGGCGTCCGAGGCATCCTTACACTCCTGAGACTTAGTTGGTTATGTCGAACGAATATTATCGTCGGAAACTTGCAGACTCATGAACCAATGAAAATGTTATGTGGCAACTAATCAACTTGCACACGGACTTTATTTATTTGCTTCATATTCGTTTCAATGTGTCGCGGCAACACTTGTAGTTGTTTACAGCACCGACGACAGCTCCCGTTCAATTGCAATTGAGTCTGGTCGGCTTCTGTCTGCGTCCAGGTCCTGCCGCGCCGTGGGCTATGGCACGGCAGACCTTGTCACGTCACCTATCAGCGCCCCGGTCGTCGCAATGTCATCCTCCCGCCGCGCCACCATGCATGACGCGGCACAGACGTTTCTCCGCGCCATGGTAATAGACGTGGCCAAAAGTGTTAGTTTTGAGAAAAAAAAATAAAATAATGTTAGATTTAAAATTAATTTACAAAAAAATGTTAAAAAAATCACTGTCTACCCCTCCGACAGCGTCCTCGACCTCCCCTCCTGTGGCATCCTCATCCACCCCTCCGGCAGCGTTTCCGTTCTCCTCCAGTGGTTCCTCTGTGAATCCCGTGTTGGCTAATAGATCCTATGGTGAGCCACTGTCTTTACTTTTTATAGCTGTGATTCCATAGTAACAGAATTAAAAGAAACGGATGTTACGACAGTAGTATGACGAATCCTAGTAGTTATGAAATATAGGCGAGCAGTATGACCAATCCTACTAACTGTATGAAATGTAGGCAGTAGGATCGCCATCCACTAGTAGTACTGAGCATAGCAGTAATATTACTAGGTAGTATAACTAGTGTTTATTTTTGGTAGTAGTGCTGTTTGCATATGCTAGCTGCATATACTGCTATGACGCGAAATAATGTTACTACCTGTGTCCCCTTATTTAATATACTGCTATGGATGCACAACGACAATAGCACTTTCAATATTAAGAAAAAATACTGTTGTTGGCAATAAGAGGGCAATTGAAGATAAACGACAAAGCAACATTCATGCATATACAATGCAATACTTGAAAATTTTCAAATCTAGTTGCTTGTCAAGTTTGATCCAAGGTTAAGCTTCTTCACACGCTTTATAGCGGTTATCTTAACCATGTTAGACAAGCCCAATATGCATTACCAAAAATTAAATATGTTGTATATTACAATGTAATGCAAGGGACAACACAAGCTTATTTTTAGTGAAATTACTAAAATCAAGAACATTGAGCTCATTCCGCAATCGACAAAAAGTCGCATCATCTAGCGGTTTAGTGAAGATATCCACCAATTGATCATCGGTCCTTACACCTTCTAATGATATATTATTTTTAGCAACATGATCTCTAAGAAAGTGATGGCAGATATCTATATGCTTGGTGCGAGAGTGTTGAACCAGATTATTTGCAAGTTTTACCGCACTTTCATTGTCGCACAAAAGAGGTACTTTTTCTAGAACTACACCATAGTGTAGCAAAGTTTACTTCATGTAAAGTATTTGTGCACAACAAGCACCCGCGGCAATGTATTCCGCTTTGGCGGTGGACAAGGCCACACTATTTTATTTCTTGGAGGACCAAGACACAAGTGATCTACCAAGCAAATGGCACCCTCTGGATATGCTTTTTCTATCAACTTTGCAACCAGCATAATCCGAATCGGAATAGCCAACTAATTCAAATATAGCTCCTTTGGGATACCAAAGGCCAATGCTTGGTGTGTGCTTAAGATACCTAAGGATTCTTTTTACGGCAATTAAATGAGTTTTCTTGGGATTAGCTTGAAATCTTGCACACATACACACACTAAACATGATGTCGGGCCTAGATACGGTTAAATATAACAAGCTACCAATCATAGAGCGGTAGATAGTTTGATCAACCGTGTTACCTCCCTCATCTTGGTTGAGATATCCATTAGTTGGCATTGGTGTCTTGATTGGCTTACATTCATCCATCTTGAATCTCTTGAGAAGATCATTTGTATATTTCTCTTGAGAGATGAAAATTCCTTCTCTTATTTGCTTGACTTGAAAACCAAGAAAGAATGTAAGCTCTCCAATCATTGATATCTCGAACTCCTTTGACATTAATTCATCAAACTCTTTGCAAGAATCTTCATTTGATGATCCAAAGATGATATCATCAACATACACTTAACAAATGAAGATGTGCCCATCAAGCTTCTTGGTGAATAGTGTGGTGTCGACCTTCCCGATGGTGAAGCCCTTCTCAATGAGAAAGTCCCGAAAGCGCTCATACCAAGCTCTTGGGGCTTGCTTAAGCCCATATAATGCCTTGGACAACCTATAAACATGATTAGGATATCTAGGGTCTTCAAACCCGGAAGGTTGATCAACATAGACTAGTTCATTAATAAAGCCATTTAAAAATGTACTTTTCACATCCATTTGATATAGTTTTATTTCATGATGTAATGCATATGCAAGGAGGATACGAATGGCTTCTAGTCTTGCAACCGGTGCAAAGGTCTCTCCAAAATCCAATTCTTCAACTTGAGAGAACCCCTTTGCAACTATTCTTGCCATGTTCCTCACAACTATGCCTTGATCATCTTGCTTGTTGCGGAACATCCACTTTGTTCCAATGACTCTTGCACCTTTTGGTCGCTCTTCAAGAGTCCAAACTTCATTGCGGGTGAAGTTGTTCAACTCCTCATGCATGGAATTTATCTAATCCGGATCTTAAAGAGCTTCTTCTACCTTGGTAGGCTCATAGCAAGAGACAAAAGAGTGATGAGCAATAAATGAAGCAAGTTTTTGTGAGTGAGTCTTTACACCCTTTGATGGACTCCCTATTATGAGATCTTGCGGCTGATCTTGTAGTAGAGGTGTATTTCTTCTATTGACCACTTGAGGAGGAGGTTGTAGAGCATCAACATCTTGTGCTTGTACCACCATTTGATCATGGGATACATGAGTATCTTCATTTTCTACTCTCCTATCTTTATCACAATCTTGTGGCACACTTGATGAAGAAGGTGGATCAATTACTTGTACATCATCTTCATCATCTTTAGGCTTGATGTCTCCAACCGGAATGTTCTTTATAGCCTCCCTCAATGGTTCATCACCTACATCATCAAGATTCTCATGTGCTCCTTGGGAGCCGTTAGATTCATCAAATTCCACATCATATGTTTCTTCAACCAAGCCGGTGGTATCATTAAATACTCTATATGCTTTAGACTTTGATGAGTAACCAACAAAAAAACCAATATCACAATGTCTTTGAAACTTCCCTAGGTGTTGCCACTTCTTGTAGATATAGCATTTGCAACCAAACACCCTAAAGAAGGAGATGTCTGGCTTCTTCCCACTGAGCAACTCTTAAGGTGTCTTGCCAAGGAACTTTTGAAGGAATAGGCAGTTGGATGCATAGCATACGGTGTTGATAGCTTCTGCCCATAGAGCTTTGGGGGTGTTGTATTCATCTAGCATTGTTCTTGCAAGAGTGATCAATGTTCGGTTCTTTCTCTCAACTACACCATTTTGTTGAGGAGTGTATGTTGCGGAGACCTCATGCTTGATCCCAACTTCATCATAATAGGCTTCTATGTTTGTGTTGTCAAATTCCTTCCCATTGTCACTTCTAATCTTCTTGAGCTTCACTTCAAATTCATTTTGTGCTCTCTTGGCAAACTTCTTGAAGCAAGATGCAACTTCGGATTTGTCATGAAGGAAGAATACCCATGTATATCTTGAATAGTCATCAACAATCACAAGACAATAAAGATTTCCTCCCAAACTCTTGTATGTTGTTGGTCCAAATAAATCCATGTGAAAGAGTTCTAGCACTCTTGTGGTTGACATGATAGCTTTGGTTGGATGAGTATTTGCAACTTGCTTGCTGGCTTGACATGCACAACAAAGTGAACTTGCTCAATCCAATCTTGAGATGCTCTTTCTTCAATTTGAGCTTCTTGTTTTCTTCCTTGAGAGCATCATTGTTTTTCTCTTCCTTGAGCTTCTTGTTCTCTTCTTTGATCTTCTCATTCTCAAGGATCAAGTCACCATCATAATCAAGAGTTTCTTGCACAATAGTGTTGTGGCTTTTGATCTCTTCAAGATCTTTCTTGAGCTTTTCATTGTCATTCTTGAGCTTGACAAACTCATCATAATCATCGGCCTCAACCACTTGCTTGCCCTTGCTACTAGAACTTTGCTCAATGCTCTTAATGATCAAATCATCACATGATGTAGCTATATCAATCTTAACAACATCATTCATAGCATCATGTGGCTCATTGGATAAGAATTCTTGAGCAATAATAAGATTATCATGATTGATCTTTGGAGTTGTATATTCTTCTTTTAGCTTGTTATGGCTAGTGATGAGCCCACTGTGTATCCTCTCAAGTTTATCATGTTTATCTCTAAGCTCTTTCTTAGAAGATTTGAGCTCCTTGAGTTTGGATGATATAGCATTATTTGCTTCTCTAAGCTCAATACTAGCCTCTTCCACCATATCACATTTTGCTAAAAGTGAATTATTCTTAGCTTCTAGCTTTTCATTCTTAGCTCTAGTCTTTATAATGATCTTAGTGTATTGTTTTAGCAATCTAGCAAGATCATCATAAGAAGGTGATTCATATTCATCATCATCACTATCACTATCATCATTACTAGAATGTTCATCCCCACTACTATCATCATCATTTGATACCTTGCGTTCACCCTTGGCCATAAGGCATAGGTGTGTAGAGGATGATGGCGGTGGTGGCGGTGAAGATGATGAAGAGTCAATAACAATTGCGGCCACCTTCTCGTTGTCACTATCATCATCGGATGAGCCACTAGATGACTCAATGTCCGTGAGCCAATCACCGATGATGTATGCCTTTCCACTCTTCTTCTTCTTGTGGAAGTCTTTTCTTCTTGCCATCTCTCTTCTTGTATGGCATGTTTTTCTTCTTCTCATCTTCTTCTTCATTACTTTAGTCATCTTTCTTGCCCTTGTACTTGTTCTTGAACTTGTCTTTCTTGGGCTTGGTGCATTGGTGTGCTAGATGACCAAGTTCTCCACAATTGTAGCAATCCATCTCGGAGATTGGCTTCCTTCTAGAGCTAGTGAAGAACTTCTTCTTCTTGCCATCGAACTTGATGCCACTCTTGTTGAGCTTCTTTAGCATCTTGGCGGTTTTTCTCACCATGAGAGCAAGACTTGCATCATCAACTTCATCATCACTTGAGCTCTCATACTCAAGTCTTGCTTTGCCCTTCTCTTGGCTAGCTTTGAATGCTAAGTCCTTTTCTTTCTTCTTTGTAGAGGATGAGCCGTCTTGAGGTGTGATGTGCATGTACATCTCATGAGCATTGATCTTTCCCAAGATTTGTGTTGGTGTAGCGGTGGAAAGATCACCTTGATGAAGCACGGTCACAATATGCCCATATTTGTCAATGGGGAGGACACTCAAGATCTTTCTTACAACATCAGATGGTTGCATTTGAGTGAGTCTAAGCCCATTGACTTCCTCTACAAGAACATTCAAGCGTGAATATATTTCATTAGCACATTCTTTAGGAAGCATCTCAAATGAGTTAAGCTTTTTCATGACAAGATGATAGCGTTCCTCACGCTCACTCTTTGTTCCCTCATGGAGCACACAAACATCCAACCATAGTGCATGGGCGTCTTTGTGGTTCCTCACCCGGTTAAACACATCTTTGCAAAGGCCTCTAAAGATGGTGTTTCTAGCCTTTGCATTCCATTTCTCGTAATTCACCTCATCGCCTTGTAGGTGTGTAGCATCCCAAGGTTTTGGGAAGCCATGTGAGGCGTCTCTAAGTATTCCAACATCTTGAGCTTCTAAGTACGCCTCCATACGAATTTTCCAATATGGAAAATCATCTCCCTCAAAGATAGGAGGAGGTCTATCCCCATGAAACATCTTTCTCTAGGCGGTTAAGCCTAAATACGTGAGCATGAGGCTCTAATACCAATTGAAAGGATCAAGATGCCCAAGAGGGGGGTGAATTGGGCTAATTCTAAATTTCTTTGTAATAATTAAATCCGATTGTTAGCCCAATTAACCCCTTGTGCCTAGAAAGTGTTTCTAATGTTCTATCGCACAAAAAGTCTTACAACCTAAGTTCCAATCCAACTCTAGCATGGTAATTCTATGAATGTAAAGACAAGTATTGAATTGCTCAAAGTAAATGCTCAAAGCAAATGCTCAAAGTAAAGAGAGAAGGAGGAATGCGACGATGTTTTGCCAAAGTATTGGAGAGTTGCCACTCCCCACTAGTCCTCATTGGAGCACCCGCGCAAGGGTGTAGCTCCCCCTTGATCCGCGCAAGGATCAAGTGCTCTCTACGGGTTGATTCTTCGACACTCCATCGCGGTGAATCACCCACAACCGCTCACAACTTGAGTTGGGTCATCCACAAGCTCCGTTGGATGATCACCAAGCTCCCAATCACCACCAAGCCATCTAGGTGATGGCGATCACCAAGAGTAACAAGCATGAACTCTCACTTGACCACAACAAGCCTAATGAGAAGGGTGGATGCACACTTTGCTACTCTTGATCTCACTAATGAGGGTTCTCTTTCGGATTCTCAAATCTCAATCACCTCACTAGGACCTTGCTCTTCTTGACACTCTCAAAGGTGTTTCTCAGCTGTTGAAATGAGCAAAAGTACCCCCACACACGAATGGAGTAAGTATTTATAATATGGGCTGAAAAACGAACCGTTATGTGCCTCTATGGGGTGACCGGACGCTCCGGTCATGTTGACCGGACACGCCGGCCAGTTCACCCCAAATTCCAATGATCAAATAGTGACCGAACGCTGGATAGCGTCCGGTCAGCACTGACCGAATGCATTTGGTCATGATTTTCCCTCTCTAGAACCTTACTGGAGTCGACCAAATGCTGGCCCTCAGCGTCCGGTCACTTCACCTCTCAGTTTCTGGTCACTTCCAGATGACTTCACCTTGATCAAATGAACTGATCAGACTCTGCGCCAGCGTTCGATCACACCGAAGCTAGCATCTGATCAGTATTTGACCCCCCATTCACTTCCAACTTTCGAACGTACATGAATGAAGTTTGCTCCAATGGATCTAAGGGTTTTTTAGGAGCTACCTAGTGCTAGGTGTAGCAAGTGTGCACCACACCTAATCCACTAGACTCACCTAGGTCAAGCTACCCATCCATACCCCCCTTAATAGTACAGCCAAAGGAAAAATAAAGTCCTAAACTACTCTAAGTGTCTCTTCAACTCCAATCAACACTTAGAACTAGTCCATCCTTAACCTTGTCGTCCATCCTTTGAAAACTAAAATGATTTCCATTGTAGGGGCATGACCACCATGATAGCCCAATCGATCTCCATTACCTTGACCTAACTTAATTGCCTCTGCAAAACACACGTTAGTCATAGTAATCATGTATTGTCATTAATCACCGAAACCCAACTAGGGGCCTAGATGCTTTTAGACGCCCAAGGCTTCTTTGGCTCCATGACACCACCACGGTCCATAGAGCACCACTGCAAGACCCTCCTAGACTCTGTCCCATGTAGACCGTAGGCTCACCTCCCTAAACCTCCATGTAATCAACCTATCTCTTTATATAAGGGATATGGTCAGACCTAGAGGGGAGGAAAGAGGAGAAAGGGGAGGAAGAGAATCGAAAGATAGATCATTCCATTCCATCTGCTCTTGCTTAGCACCGAGAGTAGGGCAACCTAGAGAGGGGCACCGAGAGCTCCTCCATCGAATCCCATCATCTTCCTCCTCTCCGATGAGGGGAAGGCTCCACTAGTGGTGAGGCAACCTTAGGATTAGCACCGAGCTAACCCCCTACTAAATCTCTCTCTATACTCTGTTGTAACCCCCCCCCCCATTTTGGGTGCAATTGAGTATAAGGATCATCAATAGCTGGACGTAGGGCATCGATTGGCCCAAACTAGGATAAACTATTGTGTCCTCTATGTGATTCTTGTGTTCTTGAGTCCACCTGAGCCACCAGAGACCCATACTCTAACACTGACTCGAACAACTATGCTTGCCATGGTTCTGACCCTACGATAGCTGGCACGCTAGGTAGGGGGTAGCGTCAAGTGTGATTTAGGCTCTACGGTGGCCAGAGCCACCCGCCTCATCGCCGGAGCAAGCGGCACCACCCCAGACGGTGATGTCCGTTTCCCTGGTGAGTTCTTCATCGTAGCTAGTGCCTTTGCTCCGGGCTAGGTCCTCAACTTTGGGAGCCTAGCCTATGTCGCTGACTGCTATGGTGAGCTTCATCCACTCAATGGGGCTATGCTAATGAGCAACGAGCTCCTAACGCCACCTCCTCCACTAGGCCTCTTGGAAGCAGATCTCGAGGTCCTAGCCCAGCAGATCCAATGGTCTAGGTCCGCACCCCACCGTGTTGGACTAGTGCTAGATGTTCTACATGCTGGTCAGCCTTCACGACCAGATCGCCACTGGTGAGGTGCTCCTATCACCTGACCGCTTCTGGTACTACCTCCCAGACCTACCTTTCAGGATCCAAAATGCGGTGGCATCCTTCTAGCTAGAGCTAGAGCACCTTATTAGCCATGACACGCCAAGAAGCGCCATCCTCTCCGACACCATGGGGGAGGATGTCCCCTCACTGCTCACCTTCCTTTAGATCCTCTCGGGGAATGGCCCAAAGTACAACTCCGATGACATCGACTACCCTACCCCACCGTGCATGTGTTACCACATCGATGGTGAGGTTCCCACTGAGGAAGTGCCTAAGTTCACACCACCAGACCTGAGTCCCTGCAATCACATGAACTACCTTTAGGAGAAGGTGGATCCCTTGTGAGCTTGGCAGGTGGACCTATAGGCCACCGAGGTAGAGCTCGAGCGCCTAAGGTAGGACTTTGCATGGCAATAGGTTGCGGAACCCCCTGGCAATGATGCTGACACACGCATAGGGGCTCCCAGCACCCTACGCTTCCCTCGAGTGGCCTACAACATGGAGGCCACCGCTAGCCAGCTGGAGGACATCTCTGACATGCTAGACCAAAAGACCAACGAGTGCCTCCACAAGGCAAAGCGGCTTCTCAGCGTCGCCCTCGAGCAGTAGGTTGAGAGTTCTACCTCTCGGCGCTGTGCCGCACTCTCCAAGCCATCCCAACCGACGACCACTGCCAACGGGGACCGCTCTGATGTGCATGCCCTACCGATAGGTAGAAGCGGTGATGACTCCTCCGGCAGCAGCTCTGGCCATCCGTGGACTAGGGGTGCCAAGCCTCGATAAGAGCGAAGGCATGAGCCTTCCCCTCTGTTTAGTCCAAAATTTGGAAGAAGAGTTGCAAGGGACTCAAAAGCTCCCAATATCATGTTGGCAGAGAATCAATTGCGTGTAGATCGGAACCAGCTAATTCGAATGCAGCACTAGAATTAGCTTTCTTCAGGCAGCGCCATCAGATAACAATAAAGGCTACGATCGGTGCTAGGACAAGACATGATGGACTCTATAAAAAGGGAAAGATTAGAGTCCAAGTTATCTTAAATTAGGAATGTTTTCTCTTAGGGCCAAAGATTGTGATGAGTCATGCTTAGATAGGAGTCATACATAGGTCCTAGGTATAAATATCAAACCCCGGCTATAGTAAAAGACACACAATCAATCCAATACAAGTTATTTACTTTTTCCAGCTCCGGCCACCCCTTAGGAGTAGGAGTAGAGTAGATCCCAATGAGTTCTTCAGCAAGTATGGCTGCATCGATTCGATCAACCTCCACTGCTTGTCTATAAATACCGTCATGGCTTATACCTCTGTTTGTACGGCTGCATCGATCTGGTCGACCTCCATTGCCACTCTAGTATGGGTTAGTTATCGACTCTTGTCTAGTTCAAGTATGGCTGCATCGATCTGGTCAACCTCCACTACTCGAACTAGATTAAGGTCAAGTTATCGGCTCTATCTAAGGGTGGCGTTCCTTTGGATAGATTCATTAAGTTACCAATATTGCTTATTGCTTCCATTATTTATTTAATTACAGCAATATCACTTTGCCCGATTGGGATTGATCTAGATCGGCCTTATATCCTTTTTAACCCATCGTTTGTTAATCTAAACTGATCTAATCTACACTTTAAATGATGAGTTATGTTTTATCAGTTGTTTTATATCAATCTTGATCATGCATAGCGTGCGATTAAGGCATGTCTGATCTTGAGTAGATCTATTGGCTAGCGAAAACCGTTTCATGGTCTGTTATCATGGCCTGTGTGATTCTGCCTCACACCCCACTATTAGCACTGTGGAGTGGGGATCATTATTTGGTAGATATATTCCTGAGAAGGCATGACCTTAACTGTGCGCTATGCCTGAATCGGCTGTTTTAGCCGATATCGAGCGCTTCCATGAATAGTTCACATCACGAGACCGTTGAAGTAGCGATGGGTTGAAAGATGTGTGAGCCCCATGATTTTATTATTGTATTATGGCATGTATGATTCTGCCTCATGCCCCACTGGTCATAGCGATAGATGAGATCTAATATGTTCATTAGATTTATCTCTATTAAAGGGGTTCAGTTACTTGCAGTCATTGGCTCAGTATAAGCTAATTATTGTTAATATCTTATTGCCATTGACCAATATTTGTCTAAATAATGATATTCATCCTGAACGATAATCGATTCTTCTTATACAACCCCATGAGCTCTAATCGATTTATTCTTATGAATATGCTGGAATCGACTATTTAGTCGATCTCCTTTCATATTGGGTCTCAGAGCCGCACATTCAGGACTATCTGGCAACACCGGCATGTTCTGTCCTAAATTACTAATAAACTTTCTCTCCTTGTCAATTGCAGGGTCAAATTGACTGGCATGTCTCAGGAGGAGCACGCAGGATCAACCACCCTTGCGCTGAAGCTAGGCGGATCTCTAGCTCCATCGAGTGGACCCTTCCGGCTTGCTCGTGTGTCCTCGGCACAGGACGAAATTCCATGTCAACACCCTCGATGTCCACCCAAGCACCACTGGGTCAACAATGAACACAACATCTGTGACACCATTGAGGCTAGGCACCATGCTCAGGCATAGTCCCACACTCCTAAGCAGAGGGGTGGGGCACCGCTATGGATCATTTTGGCCCCTAGGCGTTTGGGGTGGCGATCTAGGCAGCCCCCTGCCCTAGGTGATTCTGGCCACCAACACATATCTTCAAGTACGACGGCGAGACCAACCCAGACCATTGGCTTGAGGACTACTGCCTCACCATGAGGGCCAGGGGGGTCCGACAATGACTTCGTCATCTAGTATCTTCCCCTGATTCTGTTGAGCTCAACCAGAGCTTGGCTCGAGCAACTCGAGCCCGTCAGCATCCACTGCTAGGGAGACTTCCACTCTATCTTTGTTGGGCACTTCCAAGGTACGTACACTTGGCCTAGGAACTCATGGGATGTCCACAACTATAGGCAGAGGGCTGGTGAGACACTCTAGGAGTACATCCAGCACTTCTCCAAGAAGTGCAACAAGCCCCCAACATCACTGATGTCGATGTGATCAACGCCTTCATCTATGGCATGACCTACGAGGCACTCATCCATGCGCTCGCCCATGAGATCCCAGGCATGACATGGGAGCTCTTGGACATTGCCACGCAGTATGCCACTGGCGAGGACACTATCTAGGCCAACTTCATTGACAAGGCCAAGATAGCCATCCAACTCAGAGGTCAAGATGGCAGCGATGACCCCACTTCATCCTAGCGCCACTGTGACAAGAGGAACAAGCACCAAAAGCATCGCAGGAAGGAGATGGTGGTCATGGCTGACCATGCCGCTAGACCTTAGGCCCACGAGCGCAGTGCACGCCCCGAGCACTTCAAGAAGGTGCTCGAGGCCCCTGCCCATTCCACCATCAAGAGCTACATCCATGGCACCCTCAGCCAACAGGGCAAGGCCCAGAAGCCTACCCCCAAGGCTAGCGAGCCAATGGACAGTGCCCTAGAGGACAATGCCGAGTTTACTGAGGCTGATCGTTGCCTCATGATCTTCGGGGGCTCCTAGGCATATGAATCCCGCTAGTAGCGCCGCATCACCAAGCAGGAGGTGAACGTCCACACTCTCGCTGCCCCAACGCAGCTCCTAGACAGCTATTACCTTCGACTAGGGGGACCAACCTGATCGTGTTCCTCAATCGAGGCACTACCCACTCGTGGTTAGCCCGATCATGGGCACCACGCGCCTCACCAATGTGCTGATGGACAAGCGTAGTAGCCTCAACATACTCTATGCTAGCACCTTTGACAAGATGGGCATCCCGTGAAGCAACCTATGCCTGAAAGCTCTAGTTTGGTTTTGGTGAATTGATGAAACCCTAAGTGCTAACCTAGTTTATCAAGTGATCATGAGATAGGTAGCACACTCCAAGTGATGAAGCAAATGAAGATCATAGCATGATGATGATCAAGTGCTTGGACTTGGAAAGAAGAAAGAGAAAAACAAAAAGCTCAAGGCAAAGGTATAAACCATAGGAGCTATTTTGTTTTGGTGATCAAGACACTTAGAGTGTGATCACATTTAGGTTTGATAGTCGTACTATTAAGAGGGGTGAAACTCATATCGGAATGCGGTTATCAAAGTGCCACTAGATGCTCTAACTCATTGCATATGCATTTAGGATCTAGTAGAGTGCTAACACCCTTGAAAATGTTTGTGAAAATATGCTAACACACGTGCACAAGGTGATACACTTGGTGGTTGGCACATTTGAGCAAGGGTGAAGAAGATAGAGTGGAAGAGGAGTTAGCCGCGTTGGTTATAGAGTGACTGGACGCGTCTGGTATGGTGATCGGACATGTCTGGTATTTGGCGATGAACTCCATGACCGGACATGTCCGGTCACCACACCGGAAGCGTCCGGTGTGAATCAGAAAAAGTAGTGTTCGGCAGAGCAGTCGATCGGACGCTGGCAGCGTCCGATCTGATATCACCAGACGCGTCCAATCGAGCGTGGATGCTTACTGTACTCCACAGGACGCTGCGGCTCAGCGTCCGGTCATTTGTGATTCAGCATCCGGTGTGAGCGTCCGGTCGTCGGCAGATTAGGTAGCAACAGCTATGTTGGTTTGAACTAGACACGTGGTAGTCTGGGGGCTACCGAACACATCCGATATGCCGACTGAACACGTCCGGTATTCATGACCGGTGCATCCGGTGCTACGTTCAGTCAGTAGGACCGGAGCGCCCGGTCACCCCGCATTATGCCCAGTGAAGGGGTATAATGGCTCTATTTCGTGGGGGCTTCTATTTAAGCCCCATAGCTAGCTCAAGCTCACAACCTTTGGCCATTTTCATTGACATAGCAACCTTGTGAGCTTAGCCAAAGCCCTCCCACTCATCTCCATCATTGATTCATCATCATTGTGAGATTGGGAGTGAATCCAAGTGCATTGCTTGAGTGTTTGAATCTAGAGGCACTTGGTGTTCGTGTTTCGCTGCAGATTTCGCTTGTTACTCTTGGTGGTTGTTGCCACCTATGTAACACCCTAGGTGTTTGTCACTAGTTAAGCAATGGGTTTGAGCTCAAACATGACATGTTAAGTGGTGATGACAATGTCAAGATCAATTCTACAAGAGCGAGCTCCAACTTAAACTTGGGCAACACACCTTTGCTTGCTTATTGGCCCTTTTCAGATATATACCTAAGTAATGTTGAAGGTGCTTCTTTCATGTGCCTCACATCAATTTCCACCCACATGGATGATTGGAAAAGTTTCATAAAGTTTGGAATCACATGAAATGACAAGTTATGTCCTCGCCTGAATTACTTTATTAGGTGAATAAGAACATGTAATGACAAATAAACATTGCAACCTTGCTCAAACAACTCTACTTACACTTGTGAATAAAAGTTATGAAGGGCTCATGTTGAACAAGTGGCCAGAAAATGCTCCAATAGATCAAAAATGGTAATTTAAGCTTTATCATGATGCTACTTTGACTTAGTTTGAACTATGGCTTAGAGTGTTTGCATGGCAGTGGAACCTAAATAAAAGTTGAAGTTTGAGTGGAGTAGAACAAACTTTGTTTTTGGACCAAGAGCTAGATCATCTTGTAAGCAAGTCAAACCGAGGCTCCAACTTTGAATCTACTGCGGTTTTCAGAGTCCAAAAAATTGGCTAAGTCTGGGATGCCTGAATTTCACGATTTCAGTTTTCATGTACCCCTCTTCGTAGCCGTGTATCTCTCCAACCAGGCTGAATCAGACTTTGATGCTTTAAGAAAAGTTGTAGATGTCGCGTAGCTCTACAATTTTGATTACTACGGATTGTGCCAAAACTAAGTGGTTTAAAAGTTACGGAGGCACGAAATATGGGTTTCAGTGGTATGTTTGAGGTAGAATTGGAAATTTGAAATTTCTGAACAGTGTTGTCACCGTGCAGACTACTAGCGCCGTGTGGCCTCCCGTGTCTGCGCCCGTCGCCACCTCGTCCCGATGCATGAAAGCCGAACATGAGCCCTATTTTCCCCTGCCCTCTCCATTCTCCCTCTCCCTTCCTCTGCATTTTTTTTCTTTCTCCCTTGCTGAGCCAGACATAGCGACCGCAAGAAGCCATTGCCGCTACCACAAATACACCATAGCAACCATGCCATCCTCCGGTTCCAAGACCTACAGCTGCTCCAACCTCGCCTGGGTAACTCCCTCGTTTGTCTAGTCCCCAAGCTCTAACTGGCAGCCCCTCCTCCGTCGTAGTTCGCCGCCACCATAGTTCATCGCCGCCGGTGCCGCCTGCTGCCATGGCTAGGCTGCTGCTGGCTATAGCCGGCTGATCCAAGGTCAGGTGCAGCCAAGGGCTAGCCATAGTCAGATCCCAGCGCCCCAGGTCCAACCCCGATGCCCCCCTTGCTAGCTGACCCAACGACGCTGCCCCTTCACGGCGTCCGGCATCATGAGGTTGAAGAAGATGGGGTGCTAGCTGACTCATAGTTGTTTGCTTGTATATTGCTAAGTGTGGCTCATACCTTTGATGATGATTGAGTTAGAGTACCTGAGATCTTGGGAAACTTGTGTCATACTTGGTGTTGTCGTCTTCTTTGCTATCATGGCATGATAAATTGTGCGATATTTAAAGTAAGCAATGTGAAGTGCTTGTGCATGTTAACGTAACCTTGTGCTTGTCTTGCTTACAGCATGTGATGCATTGTCTATTGCACTTCCATGTATTCATACACATGCATCTTGCATCTCATTTAGGTACGCTAGATGAACCCCGTGAAGGATGTGATGTGGAGTCAAACCCGAAGACGGTGTTTGGTGGATCTATCCCAAAGATGGAAGGACTAAGCAAGTGCTAGGACCGAAGATGTCACCAAGTCGGTGCAAGCTAACTGAACTAACTTGTGCCGGATCCTAGGCAAGCCCCAGAGCATTCTAAGTCTCCCAGTATTTTACAAATATTACTCAAGATCTTATGATTGATGCATTAAGTTATAAGAATTGATTGGAACCAATTGATGCATATAAATTCCTTGTCTAGAAATACTACCTTTAACCTGGTATAGGTCCAGGATCAAGTATATGCTTAGCCCTGCTTAGACCGGTAGAAGTCAGGTGATTTCCTATCACCTGCGAGATATAGGTGGATACCGGAGCATGGTTGGCTATATTTGCTATCGTGGAAAAGAACCATGGGGTAAAAGTAAATCGAGGCCAGGCGGAGTCTATGTGTAGGTTGACTCATGTGATTCCGTCTGTGTCGATTAAGGACTGTACCGTTGTTGGCGCTTCTGACAAGATTGAACACATGCCTATCACTTAGCTAGCTAGATAACTCATTCCGACCGCGAAGCCGAGTAGCTCAACTCAGGTCGAGACCCGTTCTATTGTGCGCTCCTTGTAGGGGTGATCAGACTGAGCCCAAGGGTAGGCTAGGCCTGAACGTCCTAGCATCTAGTGTCCCAGATTGTGCGGCGCGGTATGGACCTGCGAAATGTGGACTTGAGTTGTACCAAAGGTGATCTAAGGTGACCATTGATCGGGTCTACCTGGGTTTGTGTTAGGAATAAATTCCCAGCTGGTTGAAATCGATTCGAATCGCCGTCTCTCTCGGATAGTGAGAAACTTGGCTAGTCCCAACATCGTAGTAATTGTATTATGGAATGTGATGGTTTGGATAAACATGGAATTACTACACCTGCTATGGTTACTATTATATGATCTAAAAAGATATACCACATGTTTGGCATAGGATAGTTGCTCATCTAGAGATGGATAGTTCTAATTACCTTGATGACAGAATTATAATTGTATAATTGAGTTAATCGCTTTTTATGCAAAATGTTGTCAAGCTACCTCCACTTATAAAGCCTTGCATACTCCTTGGAGTCAATTTTATTTCTGGTTTATGACAGGTAAGTCTAGCTGAGTACATTCGAGTACTCAGAGTTTATCCCACCATGTTACAGGTGAAGTTCTTGGCCTGCTGAAGATGGTGGCTAACCGCCGGTGGGCTCGGTGACTCTATATTCACTTCTCATCTACATGCTTTTGTCTGAGGATGTCACTTATGCTAGCAATGTATTTGGAACTCATTTTAATGAAATCCTTCGAAAGCAATGTTGTTTTCACTAATCGATTTTGAAATCCAAACTTGTACCATTAATTGTGACTCATTGTAATATTATTTCCGCTGCCACTCTGTGTATGTGATGTGTATTTGCTTAATCACATGATCTTGGTTGTGATGTTGATTTACCGAGGTCCTACGTGACACTTGACGGACTACCGGATTTATATAAGTGAAAGTATGCGCGTGTCAACGTGTTAGAGGGGACAACCGTACTTGATCTTGTATAAATTGGGAGGTTCTGTCACAACCTAGACGGCTTGGAGCAACAAGGATCATTGAGCGGAGGGTGGTGATTGTCTCCGGCTCCTATCGTGGTGATTGTGAGGGATTCTTGACCTTTCCCCAGCGGAGAGCCAAAAGGTACTCTAGTGGATTGCTCATGGCTTGTGTGATCCTCATCTTGTGTTGGTTGTGTGGCACCCTATTGAGGGTTTGGCGTGTGAAGCCAATTAGCGCATGAACCTCCAAGTTAGTGAATCGCCACAATGAGGACTAGCTTGCCGGCAAGCAAGTGTACCTCGGTAAAAAATCATTGTGTTCATCATTGATTCCGAGGTGATTGGTCTTCATTGGTATTCATCTTTGTGATTGATTGGTTCCTTCATCTACATGGCGGTATAACCTTCTTGATCACTCTCTTTACTTTACCACAAACTAGTTGTCAAGCTCTTTAGTGTAGCTAGTTGTGAGAGCTTGCTTGCTTGGTTGGTGTGGCTCTTTAGTTAGCCTTTGAGAGCACATTAACATAGGGTAGTGTCATAGCTATTGTGTGAATAGATACTATCTAAACTAGAATTGTGGTAGGTGGCTTGCATTTTGAGTAGGCTAGCGCAACACTTGCTTTGCCTCATAATTGTCTAACCATTTTGTTAAGTGTTGTTGTAGAAATTTTTATTAGGCTATTCACCCCCCTTCTAGCCATTAGGACCTTTCAAGTGGTATCAGAGCCGAGGTCACCGTTATTTGAGGCTTAACAACCTTCGGTGTTAAAATGGCTCAAATCAACAACACCAAGAAGCCACCCCAATTTGATGGCACAAATTATCCTTATTGGAAGTCAAAGATGACCACACACATCAAGTCAATCAATAGAAAGGTGTGGAAGGTGGTAGAAACCAAAATTGAGATTGGTGATCCGGAGAATCCCACCGTGGCCGAAGAAGTACTTCTCCAAAACAATGACATTGCTCTAAGTGCTATTCATGATGCAATTGATGAGAGAACATTTGAGCAAATCAAGAATATTGAGATGGCTCATGAGGCTTGGAAGAAGTTGGAAGAATCATTTGAGGGCACTCAAGCCATGAAGGGTGCAAAGGCTTACATTCTCAAGTAGAAGTTTGCAAGCTTCAAGATGAAGGAGGATGAGAGTGTGCCGAAGATGTTTCATAGGCTTCAAGTGCTTGTCAATGATCTCAAAGCACTTGGAGAAGAGGTGAAGGACAAGGACTTCTCCCATAAGTTCTTGAGATGCTTGCCTTCAAGATTTGGTACATTGGTCACCATTCTAGTGAGAAGTGGTTTGGACACCATGACACCAAACCAAGTATTGGGAGATATAATGACCGATGATACTTATAGAGATGATGATGAGAAGGAAGAAAAGAAGGAGAAGAAAGATGACAAGAAGGATGAGAAGAACAAGAGCGTGGCATTCAAAGCCACATCATCCATGGGCAAAGCTAAGCAAGAAACATCAAGTGAAGAAGATGAATCATGGGATGATGATGATGATGAGAAGATGGCTCTATTTGTCAAGAGATTTGGCAAGTTCATGGTGAAGAAGGGCTACTGTGCTAGAAGAAAGAAGTCTTCATCCAAGAACAAAGAAGAGTCAAGAAGGTGCTTCAAGTGTGGAAGCAAAGATCATCTTGTTGCTCAATGCCCATACAATAGCGACAATGATGATGACAACAAGAAGAACAAGAAGGAGGACAAGAAGGAAAAGAAAGAGAAGAAGGACAAGATGGCCTTCAAGAAGAAGAAGGGTGGTTCATATGTAGTCACTTGGGATAGTGATGCTTCCTCAAGTGATGATGATGATGATAGTGATGATCACAAGACCACCAAGAAGAAGGTTCTTGCAAGCATTGCTATCAATGAGAAGCATTCTCTCTTCGAATCTTCATCATGCTTCATGGCTAAGGCCACTAAGGTACAATCTTGTGATGATGAAAGTGATGAAGAACATGAAAATGAAAATGATAGTGATAGTGATAATGATGAACCCACTAAAGATGAATTATTTGACATGCTAGAAGATGCTAGAGAACACTTTGACATCAAGAGAAGGGAATGCAAAAGCTTGTGTAAGGAACTAAAAGACCTTAAGCAAGCCTTTGATGAGCTCAATGCATCTCATGAGAGGCTAGAGGAAGCCCATAAGAGGCTTGGCAAAGCTCACAAAAAGCTTGAAAAGGATCATTCCTCTTTGCTTGATGAGCAAAATAAAAAGAAGCATGTTGAAACTTGCAATGTAGGTTTAACTTATGATATAATTAATGAATCACTATCTATGCCTATGATTATTGCTCCTACTAACCCTTCTTATAGCACTTCCACTTCTACCTCATCTAGTAGTGATGGTCTCACTTGTGATGCCTCACTAGTGGTTGAGAATGAGAACCTCAAGAAGGAGGTCACTAAGCTCACTCACACCTTAGCTAAGGCTTATGGTGGTGAGGACCGCTTGCTTATGTGCTTGGGTAGCCAAAGAGCTTCTCTCTACAAAGAGGGATTGGGCTATAACCCCAAGAAAGGCAAAGCGGCCTTTGCTCCTCACAAGACTAGTTTTGTGAAGAACAATGGTTGGTTTTGCAATAGTTGCAAGCAAGTGGGTCATAAAGAGCAAGAATGCAAAAACAAGAGCAAAAATGCTAATGTATCCTTCATAAAGCTTGATTCATGCTATATACTTACTAAGGGTACAAATGGTGTGAAGGCTAAGTTCATTGGTAAACCATGATGGGCTCAAAGAAGAAAGCCATTTGGGTACCAAAGAGCTTAGTGACTAACCTTCAAAGACCCAAGCAAGTTTGGGTACCTAAAAAGAATTGATCTTCTTTTGTAGGTCAATTACAAAGCCGGAGGAAGGCATTGGGTTCTTGATAGTGGGTGCACTCAACACATGACCGGTGATGCAAGAATGTTCAACTCAATCAACACCAATGGCAATGATGGTTATGATAGTATCACATTTGGTGATAATGGCAAAGGCAAGGTCAAAGGGCTTGGTAAGATTGCAATATCAAATGACATGAGCATATCCAATGTGTTGCTAGTAGAGAGCTTGAACTTTAATTTGCTATCCGTGGCTTAATTGTGTGATCTTAGATTCAAATGCATATTTGGGGTAGATGATGTAGAAATCATAAGTGTAGATGGCTCTAATTTGATCTTCAAAGGCTTTAGATATGAGAATCTATACTTGGTTGATTTCAATGCTAGTGAAGCTAAATTATCCACATGCTTGTTCACTAAGTCTAGCATGGGTTGGTTATGGCATAGAAGGCTTGGTCATGTTGGAATGAAACAATTGAATAGATTGGTTAAGCATGACTTAGTTAAAGGCTTGAAAGATGCTGTGTTTGAAAAAGATAAGCTTTGTAGCTCTTGTCAAGCCGACAAATAAGTTGGAAACACCCATCCTAAGAAAATCATGATGAGCACTAGCAAAGCATTTGAGTTATTGCACATGGATTTATTTGGGCCAACACAATACACTAGCATTGGTGGAAATAAATATGGCTTTGTGATAGTGGATGATTACACTAGATACACATGGGTATTCTTTCTAGTGGACAAAAGTGATGTGTTTGCAATATTCAAATCATTTGTCAAGGGCATTCACAATGAGTTTGAAACAACCATCAAGAGAGTTAGAAGTGACAATGGTAGTGAGTTCAAGAACACTAGAATTGATGAGTTGTGTGATGAATTTGGAATTAGACATCAATTCTCGGCCAAATACACTCCACAATCAAATGGCCTTGTTGAGAGGAAGAATAGAACACTTATTGATATGGCAAAGTCTATGCTTAGTGAGTACAATGTGAGTCAATCTTTTTGGGCTGAAGCTATCAACATGGCTTGCTATTGTAGCAACCACCTCTATTGTCACCCATTGAAAGAGAAGACACCATATGAGCTCTTGAATGGTAGAAAGCCCAACATTGCATATTTTTGGGTCTTTGGTTGCAAATGCTATATCTTGAAGAAAGGCACTAGATTGGGCAAGTTTGACAAGAAATGTGATGAAGGATTCCTACTTGGTTATTCCACTACAAGCAAAGCATATAGAGTTTGGAATTTGGATAGTGGTACTCTTGAGGAAGTTCATGATGTTGAATTTGATGAAACCAAGGGTTCACAAGTAGATAATGAGAACTTGGAAGATGTTAGAGGCATTCAACTTTCAAATGCCATGAAGAACATGGATATTGGTGAATTGAGGCCTAGGCAAGTGAATGATGATGAAGATGATCAAGTGCAAGTGCTCTCTAACTCAAATGTGCAAGATGATACAAATCAAGTTAGTGCAAGTGGATCTCATGACAATGAACAAGATCAAGTGGCTAGTACATCATCTCAACCCAATGATCAAGCAAGTGCACGAAATCAAGTTTCAATCCTCCAACCAACCAATATTGCAAGAGATCATCCATTGGACACTATCATTGGTGATATTTCAAGAGGTGTACAAACAAGATCAAAATTGGCATCATTTTGTGAGTATTTCTCATTTGTGTCATCCATCGAACCAAAGAAGATAGATGAAGGATTGAAGGATGTTGATTGGGTGAATGCTATGCATGAAGAATTGAATAACATTCACAAGAAACCAAGTATGGGAGTTAGTTGAGAGGCCTAAGGGTCATAATGTGATTGGAACCAAGTGGGTCTTTAGAAACAAGCAAGATCAAGATGGGATAGTAGTAAGGAACAAAGCAAGATTGGTAGCACAAGGCTATACACAAGTTGAAGGTCTTGACTTTGGTGAAACATATGCCCCGGTTGCTAGATTGGAAGCAATTAGAATCTTGCTAGCCTATGCTTGTGCCCACAACATCAAGCTCTATCAAATGGATGTCAAGAGTGCATTTCTCAATGGTTATATCAATGAAGAAGTATATGTTGAGCAACCTCCCAGTTTTGAAGATGATAAGAAACCCAACCATGTATACAAGTTGAAGAAAGCATTGTATGGCTTGAAGCAAGCACCTAGAGCATGGTATGAGAGATTGAGGGATTTCCTACTCTCTAAAGGGTTCACAATGGGCAAGGTTGACACCACTCTTTTCATCAAGAAGATTGGAAAAGATCTATTTGTATTGTAATTCTATGTAGATGACATCATATTTGGATCAACCAATCAAGATTTTTGTGATGAGTTTGGAAAGATGATGGCTAATGAGTTTGAAATGTCCATGATTGGAGAGTTAAGTTACTTCCTTGGTCTTCAAATCAAGCAATTGAAGAATGGTACTTTTGTAAGTCAAGGCAAGTATATCAAGGACATGATCAAGAAATTTGGCATGTGTGATAGCAAAGTCATTAGCACACCAATGGCAACTTGGATAGTGATGCAAGTGGAAATATGGTGGATCAAAAGTTGTATCGGTCTATGATTGGAAGCCTACTCTATGTGACCACATCAAGGTTAGATGTCATGTTTAGTGTATGCATGTGTGCAAGATTTCATGTCTCACAAAGAGAAAGTCATTTGAAGGCTACAAAGAGGATATTGAGGTACTTGAAACATACACCAAATGTTGGTTTGTGGTATCCCAAAGGAGCAAAGTTTGAGCTAGTTGGTTACTTCGACTTGGATTATGCGGGATGCAAGGTTGAAAGGAAGAGCACCTCGGGCATATGTCAATTGTTGGGAAGATCACTTGTTTCATGGTCATCAAAGAAGCAAAATAGTGTTGCATTATCAACCGCCGAAGCCGAATACATATCCGCCGGTAGTTGTTGTGCACAAATACTTTGGATGAAGGCCACTTTGAGTGACTTTAGAATCAAGTTCAAGAAAGTGCCATTGCTATGTGACAATGACAGTGCAATCAAGCTAACCAACAATCCGGTTCAACATGCAAGAACAAAGCACATTGATGTCCGCCACCATTTCATAAGAGATCACCAACAAAAGGGGACATTTGCATTGAGAGTGTAGGCACCGAAGATCAACTTGCCGACATATTCACCAAGCCATTGGATGAGAAAAGGTTTTGCAAGCTAAGGAATGAGTTGAACATATTGGATTTCTCAAATATGTGTTGATGCACCTCCCACTCATATGACATGCCTCGCCTTTGAGCAAACCAAGGTAAAAGTTGATTGGCATGACATACATCTTTGCTAAGGACATGGTTAGTGCATCTAGTCACATTTTCAATCTTATTAGGACCTTTCAAGTGGTTCTATTTTATTAGGCTCATTCATGAAAATCAAATAGTTTTGATGTCTATATGGTATCACTATTGCTTCTATGCTTGACTTGATCTAGTGGTAGCATATGACATGTTTATGGGCTTGTAAACCTAGTGTTTGATCTAGAAAATGAGCTTTAAGTATTTAACTCAACATGGTACAAGATAACCCTTATTTGGAGGTGTGAAGAAGCTTGTCCTTGGATCAAACCGAGTTAAATATCTTTGGCAAATGATCTAGATTGGACCAAATTTGGGAAAATGATCCTCACCTCATTGATTGACATTGATAATCTCGACCCTACAAGTAATACTATCTATATTTTGAACCTTTGTGGTCATTAATGACAAAGGGGGAGAGAAACAAAGATAGTAGCAAAGATAGTGAAAAAGGGGAAGAAATATCATAAAGGGAGAGAAACATAAAGATATCTTGATATATGACATAGGGGGAGAGATATGACAAAGGAAAGGGATCAACTAAAATTTTGAGCACACAAGTAGGGGGAGCAAGCTCATGAACTTGTATGGTGCATTTGAATGTGCATTTCATATGTTTGCTTGCATGGCATACGTTCTAAATTTAAAATATCCATGCTTGTGTGATGTATGCTAGTTGTTAGATTGAATGATGAAATGAAATCACTAGATAAATTTCATTTCCAAATATTTCCAAGTGGTATTGAGCTAACCATGGTGCTAAGGATGGTATATTGGTGCACTCCGATTGGTATCATGCTTCAAAGGTCCATCTTTTATACCTTAGCATCATTTGTTAGACATTGTCTCCTATATTCCCTATCTAAGCATATGTGCAAGCTACAATCTAAACTCTTAGCACATATGTAGGGGGAGCAATTGCTACCATTTGGGGTTCATGAAACTTGTCCATATCCTTTTACACATGGTAAATATGCTTGGGCAAGCAACATGGATACAATTGAATTTCAATTCATATCTTTGTGTAAGGGTTGTCATCAATTACCAAAAAGGGGGAGATTGAAAGCTCTAGTTTGGTTTTGGGGAATTAATGAAACCCTAAGTGCTAACCTAGTTTATCAAGTGATCATGAGATAGGTAGCACACTCCAAGTGATGAAGCAAATGAAGATCATAGCATGATGATGATGATACCATGATGATGATCAAGTGCTTGGACTTGGAAAGAAGAAAGAGAAAAACAAAAAGCTCAAGGCAAAGGTATAAACCATAGGAGCTATTTTGTTTTGGTGATCAAGACACTTAGAGAGTGTGATCACATTTAGGTTTGATGCCGTGCTATTAAGAGGGGTGAAACTCATATCGGAATGCGGTTATCAAAGTGCCACTAGATGCTCTAACTCATTGCATATGCATTTAGGATCTAGTGGAGTGCTAACACCCTTGAAAATATTTGTGAAAATATGCTAACACATGTCCACAAGGTGATACACTTGGTGGTTGGCACATTTGAGCAAGGGTGAAGAAGATAGAGTCGAAGAGGAGTTAGCCACGCTGGTTATAGAGTGACCAGACGTGTCTGGTATGGTGACCGGACACGTCTGGTATTTGGCGACGAACTCCATGACCGGACGTGTCCGGTCGCCACACCGGAAGCGTCCTGGGTGAATTAGAAAAAGTAGTGTTCGGCAGAGCAGTCGATCGGACACTGGCAGCGTTTGGTCCGGTATCACTGGACGCATCCGGTCGAGCGTGGATGCTTACTGTACTCCACTGGACGCTGCGGCTCAGCATCCAGTCATTTGTGATTTAGCGTCCGGTGTGAGCGTCCGGTCGTCAGTAGATTAGGTAGCAACGGCTATGTTGGTTTGAACTAGACATGTGGTAGCCTGGGGGCTACCGGACACATCCGGTATGCTGACCAAACACATCCGGTATTCACGACCAGTGCGTCTGGTGCTACGTTCGGTCAGTTGGACTAGAGCGTCTGGTCACCCCGCGTTATGCCCAGTGAAGGGGTATAACGGCTCTATTTCGTTGGGGCTTCTATTTAAGCCCCATAGCCGGCTCAAGCTCACAACCTTTGGCCATTTTCATTGACATAGCAACCTTGTGAGCTTAGCCAAAGCCCTCCCACTCATCTCCATCATTGATTCATCATCATTGTGAGATTGGGAGTGAATACAAGTGCATTGCTTGAGTGTTTGCATCTAGAGGCACTTGGTGTTTGTGTTTTGCTATGGATTTCACTTGTTACTCTTGGTGGTTGCCACCACCTAGACAGCTTGGAGCAGCGAGGATCATTGAGCGGAGGGTGGTGATTGTCTCCGGCTTCGATCGTGGTGATTGTGAGGGGTTCTTAACCTTTCCCCGGCGGAGAGCCAAAAGGTACTCTAATGGATTGCTCGTGGCTTGTGTGATCCTCATCTTGTGTTGGTTGTGCTACACCCTATTGAGGGTTTGGCGTGTGAAGCCAATTAGCGCGTGAACCTCCAAGTGAGTGAATCACCACAACGAGGACTAGCTTGCCAGCAAGCAAGTGAACCTTGGTAAAAAAATCATTGTGTTCATCATTGATTCTGAGGTGATTGGTCTTCATTGGTATTCATCTTTGTGATTGATTGGTTCCTTCATCTACATGGCAGTATAACCTTCTTGATCACTCTCTTTACTTTACCGCAAACTAGTTGTCAAGCTCTTTAGTGTAGCTAGTTGTGAGAGCTTGCTTGCTTGGTTGGTGTGGCTCTTTAGTTATCCTTTGAGAGCACATTAACATAGGGTAGTGTCATAGCTATTGTGTGAATAGATACTATCTAAACTAGAATTGTGGTAGGTGGCTTGCATTTTGAGTAGGCTAGCGCAACACTTTCTTCGCCTCATAATTGTGTAACCATTTTGTTAAGTGTTGTTGTAGAAATTTTTATTAGGCTATTCACCCCCCCTCTAGCCATTAGGACCTTTCAACGCCCTAGAAAGGTGCCATTCTATGGGATCATGCTAGGGAAGAAAGCCATACCCCTCGGACACATCTGGCTCAATGTGACCTTTGGTCAGCTGGACAATTTCTATAAGGTGTCAGTCACCTTTGAGGTCATTGACTTCCCCTATGTCTGCCATGCTTTTTAGGGTTGGCCATGCTTCACCAAGTTCATGGTTGTCCCCAACTACACCTACCTGAAGCTCAAGATGCTGGGCCTAAAGGGGGTCATCACCGTCAAGGGCAGCTTTGAGCAAGCCTACTACTGTGAGCAAGACTATGACACCCAAGTGGCCACACTCATCACCCCCTGCCCTCCCAATGGCCCTGGCCATGATGTAGTAAGGGTGCTGGTGGAGGGAGTAGCCAAGGCGGTGGCGGTGCTCAACTGATCGAGCATTAGTGAGGTGGCCAAGACTCCTGGAGGTAGTTATGGCTTGCCTGGCACATCCATCTAGGCGCTCGGCCCCCTAGAAGGGGTCAACCCGATCGAGGTGAGTTCTGACCTTTCCCCATGAGGGAAGGCCATCGCCGAGCCATCTGCCTAGAAGCGTCATCTTCCAAGCAAGTGCCCGCCTACCAATCTTCTTCGTCGGCCCACCTCTCCAACAACAAAAAACCAAGATAAGTCTTGTCCTCCTAACCTTCTTACTCTGCTCATTTTTTGCCACTATCTCCTTCGTCCCGAGCTACTCCAACAGACGCTTGGCTTCGCTCAAAGGTTGACTGAACTAATCACATGTTGCCCACTATGAAGGACAACCACACTAAAAGGCTCTCGAGCGAGGTGAAGACTGGATGGACAGAGCATGAAGAATGGGCGAAGGATTGACAAGGTGCTAATGGAACGCCCTGGCTACCGTGTTACCAGCTATGTCCCGTATCCCTTCTCTTGCGTTCATTTCATTCATTTGTAGCTATCTCTGTGCTTTCTGGTCCTTCAAAAGATCACATCTCCTAGCCGCACGCCGACATAGGACACCTCAGAAGGGGTGTCGCTAAGGGTTCTTAGGCCGGCCCAAGGGGCTTTGAAACCGCTCGAGGCATCTAAAGTGCGAGGGACGCCGATGGTCGGGCACTAGAGGCCTTAACTGGATGCTTAGAAGCAAAGTCGGTCGACCATCGCATGATGTCCGAGTACCGACCTAGAGCTGCTCATGGTGACCCACCGAGGGAGGCAGTGAGCCCCCAAGCACTGATAGATGGGCTCAGGAACTATACGAGTGGCTCGGCCAAGAAGCCGAGGATCTCCCCTCTAGGGACATGACTAACGACCATAAACCTGGGCTTCTCATAGACTCACCCGCTAGTAGCATGGGCGCGGTGATCTTGGCCATCGAGGCCATCATCATAACAGCTCATCCCAATGAGGGACCTAAGTCTCTAAGCGTGACTTGCGAGCAGTGAGATTACAAACAAAAGTAATTTCATTTCATTAATTGGGAATGACCTGATTACAATATACGATGGTAGAAACAGTGATCTACTGCCACCTATACGGTGGCAAAGACCACAGGGCACGCCCGACCTCCGAGTCAGGGCCTTGTAGTGCAAATGGCTCAGGCCAGTGGGTTGACCTCGGGGCTCCCCCTAAGGGCCGAGGCCAGGCGACGTCGATCGGTGCCCCGCTAACAGGCCTAAGCCCCAGCCTTCGCTAGGATGGGGGGAAGCGACCGATGCATCACGGATCCCCTTCCCCATTAGAGGAAGGAAGGATTCTAGTGAGGTCACTGAAATCCTTCCGCCTTTTAGGGGAGGGAAACATGATAGACACATCTAATGTCGTGTCATCACCCCTCCTTCGCTAGAATCCTTCCACCCTCATGGGAGCGATCGCTCGACAGAGGAAGCTAGGCTCACTCGGAGGGAAACATCGCACTTCATTGCCGCCATGGCCACCAAGAGTTGGATCTGAGAGTAAGAAGAGGAGCTGGAGGGGGATAGAAGGCACCATGTCCCCGAGGCCCCTCTTTATAGCCCCAGTCGATATGCTAAGGGCGGCTCCGAGCCCCTTGATCAGCCATCAATGGCTAAAGAGGCCTCAGGGTATCGGCCAGGCGTCCCTTCAATCCCTGCAACATGCCTCAGAGCAGTTGCGTGATGGTGACCGCATAGTATAGGTGGAGTTAGGAGGGCATTGACAACAAGTCAAGTCCCCACTCCACTTTCCCCCAAGCGCACCACCCACTCCATGCATGCCTCCTCGTGGGACTTGAGGGGATCCGACTCCCCATGGGCCCACCAGCCGTCATCAATGGCCTAGATCCATGCGCACCAAGTGTTGTGAGTCCTCCTTCACCAGATCCGCTCCATGTGGCCTGAAGTCCCATCTCCTAGATGAAGTGGGATAGCGTAGGAGTGCACGCCATAATTCCTCCATTAGGCACGACGGCCTAGACGCCATCGAACAGCCTACACAAAGCGTTAGTGGATGGGACATGACTAGAAGCCATCACGCTCGCTGACATGGAGGCCCCATAATGGCCTCAGGGTCATCACCGGTGTAGGATCAAAATGGCCACTAGAGGGGGTGAATAGTCATTTCTAAAACTTAATCGCGATGGCTAACCGAAATAAGTGCGGAATTAAATCTATCGGTCTAGCCAAGACTACAACCCTCTATCAAAGTTCACAAGCACCTTATAAAGATCCTAATTAGGCAACAAAGATGACAGGCTAGCTAGAGCTCACCTATCCAATTCTAGGAGCAAGGTCACACAAACCTATGCCACTAGTATTTTGCCCATCAGGGAGCTCCTACACAATTCTAGTAAGCAAAAGCACAAAGCTCCTAAGCTCACTAGCAATGCTCAATAACAAGGCAACCAATGCCAAATTAGAGAGCGCAAAAACTTAGCTATACAAACTAAGCAATGTGACTAACAAGGTTACACAAACCAAATTAGCCACGCAAGGAAGCTACTTCTATGCTACACAAGCAAGAAGGTAACTAGTGAGCTATACAAGCCAACTAATTACAAGAGCAACTACATAAGCACAATATATATGAAAGTAATTACAAGTTTGTGAAAGGGGATTGCAAACCAATGGGAAGAACAATGTTGACACGGTGATTTTCTCCTGAGGTTCACGTGCTTGCCAACACGCTACGTCCCCATTGTGTCGACCGCTCACTTGGTGGTTGGGTGGCTAATTGGCATCACCCACCAAGCCCGCACGTCGGGCACCGCAAGAACCTACCCCAAAAGTGAGGGCAGCTCAATGACATGCTCAACTAGAGTTGCTCCTCATGGCTCCCACGAGGCGAGCACAATGCCCCTCACAAAGCTCTTCTCCAGAGCACCGCACAAGCTTCTTGCGGGCTTCGACGGAGACCACCACCAAGCTATCTAGGAGGTGGCAACCTCCAAGAGTAACAAGCACCAACGGCTTGCAACTCGATCACCAAGTGCCACTCGATGCAACCTCATGATGCAATCACATTAGAATTGCTCACTCACTCAATTAGATGAACACTATCAAGCTAGAGTTAGTTAGAGGGCTCCCAAACACTACAACATAAGCCACCAAGGCTCTAGTGTGCTTAGCTCTACTAAGCTGTTAGCCAAAGGCTGACCAACACTTCTATTTATAGCCCCATGGGGTAAAATAGATGTTACCCCTTCATGGGACATTTTCAAGATGACCGGAAGCATCGGTCGTATCGATCGGATGCACCCTACCAGCATCCGGTCTCGCTACACCATCCACATGTTGCTCTACGTTCAACCAGAGCCACCCAATCTCAATGGTAACTTCGCGCGCCAATGGTTAAGTATAGATCGGACGCAACATAGCAAGGATGACCGAACGCTGCTATGCCTGAGTCCAGTTGTTTCTAGAGAGCTCCTAGAGCCTCTATTTTATGACCGGATACATCTGCTCCTACATGACCGGACATAGACCAGCCAGAGTCCAATTGTTTCCAGAGAGCTCCTTGAGCCTCTGTATTGCGACTGGACGCATTAGGTTGGTCACAATCGGACGCAGCACCTGAGTCCTATCCTTCACTGCCTACCACGTGTCACTGTAGCTCCTCATGCCAACTTCAGCGCTGCCTACATCACCATACGTCACATGCGACTAGACGTAGTCCCTGCGCGTCCGGTCACTTCTTCGCCCAGTGTCTGATCGAAGACCGAGACCGCACGCTTAACTGCTGCCACTAACCGGATGCGCTGGTTTTGTCGAGGCCAGCGTCCGGTCACTCACAGTGACCCCTTCTCACCTCTGTTTCATCGCTGAGTTGATCCATATCAACTCCAACTTCTCCTTTGTAAATGTACCAACACCACCATGTGTATGTGTGTTAGCTTTTCACAAACATTTTTCAAGGAGTTAACCACTCAACTTGCCATGCCACTCGATCCTAGAAATGATACAAAGTTAGATCACTTGAGTGGCACTAGATGACCGATATGCAATCAAGTTTGCCCCTCTTGATAGTACGGCCATTTATCCTAAACTCGGTCATCAACTTCTCTACACACCTATGACCAGTGAAATGAAATGTCCTAGGTTATACCTTTGCCTTGCGAATTCCATTCCATCTCCTCTAATGTCGATGCAACACATGCTCCAACATGATCAACAATGATATGATCCACTTCATATCATCACGTGATCATATTGGTTCATCGATCTTGACTTCACTTGCTCTTCACCATTGCCTTGGTCCATCGGCACCAAGTCATCACTCAACTTGCCCTTCACACTTGCAACTGGGCCATCAAGCCAAGTCATATCTTGATCTTCTCCACCTTGATCACATGACTCAATGTCATGTCTCATGTGCAATGAGCTCCTCCATCATCACATGTGTGAGCTTTGCAACATCTCTGAGTCATTTCCTCCTTCATGGCATATGTTGCTCACACACATGTACCTATGGACTAATCATCTATGTATCTCACATAAACACAATTAGTCCACCTAGGTTGTCACTCAATTACCAAAACTACACAAGGACCTTTCAATCTCCCCCTTTTTGGTAATTGATGACAACTCTACAAAGATATGGAAATTAAGCTCTTTTGGATTCATGTTGCTTGCCCAAGCAATTTTACCATGTGTAAATGATTTTGGACAAGTACCACAAACCCGAAATGGTAGTATGAGCTCCCCCTACATATGTGCTAGAGTGTTTGGTTTGAAGCTCCCACATATGCATAGATTGGAATTGTGGGAGAGTAATTACTACCAAATGATGCTAAGGTGTATATAGTAAACCTTTGAAGCGTGATACCAATCGGAGTTGCACCTTCAAGTTCATCCTTAGCACCATGGTTAGCTAGATATCACTTGGAAATAAAATCACTAGATACCTCATGAGATCAACATTAAAAGCAAGGTACTAGCATTACCTTAAAAGCATACCAAGTGTCTAGCTATCATCCTATGCATGCTAGTTATCATTTCATCAATCAAATTCTTCAACTAGCATACACCACACAAGCATGCATATCAAATTTAAGAAATTTATGCAATGCAAGCAAGCACATGACTATGCACATATCAAATGCAACCAATCAAAGTTCATGAGCTTGCTCCCCCTACTTATGTGCTTCTCTTGTCCAAGAATTATGATCCATCTCTTTTCTTCAATGTTGCTCCCCCTCTTTGTCCATGTCCATGTCCAACCTCTACTTGTTTGTCTCAATCTCTCCCAAAGCTTTCATATCTTTGTATAATCTCTCCGCCTTTGTCATCAATTTCCATAAAATGTGTGCTTCTCATTGATGCAAAGGCTTGCTTTTGGGTAGATGGTTGAAGCTTGAATCTTGCATTTTTTATGGACATCACTTGATTATTAGAATGACACCACTTGTAGCCCTTGAGATACCACACATAGGATCTTCGTCCTTGATACCAATTTGTGGGACACCTCCCCCTATGTCATAGCATGGGTCATCCATTTGATAAACTTGAGCTCTTGTAGGTGAGGGATGCATTCTTCATTTGATGATCACTTAAAGTTGAGGATCACTTGTGGAACCATCATCTTGCATGATTGATACCACGTGTATATGTGATACCACTTGAAAGAATTTTCTAGTGTGGAACCACTTGTTGGATTTATCAATAAAAACCATTTCTTAAACCTTTGCTATCTTCATGAGTACCACTTATAAGATATCACTTATGAGTTGATCTAGACATCACTTGTGAATTCTTGATGAAACACTTGAGTCTAGATACCTCTTGAAACAAACAAACTAGATATCCATTTACATTGTTGTCTTGTGCTTGTACTCTTATCATTATCATGAGCTTCTATGGTTGACTTGAACTAAATTAATTTGCCTAAGCTTCCAAGTCCGGTTTGAACCCTCTCTAAGCTTCTTCATACTCATTTGTAGGTTATCTTATAGAGGTTGTACTTGTCACTTGTTGGTAATCCAAATTAAATCAAGTACTTGGGTTCACTAGCTCATGAACAAATTCATATATTAACCACTAGATCAACTAATCATTTCAAGCAACAGTGGTAGGCTATGAATTTAAACATTTCATTTGTTATGCATGATCCTATGAAGCATGTACTATATGCACTAATCTCATACTAGTAAGGGATGAAATGATCATGCACATTACAATGATACATTTGCTATGTTAGAGTAGAGGATAGTCACATATATTCCAATTCATTACTCCAATAGCAATGTGAAGTCCAATTAATAGCTTGGTGAAGACCAATCATCATAGATAGAGTCCATTCTTCACCCATATGAAATGAGAACCACTAATGATCAAGTGCACTATCTTGTTCTGGTTAGCTTGCTTCATCTTTTGATCAATGCTTGCATGAGAGAACTATTTGGAATACCACTTTAATTGCCATTACTAGCTCTCTTTTGGGTGTTGCTTGTTTTTCTTGATCAACCCTTTTGATTGCTTCAACTAAGCATCTCAAATGTCTCTCAGATCACCACTTTCATGTTAGCCTTCCAAGTACCACACTTGGTTTACCTACACATAAGCGGCAAGCCCCTACATTAGGGAGAAGTGACCTCTCTCCAAGAACCATTCTTGACACTCACTTGAAATAACTTGATTGATTGATCCAAGTGATGGACTTAACTTGATGAGTAACCTTGATTCCTTCTTTAAGTCCTTTTCTTTCCACCAAATGATTTCCAATAGTCAATAGAACTTAAACTTCATCTTCATCTTAAGTTTGATCTTGATCTTCCAATTTGAGTACCAACAGTGTGCAAAGTACACTCCACAATCAAATTGCCTTGTACTCTTTACTTGTCATGCTTCTAGATCATCTCAAAACCAAACTTAGGTACCTCAACCACTTATAAACATGTTTCCAACTTTAGGACCTTTCAATCAAAGTGACTCTAGATCAATCCAACATTTATCACTTTTCTGGCAGATTTTGTACTTCTTCAAAGAAAAATACATATCTCCCAAAGTACAAATCCAAATATCACAAAATTTGGTGGATATGTGCTTTACTAAGTTATATAGCATCTGTAAAAATTTGAGATTAATTGACTTCTATATTGCGACCATATTTCAATTTTTTCACCACTGCTGCATGCTGAAAACTGCTGCACTATAGCTGACAAGATCCACTCCAAAACTAAAGCATCTCTTATCCAACTCTCATGAAATTTGTACACCATCTTATACCATAAGTCTAGAGCATGTACACAAATTTTTATACCAATCCAATAAGTTTTGATCACTCAAACATGGCTAAGATCATAGCTCAATCAGATTTTCAATATAGGATAGATTTCAATCACTTGAGCTATACTTCATCAAATATGAATCAAACTTAAAATCATCTTGTTTGAATACTTTCACAAGACATATATCCATTCAATCCACTTACTAAATGTCATCTTATGAACTTATCCAGCACAAATCAATCCAAACTTGATTACTAATCAATTTATCCATGTAAACATCTTATAGCAAGCAACATATGCATATATTTCTAATTCAATCAACTCATATGCACCCATATGAAATGATCAATAAGAGATATACCTTGGTTAGCTCATGATCATCCAATTTGCAAGCTTTAACTCAAATAATTTTGCAAGCCATCAAATAATCCAATAAATCACCACAACTTGAATATGACACTTGTATGTTGATAGCACTTGGATTTCACTCAATTTTCACTTGGCATTGGGTTTGGATGTGCACTAGACTTCATATCTTGACTCAACATATGATGATTAATATGAAATCAATTGAATCAAGTCTCCAATGCTGATGGTACCTATAATCAATCATCCACTTTTTGATGGTACCCAAACAAGTTTGGGTCCTCTCAAATTAGGAGCAACATACTTAGGCATAGCCTTAGTATGAGTAGCGGAATGTTTTGCAATTGCAACCAATGAGGTACCATTGCCATCCTTTCTAAGCACATTATTATCAACAATTGAAATATGCTTAGAATTGTTACCTAGGGGACATGAATAAGCCATGTGTCCCCTTTCCCGGCATGAGTAGCACTTTCTCTTTGATTGAGCCTTCTCTTCCTTGCTCATGTGGTGCTTCCCATTTCCTTGCCTCTCATGGATTGCTTGAGCCTTCTTCTCAAGCTTGGTAGGACACTTAGAGGCAAAGTGTCCCGTATTTCTATACTTAAAGCACTTGATGTGAGCATAGACTTTCTTCTCATCTTGTGTCTTGCTCATCATCTTGGCATCTTGAGTTTGCATTGGATGCCTTGCCTTTCCACCCCTTCTTGTTTTCTTCTCAAGGCCACACTTGTCACCATAGTTTCTTTGAGTCTTTAACATGTGTTCAAAGGTGACTTTTGAGTTATAGCACCTCTCTAACTTGTTGCTCAATATCTTCACTTCATTTTTGAGTTCATTGTTCTCCTTCAAAAGGTTAGTCTCACAAGACAAGGAAGTAGAACAAGCATCTATATGTGAAGAGCATGGCATTTCTAATAAATCATCACAAGAGGTGGATACATGCTTCTTCTCTACATCACAAGGATTAGCAACATTATGTGATTGATCATTTGATCCATGTGATGAGCTCTCACTAATTTTAGATTTTTTATTTGAAAGTTTTTTAGTGAGAAAAGCATGTTGTTCTAATAATTCTTCATGAGATGCAAGTAGTGTCTCATGAGTCAATTTTAGCTCACCACGTGAAGATTTAAGAACATCAAGTAATTTCTTATGTTCTTCACATGAGTTCTTTAGAAATGAGTTTTCATTTTCCAATTTCAATGTTTTAGCTTTCTCATTTTCTAAATGGTCATGCTAGCAAGTTTACTAACAAGCTCATCATATGAATCAACATGATCAACCACATTAGTATTTTGTACCTTAGTGTCACCTTGTGACATTAAGCAATGTGGTGATGGGCTTGTAGTGGCATCACAATCATCATCAAAGCATGAGCCATCATCATCACCATCAAGTGTGAATGGAGTAGTATCATCATGTGCATCATTTGAGGCATCATAATCAATCTTGTCAAGTGATCTTGTGGTAGAAAGATCATCATCATCACTTCACCATGAGGTGGAGCAATCTTCCACAATCACCAAATTGTGGTAATGCTCGACATACTCATGTGCCTCCTCCTCGGTGCCCTTATCATCATCATTGGAGACACTCCCATATATTAAGTTGAGGTACAACCAAATATCATGGGCGGTCTTCATGTACATAATCTCCCCAAATATATTATCTTTCATGGATTGATAGAAAATGTTAGTAGCTTGGCAATCGAGATGTAGGAATTTCTTTTGTGCTTTAGTTGCATTCTTTTCATCCAACGCATGAGAAAAGCCCACATCTACGATCCACCACATTTGGGGGGGAAATGAACTTAAAATTGCATGTCATCCAATTTTTCCACCATGCAAAGTGTGTGCCATCAAAAGTGTATGGACACTCAACATCTAGCCATAAGTCGCCATCCTCTCGGGTCGGTGAAGACCACAAATGAGAGACCTAGCTCCGATGCCAATTGTAGGGTCGAGATGGCGACTAGAGGGGGGTAATAGTCCTTTCTAAAACTTAATCACGATGACTAACCGAAACAAGTGTGGAATTAAATTTATAGGTCTAGCCAAGACTACACCCCTCTATCGAAGTTCACAAGCACCTTATAAAGATCCTAATTAGGCAACAAAGCTATCGGGCTAGCTAGAGCTCACCTATCCAATTCTAGGAGCAAGGTCACACAAACCTATGCCACTAGTATTTTGCCCACCGAGGAGCTCCTACACAATTCTAGTAAGCAAAAGCACAAAGCTCCTAAGCTCACTAGCAATTCTCAATAACAAGGCAACCAATGCCAAATTAGAGAGTGCAAATACTTAGTCACACAAACTAAGCAATGTGACTAACAAGGTTACACAAACCAAATTAGCCACGCAAGGAAGCTACTTCTATGCTACACAAGCAAGAAGGTAACTAGTGAGCTATACAAGCTAACTAATTACAAGAGCAACTACACAAGCACAATGTATATGAAAGTAATTACAAGCTGTGAAAGAGGATTACAAACCAATGGGAAGAACAATGTTGACATGGTGATTTTCTCCTGAAGTTCATGTGCTTGCCAACACACTACGTACCCGTTGTGTCGACCGCTCACTTGGTGGTTGGGCGGCTAATTGGCATCACCCGCCAAGCCCGCACGTCGGGCACCGCAAGAATCTACCCCGAAAGTGAGGGTAGCTCAATGACACACTCAACTAGAGTTGCTCTTCGTGGGGCGAGCATAATGCCCCTCACAAAGCTCTTCTCCGGAGCACCGCACAAGCTTCTTGTGGGCTTCGACGGCGACCACCACCAAGCCATCTAGGAGGTGGCAACCTCTAAGAGTAACAAGCACCACCGGTTTGCAACTCGATCACCTAGTGCCACTCGATGCAATCACAATAGAATTGCTCACTCGCTCAATCGGATGAACACTATCAAGTTAGAGTGAGTTAGAGGGCACTACCCCATAAGCCACCAAGGCTCTAGTGTGCTCAGCTCTACTAAGCTATCAGCCAAATGCCGACCAACACTTCTATTTATAGCCCCACGGGCTAAAATAGCCGTTACCCCTTCACTAGGCATTTTTTAGGACGACCGGACACGCTGGCCGTATCGATCGGACACACCCTGCCAGCGTCTAGTCTCACTACGCCATCCACGTATCTCTCTGCGTTCAACCGGAGCCACCCGATCTCAATGGTAACTTCGCACGCCAATGGTTAAATAGTGACCGGACGTAGCACAGCGAGGATGACCGGACGCTACTACGCCTAAGTCCTGTTGTTTCCAGAGAGCTCCTCGAGCCTCTATTTTGCGACTTGGCGTGTCTG
Source organism: Miscanthus floridulus (assembly GCF_019320115.1). Taxonomy (NCBI): domain Eukaryota; kingdom Viridiplantae; phylum Streptophyta; class Magnoliopsida; order Poales; family Poaceae; genus Miscanthus; species Miscanthus floridulus. Next base: position 49,209,731 of record NC_089584.1, read on the forward strand.
CTCCTGCACGACCGGACGCAGACTAGCTAGAGTCCGATCATTTCCAGAGAACTCCCTGAGCCTCTGTATTGCGACCGGATGCTTCATGTTGGTCGTGATCGGATGCAACACCTGAGTCCAGTCCTTCACCACCTGCCACGTGTCACTACTACTCCTCATGCCAACTTCAGCGTTGCTTACATCACCATATGTCACATGCGACTGGACACAGTCCCTATGCATCAGGTCACTTCTTTGCCTAGCGTCATGTCGAAGACCAAGATAGCGCACTTAACTGCTACCATAGACCGGACGCATTGGTCCTGCCGAGACTAGCATCTGGTCACTCATAGTGACCCCTTCTCGCCTCTGTTTCATTGCCGAGTTGATCCACATCAACTCGAACTTCTTCTCCTTTGTAAATATTGTGGCAGAACCTCCTAAGAAATTAGGCCCACGTGCATCTATCGTTGTCTCAACAGACCTCTAATAGCGTACACAAGTTCCCAACAACTTAACAGGTCTATCGGGTGTCCTCGGGAAACCTGAATCATCCACGAATCTTTTCCGAACAGGATCCCAATCATAGACATTGCAGATTACAACAGTTTTCAATATACATATCAGAGATTATAAAGCGGAAGATTTAAGTTTTAATATTACAAACCAGTTGTTTCAAACTTACAAAACCATAAGTGTCATACAACCATAGTAGCGGGATAATATTACATTAACATTATTTATCATACAAACTAGTGCCTTGTCTAAAGGCCATTCATCATTCCTCATCGTCATCGACTTCAAACACTGACATGCAGCAGGGACCAAAACAAGCCTGCGCATACAACTCACCTGCAACAAGGGTTAACAAACCCTAAGTACAAAAGTACTCAACAAGACTGACCCGACGTAAAAGGAGGTGAAAAACTTTAGAGATGCAGGTGTTGGGGCAAGGTAAGGATGTAGCAAGATTCAAAAGTTCTTTGCCAGAAGCTTACTATTCTTGATCCTATTTTCAAGTTTTACCCCTAAGTCTTCTTAGTTCATTATCTCAAACTAAGTGTTCATATCCCATGTTCCAATCCTTTTCATTCCATTCCTTTTCTCAAATTTTAGTAATTCACTAGTCCTACATTGCTTCTGTAATGAAATGAGTCTCCATATCCGCGGAGCACCGGCAATTCGAATTGATTCAAGTCCCAGCTAGGGATTCCTTATCACACGACATATGTAGAACTTAATCTTGCATATATCAACCTCGCTACTGGATCCTCCTATACTAAGCCGTCTCCACGCCACCCGAGAGCACAGCACACCTCCAATCCAGCCACATTCTAGCCATGAGGGTACACACTACTCCCACCATCTCTCCACTCCTAGTGCGTGGGCATTCGTCTTAGTATCGGATTAGCCGAAGTAGGCTTACCGGAGTATGTGACCAGTACTACAAAGTGTTTCGTTCAGAATATCCACAATGAGTGGCCTTTAAGCGACATAGTCGGCAACATTACCCAACATTCAAGATAAGTCACCTGACTAGTCTCTAGTTCATTCTATCTTCTTTCTTTCTTTGGCCAGAATGCCATCTTTGAGTGTATCAAAACTTTTACTTTGAAAGCCTACCATAAAGCATACTAAGCATTCTACGCCTTTGTAAATGAAATCATCTACAAGGATGGTAAACAATTAACAAGGTAGGCAATGCATCAAGTAGGTAACATTTGAATTAATCAACTTAATGCAATAGCTAACATAGGTGATAAACTTTTCAAAGTAAACATGGTAATTGTTTAATGCATAAACCGGGGCTTGCCTTCGTTGATGATCTCAGGTTCTGGATCAGTACCACAAATATCGAATCCTGAGACAACCGGGGATTCTTCCACAACTTGCTCAACTAGGATTGGTTCACTCTCGGATTCTACACGAAATAATAACATATGCTTCAACATGATGATAATGTAAACATGATGCTTTCATGGTGCATGAAAAATAATAACACCTTGAGTACAACTTTCCTTCATGGTAGAGTTGCAAGCCAACAAAACCAACTTGCAATTCTACCACCAAGGACCACACAAAAACGTTTACTAAGAAACCCTACATTCTTCTAAAGAACTACCCAAAGTTTCACTCCAAAGTTCTTCCTTTAATGAACGAAATCATTCATTAACTATACTCTAACCAAACTTTAATAACATAGGGCTTATGACCTAAGTGACTTGACTAAATTGATCGTGAAACCCTACTGGTCACAAAACATGACCAAAACAAGATCAAACCTTAAACTAACACTTAGAGTTTGCTTTTATCCATTTTTGAATTAAATTTGGAATTAAGCTCAAAATGAACTTGTTCCAAATGACCTCAAAATTTTATGTAAGCTTCCTCATGACAAATTAGTGTACCAAAACAAATTTCATAATTTTTAGAGTTATACGGTGGCCTACAAAAATCATGGAAATTACATTTATCAATTAATTGAGCAATTTTCATCACATTGAAAAAGTACTGTAAATCAATATTTCATATTTTTCCTAAATAATATTCATCACATAGAGGTCACACAAAAAGTTTCATAATTTTTGGAGCTCTAAATAAATCTACACAAAAATAACAAAAATAGACACTATTCATCCATTTCTGAAAATAGAAAAATCCCATTTTGAACTACATAGTCGCTGACATACGGGACCCACTTGTCATCCCTAACCTTCGGCTTTGACCACAACGATGACGGCGCTGACCGACGCTAACTCACCGACGGTGAGCCCAACGGCGACGGCCAAAGTACCAAAACGTTCACAAAGACTAGGCGCATCAATCTGTGGCACTACGGAGGTTAATTATGACACAAAACAAGGCTGACGTCGGCCATGGCGGATGTGGCAGCACGACAACGCTACACTAGTGGAACAAGGCCAGTAATGGTGAAAGAAAGAGTCCAGAAAGCATCAGTAGCTCACCCCGAACGTGTTGAAGCAATGAGCGAGACCGGAGAAGCTACGGTGACGCGGTTTGACTGTGACAGTGATCACGGCGGAGCAGACTTCGTCGACGACGGTCTTCCGGCAACTACAGTGGGCAAAACGACTAAGCAAGAATGGATTAAGCACCACAGCATCGAGGCGAAGCTATAGAGACAACAAGCAAGGGCAACGGCTCACCGGATGACGCTGGCCGCGGTGAAACGGAACTTTGGGTGAGGTCGGCGGCCGCAAGAAAGAAGGGTCGCTAGTGGCGGTTCTCGGTGGACTCAGACAACCATAGTTGGTGGGATGGGTTCACAAGGAGGAGATGGAGCTAGAACACTGCTTTGCCGAGACTGGCTTGCGCTGAGGACGCGAGGGGAGCTCGACGGAGCTGAGGCGGCGGCGGTGGGAAACAGAGGAGAGAAAGAAAAGCCGATAACGGCGTCGGAGCTTTATAGCGCAGCCAAGAGAGCGAGAGAACGACACGCAATGACCATCTCGTGCCAGCACAAAGCCGAGGGTGGCCATAGGCGCGTCTGGAAGACCGGAGAAAGGACGCCGGTGGTGGGGCGGTGGTCGTGCACTGTTCACCAGAATTACAGAATTGCCATCCGTTTCAAAATTCAAATTACTCCCAAATTCTCTAAAGAAGTTGAAAATCTCCAAAAATAAAAGTTGTTCAAAATCAAAAGTTCTACAACTTTGCTTAAATGAACATTTTCAAATTCTGCCTCCATTTTGAAATTTGAATTTGGGGTGCATTTGAGCATTTGAATCATTTCAAAATTACTCCAAATTTTATAAGTAAACTTTAAAAACTTTGAATACCAAAGTTGATCCTTATAAAATAAGCTTCAACTTTGCTTTTTGTCACACCCCCAAATTCCAAATGGGTTTTGAAAAAGACAGAAGGGGCAAAAAGGACTTTTATGATTTGAATTTGAATTCAAATTTAATTTGTTTACCTTTTTACTTAACTTTGATTTTTGACCAGTTACATGGCCCATTAGGGTTATTTGAGTCAATTGACACATGGTCTCACATGATCACATGAAATTTGACCCTTGTGGTCATGATCTTTATTTAGAGTTTTGGATCACATTACATCACATAAAATAACAACTTATGAAATAAAGCTTATTTAGTGAATGCATTCAAAATTTTCTACTTTATGAATGCTTTGCAATGCATATGATGACATGTCAAGTTTTAGTGCTAGGTCAAAACACCAGAGGTGTTACAACCCTTCCCCCTTAAAGAAATCCCGTCCTGAGATTTAAAACCTAAGGCTAAGTAATGGAAAAGGAAATGTGTCAAACTAACACATCATAACTTTGTTCAAAAAGCTAGTGAGGGGGTTTTCCATTCTTTTGACAAAAGAGACAAGTTACAACATAGACAAGGTATTGCAACTAAATAGAAGTGAAGAAGTCAGGAAAGTTTTCTTCTAAGTAATCCTTGGACTCCCAAGTAGCTTTACCTTCAGTGTGTTGATTCCATTGTACTTTGTAGAACTTGATTGTACGTCTTCGAGTGACTCGATCTTTCTGATCTAAGACTCTAATGGGGTACTCGGCATAAGTCAAATTAGGTTCTAGTTCTACATCACCAAAGTTGATCACTTGGTCAGGTACTTGAAGACACTTCTTTAACTAGGATACATGGAAGATATCATGCACAGCTGACATGTGACCTAGTAGCTTGACGCGATAGGCGACCGATCCACAACGTTGTTGGATTTGAAAAGGATCGACATAACGGGGTGCCAACTTTCCCCGAATCCCAAAATGATGAACTCCTTTCATCGGTGATACCTTGAGGTAGTCATGATCTCCCACTTTGAATTCTAGCGGTCGTCTCCTCTTATCAGCATAGCTTTTCTGTTGGGATTGAGCTACCTTCATATTAGCTTGTATGAGTTTAACTTTCTGTTCAGCTTCCTTGACCACATCCGGCCCAAAGAACCAATGTTCTCCAGCTTCTAACCAATTTAAAGGTGTCTGGCATCTACGGCCATACAATGCTTCGAATGGTGCCATTTTAATGCTCTCTTGATAGCTATTGTTATATGAGAATTCAGCTAAGGGAAGGCATCCATCCCATTTAGCACCATAGGAAAGGACACATGCTCTCAACATATCTTCAAGAATTTGATTTACCCTTTTAGTTTGTCCATCTGTTTGCGGATGATAAGCAGAACTACAGATAAGTTTGGTTCCCAAAGACTCATGTAGACTTTTCCAAAACTTAGACATGAACAATGACATTCTGTCAGAGACAATGGTCTTGGGTGCCCCATGCAGACTGAAGATTCTATTAAGATAAAGCTTTGCATACTGTTCCACTCGATATTTATCTCTGACTGGTAAGAAATGAGCTATCTTGGTTAGGCGATCAACAATAACCCATATTGAATTGTAGCTTGCAGATGTCCTAGGCAATCCCACGATGAAGTCCATACAGATATCTTCCCACTTCCAAGATGGAACTAGCAATGAATGTAATGGACCTATAGTCTTCATGTGAACCGCTTTGACTCTCTGACAAGTATCACATTTGGCCACATATTGAGCTATTTCTATTTTCATTTTGGTCCACCAATATCTCTTTCTCAGATCATGATACATTTTGTTGCTACCTAGATGAATGGAGTATCTTGTAGAATGAGCTTCATCAAGAATCTGCTTTCATAGCTCCGAACTTTTGGGTACTACCAATCTATCTTTGAACCATACGACATCGGATTCATCAATATTGAAATATGTTGGTTTTCCAGATCTGACTTTATCTTTGATATGGGCTATACCCTTACTTTTCCGTTGAGTAGCTGTGATCTAATCTTTGATAGTGGACTCAACTGCAATATTGGACATGGAACCTTGTTCTATGATTTGTAAATTCAGATGCTCCATCTCTTGACACAATGTTCGTTGCATAGGTTTCACAGTCAGACAGTGGCAATGACTCTTGCAACTCAGGGCATCGGCAACCACATTAGCCTTGCCCGGATGATAATGCACTTCTAAGTCATAATCTTTGATAAGTTCTAACCATCTTCTTTGCCTCATATTCAACTTTGACTGAGTGAAGATATATTTCAAACTTTTGTGATCCGTATAGATATGACAGATATTGCCCAATAAATAATGTCGCCAAACTTTGAGTGCATGAACAACAGCGGCTAATTCAAGATCATGGGTGGGATAATGTTCTTCATGCTTCTTGAGTTGTTTGGAAGCATACGCTATGACTCTGCCTTCTTGCATAAGAACACAGCCAATACCAATTCTAGATGCATCACAATAGATATCAAACGGCCTCTCGATATCAGGTTGTGCTAATACTGGTGCAGTTGTCAGCAACTTCTTTAATGTTTGAAAGGCCTTCTCACATTCTGTTGACCATACAAACTTAGTTTGATTTTTCAGCAGTTCAGTAATTGGCTTCGCAATTCTAGAGAAGTCGGGGATGAACCAACGATAATAACCTACCAACCCCAGATAACTACGAACTTGATGAACAGTGGTAGGTGCTCTCTAGTTAAGGACTTCTTCTACCTTGCTCGGATCAACAGCTATACCTTCAGCAGATAACACATGACCTAGAAATTGTACTTCCTCTAACTAGAATGCACATTTACTGAATTTGGCATATAATTTGTGGTCTCTTAATCATTGTAGAACAATACGGAGATGTTCCGCATGTTCTTCTTTGCTCTTAGAGTAGATAAGAATATCATTAATGAACACCACTACAAACTTATCCAACTCGGGCATAAAAACTGAGTTCATCAGGTACATGAAATGAGCCGGGGCATTGGTCAGTCCAAAAGACATGACTAAATACTCATATAGACCATATCGGGTAGTAAACGCTGTCTTCGGCACATCTTCCCATCTGATCTTAATCTAGTGATAGCATGATCTCAAGTCTATCTTTGAGAACACCTTAGCTCCCGCAAATTGATAAAAAAGCAAATCAATTTAGGGTAAGGGGTATTTGTTCTTTATGGTGACTTCATTTAATGGCTGATAGTCAATACATAACCTTAAGGTTTGGTCCTTTTTCTTCACGAAGATAGTAGGGCATCCCCAAGGTGATGAACTGGGTTGAATGAAACCCTTGTCTAACAACTCTTGTAGTTGGATTTTTAATTCTGCTAGTTCTTTGGGTGGCATCCTATATGCTCTTCTAGACACAGGTGCCGTTCCTAGTTTCAGATCAATTCTAAACTCTACATCTCGGTCTGGTGGCAGACCATGCAGATCATCGGGAAAGACATTCATAAATTCACATACCATAGGAATTTTCTCGGCTTCTTCAACAGTAGTTGCACAGACTGTTCCAACCATACTCTTAGGAAAGGGAAGTTGGATGAGAAATTGGGTTTTGCTATCAGGTACATTTACCCTTATGGTTCTACGCATGACATCTATGACAGCCCCATGTTGAGTTAACTAGTTCATAACAAGGATCACATCTATATCTTGATCCTTTAATATCAGCATATTGGTAGGGAACTCATATCCTCCCAAATCAATAGGTACATGCTAAACTATCTCCCTTGTATAGATTCGTCCCCTGGGTGACTGTATATGATATGGTTCTTTTGTTTCCCCTATAGTTATCCCATGCTTCACAACAAATGTACAATTGATGAATGTATGGGATGCACCAGAATCAAATAAGGTAATTGCAGGATGCTTAGCAATGGGAAACATACCAATCATTACTAGTTCTCCTTCTAGAATAGATTCCACCTGAGTATAGAAGACCCTTCCAGTTTTCTTCTCAGCCTGACCCTTCTGACTGTTCTGAGCATTGCCCTTGTATTGATTCTGAGCTTGAGTAACAGGGGCTTTAGGTGCATTAGGATTACTCTTCTTGGGATACAAACATTCTCAGGAAAAGTGTCTGGGTTTACCACAATTATAACATGGATAATTGTGATTCTGGGGAGTAGCAGTGCGGTTTACATTATTTGTATTATTTTGCTGCTGTGGTGCTTGATGAGGATAAGGCGTATTAGTTGCAGGGCGAATAAAGATTTGCTGCCTGCTTTGGCTTTGTTGTGGGCGGAATGGCGCACGGCCATGATTCTGAGGATGGTAGGTCATCTTTTGACGCTTTCCACTCGACGATCCAGAAGCAGATACTCTCTTTTTCTTCGCCTCCTTGTGTCGGTGGTAATTCTCCTCTGAAGCGATAGCAATGTTGACTGTCTCATGATAAGTTGCATTGCCACAAGTTGCCATCATGGTCTGAAGTTTGGTGTTCAGGCCTCTTAGGAAATGATTCTTCTTCTTCCTATCAGTATTCACATACTCTATAGCATACTATGACAGGTGATTAAAGCACCCAACATAGTGCATCACTGGGTGCTCCCCTTGCTTAAGAGCCAAAAACTCTTCTAACTTCATGGTCATCACACCATCTGGAATATAGTGTGCCCTAAAGGCATCCTTAAACTCCATCTAGGTGATTTGGTGACCAGCAGGCTGTACAGCTACCAAATTTGCCCACCAGGCACCAGCAGCTCCTCGGAGTTGCTGTGCCGCAAACCTTGGTTTCTGAATCTCGATACAGTGAATTAGCTCAAACTTTTGCTCCATTGTTCGGAGCCAATCATTAGCTTCTAAAGGCTCTTCTGCCTTAGAGAACACAGGTGGACGTGTGTCAGTAAAATCAATATAGGTTGACTCATCATTTCCAATATTACAGCGGCCATGATTAGGGTGTGGTGCCTGTTGGTTCTGAGCTAATTCCCTTAATAACCTAGCATTCTCTACCGTTGCATTGAGTGCGGCTATGGCATCTGCCATAGTCGGAGGCATTGGTGGAGGATTTGGGATATCATCATGGTCTTGCGAGGTACTTGCATCAGCTTGGGTGATAGGACGAGGCATCTGTTAGAGAGACACGTTTATTTACATTATTATTTATTGAAAGCAGTTAAAAGGTTTCATGCTACAAGGGGTTACTTATTTAAATTACATGTCTTGTATCCCACAAGACAACCCTGGTTTACTAGAAAAGCAGTAAAGGAACTATTACTACTCCAAGCTCTCAGTCATCGGCGTCCGTGTCCATACCGGACGGGACCTCATCTTCATCTGAGAAGCACACTAATTCCTTAGGGTCCTCCTCTTCTTCATCCTAGACTTCTCCTAGATCTACAATCATTTCTTCATCTGTAACTTCACCATCCCCATGAGGAGGATGAAGTTGAGCATACATCATGTGGACATTCTCATGAAGAATGGCATTGTCCATCTCCAGGTCTTCTATGTAGAACTCCAACTCATGGATGCGTTCGTTGGCCGCATCCTCTCGTGTCCAGGCTTCATTCCATAGCTCGGTATTCATGGTGATGTCCCTTCGCATTTCCGCTAGCTTCTCTTGATCTTTGGCATGAGCTCGATGAAGAGTGTTGAGCTCCATGGTAAGGTTCTCGATGTTGGTGGGATTGCCTGAAGATCCTTCATCTCCTAAGGTCCTGGAACTTCCTTCACCAAGCTCACAGTTTCGCGGTGCCAACTGGTGACGAGGGACTCCGTGAGGTCCGATGGACTTGCATGTGGTTATCTTGGTCTTTGCCATAGCCTATAGAAGTTAGGGTAGGACTATAAGGATAGCTTGAGGATAATGGAGGTTAGCAAGAATGGGATTGACATTACTTACCCAACCACTTTTAAGGGGAATTATTATGCAAGGTGTTCAAGCATGATGCATGAATCGATCTTACGAATCTAGGTACAAAAGATTTATATAATCAAAAGTACTAGATTTTTAATACATAGGACAAACCTAATCATATTATCCGCCATGAACTTTCCAATAAGATAGGATTAAGGCTAGATCAGAGGTAAGAAGAAAGAAATTTGAACTTTAAAATATTAAGTTTACTTTCTTTGATCCAAATCAATTTGAAGGTTTTCCAAAGTAACCTACAATGATCTTAGATAGGACCTGCTCTGATACCAGCTATGGCAGAACCTCCTAAGAAATCGGGCCCACATGCATCTATCGTTGTCTCAACAGACCTCTAATAGCGTACACAAGTTCCTAACAACTTAACAGGTCTGTCGGGTGTCCTCGGGAAACCCAAATCATCCATGAATCTTTTCTGAACAGGATCCTAATCACAGACATTGTAGATTACAACAGTTTTCAATATACATATCAGAGATTATAAAGCAGAAGATTTAAGTTTTAATATTACAAACTAGTTGTTTCAAACTTACAAAACCATAAGTGTCATACAACCATAGTAGCTGGATAATATTACATTAACATTATTTATCATACAAACTAGTGCCTTGTCCAAAGGCCATTCATCATTCCTCATCGTCATCGACTTCAAACACTGACATGCAGCAGGGACCAAAACAAGCCTACGCATGCGACTCACCTGCAACAAGGGTTAACAAACCCTGAGTACAAAAGTACTCAACAAGACTGACCCGACATAAAAGGGGGTGAAAAACTTTAGAGATGCAGGTGTTGGGGCAAGGTAAGGATGTAGCAAAATTCAAAAGTTATTTGCCAGAAGCTTACTATTCTTGATCCTATTTTCAAGTTTTACCCATAAGTCTTCTTAGTTCATTATCTCAAACTAAGTGTTCATATCCCATGTTCCAATCCTTTTCATTCCATTCCTTTTTTTCAAATTTTAGTAATTCACCAGTCCTGCATTGCTTTTGTAATAAAACGAGTCTCCATATCCATGGAGCACCGGCAATTCGAATTGATTCAAGTCCCAGCTGGGGATTCCTTATCACACGACATATGTAGAACTTAATCTTGCATATATCAACCTCGCTACCGGATCCTCCTATACTAAGCTGTCTCCATGCCACCCAAGAGCACAGCACACCTCCAATCCAGCCACATTCTAGCCACGAGGGTACACGCTACTCCCGCCATCTCTCCACTCCCAGTGCGTGGGCATTCATCTTAGTATCGGATTAGCCAAAGTAGGCTTACCAGAGTATGTGACCAGTACTACAAAGTGTCTCGTTCAGAAGATCCACAATGAGTGGCCTTTAAGCGACATAGTCGGCAACATTACCCAACATTCAAGATAAGTCACCCAACTAGTCTCTAGTTCATTCTATCTTCTTTCTTTCTTTGGCCAAAATGCCATCTTTGAGTGTATCGAAACTTTTACTTTGAAAGCCTACCATAAAGCATACTAAGCATTCTACGCCTTTGTAAATGAAATCATCTTCAAGGATGGTAAACAATTAACAAGGTAGGCAATGCATCAAGTAGGTAACATTTGAATTAATCAACTTAATGCAATAGGTAACATAGGTGATAAACTTTTCAAAGTAAACAAGGTAATGGTTTAATGCATAAACTGGGGCTTGCCTTTGTTGACGATCTTGGGTTCTGGATCAGTACCACAAATATCGAATCCCGAGACAACAAGGGATTCTTCCACAACTTGCTCAACTAGGATCGGTTCACTCTCGGATTCTACACGAAATAATAACATATGCTTCAACATGATGATAATGTAAACATGATGCTTTCATGGTGCATGAAATATAATAACACCTTGAGTACAACTTTCCTTCATGGTAGAGTTGCAAGCCAACAAAACCAACTTGCAATTCTACCACCAAGGACCACACAAAAACGTTTACTAAGAAACCCTACATTCTTCTAAAGAACTACCCAAAGTTTCACTCCAAAGTTCTTCCTTTAATGAACGAAATCATTCATTAACTATACTCTAACCAAACTTTAATAACCTAGGGCTTATGACCTAAGTGACTTGACTAAATTGATCGTGAAACCCTACTGGTCACAAAACATGACCAAAACAAGATCAAACCCTAAACTAACACTTAGGATTTGCTTTTATCCATTTTTGAATTAAATTTGGAATTAAGCTCAAAATGAACTTGTTCCAAATGACCTCAAAATTTTATGTAAGCTTCCTCATGACAAATTAGTGTACCAAAACAAATTTCATAATTTTTAGAGTTATACGGTGGCCTACAAAAATCATGAAAATTACATTTATCAATTAATTGAGCAATTTTCATCACATTGAAAAAGTATTGTAAATCAATATTTCATATTTTTCCTAAATAATATTCATCACAGAGAGGTCACACAAAAATTTTCATAATTTTTGGAGCTCTAAATAAATCTACACAAAAATAACAAAAATAGACACTATTCATCCATTTCTGAAAATAGAAAAATCCCATTTTGAACTACACAGTCGCTGACATACGGGACCCACTTGTCATCCCTAACCTTTGGCTTTGACCGCGACGACAACAGCGCTGACCGACGCTAACTCGCCGATGGTGAGCCCAACGGTGACGGCCAAAGTACCAAAATGTTCACAAAGACTAGGCGCATCGATCTATGGCACTACGGAGGTTAATTACGACACGAAACAAGGCTGACGCCGGCCATGGCGGATGTGGTAGCACAGCAACGCTACACTGGTGGAACAAGGCTGGTAACGGTGAAACAAAGAGTCCAGAAAGCATCAGTAGCTCACCCCGAACGTGTTGAAGCAACGAGTGAGACCGGAGAAGCTACGGTGACGCGGTTCGACGGTGACAGTGATCACGGCAGAGCAGACTTCATCAACGGCGGTGTTCCGGCGACTGCAGTGGGCAAAACGACCAAGCAAGAATGGATTATGCACCACAGCATCGAGGTGAAGCTGTAGAGACAACAAGCAAGGGCAACGGCTCACCGGATGACGCTAGCCGTGGTGAAACGGAACTTCGGGTGAGGTCGTCGGCCGCGAGGAAGAAGGGTCGCTAGCGGCGGTTCTCGGTGGACTCAGACAACCACAGTTGGTGGGATGGGTTCGCAAGGAGGAGACGGAGCTGGAACACTACTTTGCCGAGACTGGCTTGCGTTGAGGAGGCGAGGGGAGCTTGACGGAGCTGAGGCGGCGGCGTTGGGAAAAAGAGGAGAGAAAGAAAAGCCGATAACGGCGTCGGAGCTTTATAGCGCGGCCAAGAGAGCGAGGGAATGACACGCAGTGACCATCTTGTGCCAACGTGAAGCCAAGGGCGGCCATGGGCGCATCTGGAAGACCGGAGAAAGGACGCCGGTGGTGGGGGGGTGGTCGTGCACTGTTCACCAGAATTACAGAATTGCCATCCGTTTCAAAATTCAAATTACTCCCAAATTCTCTAAAGAAGTTGAAAATCTCCAAAAATAAAAGTTGTTCAAAATCAAAAGTTCTATAACTTTGCTTAAATGAACATTTTCAAATTCTGCCTCCATTTTGAAATTTGAATTTGGGGTGCATTTGAGCATTTGAATCATTTCAAAATTACTCCAAATTTTATAAGTAAACTTTAAAAACTTTGAATACCAAAGTTGATCCTTATAAAATAAGCTTCAACTTTGCTTTTTGTCACACCCCCAAATTCCAAATGGATTTTGAAAAAGACAGAAGAGACAAAAAGGACTTTTATGATTTGAATTTGAATTCAAATTTAATTTGTTTACCTTTTTACTTAACTTTGATTTTTGACCAGTTACATGGCCTATTAGGGTTATTTGAGTCAATTGACACATGGTCTCACATGATCACATGAAATTTGACCCTTGTGGTCATGATCTTTATTTAGAGTTTTGGATCACATTACATCACATAAAATAACAACTTATGAAATAAAGCTTATTTAGTGAATGCATTCAAAATTTTCTACTTTATGAATGCTTTGCAATGCATATGATGACATGTCAAGTTTTAGTGCTAGGTCAAAACATAGAGGTGTTATAAATATGCCAACACCACCAAGTGTACACCACCATGTGTATGTGTTTTAGCTTTTCACAAACATTTTTCAAGGAGTTAACCACTCTACTTTCCACGCCACTCGATCCTAGCAACGATGCAAAGTTAGATCACTTGAGTGGCACTAGATGACCGATATGAAAACAAGTTGGCCCCTCTTGAAAATATGGCCATCTATCCTGAACCCAGTCATCAGCTTCTCTACACACCTATGACCAGTGAAATGAAATGCCCTAGGTTATACCTTTGCTTTGTGCATTCCATTCCATCTCCCCCAATGTCGATGCAACACATGCATCAACACGATCAACAATGATATGATCCACTTCATATCATCACGTGATCATATTGGTTCATCGATCTTGACTCCACTTGCTCTTCACCGTTGCCTCGGTCCATCGGCGCCAAGTCATCACTCAACTTGCCCTTCACACTTGCAACCGGTCCATCAAGCCAAGTCATGTCTTGATCTTCTCCACCTTGATCACATGACTCAATGTCATGTCTCATGTGCAATGAGCTCCTCCATCATCACATGTGTGAGCTTTGTAACATCTCTAAGCCATTTCCTCCTTCATGGCATATGTTGCTCACACATGTACATGTGGACTAATCACCTATGTATCTCAAATAAACACAATTAGCCCACCTAGGTTGTCACTCAATTACCAAAACCACACAAGGACCTTTCAACCAGCTCCCCAGACAGGGCAACTCGACCCCTCGATCAATGGGCACTCGAGCGATGCACCCCCAAAAACCAACCAACTCCATGGAGTTGGGTATGGAGCCATAGAGCGATGGACCCAACGAGGGTCCCCCACCCAAGCTCGGTGCGCTCCCCGTGTCTCGACCTATGGCTACAGAAGATCAACCCAAGAAGGCCATCCTGAGAGGATTAGGGCCTGCTATTGAAACCCCTAGAAGGACATGGCGCGCTGGGTGATCAGGTGGCCCTGACCCAGAGCCCAAACACTCTCGATCACCCGACCCATGGTAGGTCCTGACAAAAAGGAAGGGTGCCCCAGGCCTAAAATTGGTAACTCCCAGACGAGTTCATCGAACCTTCTCTCGGGTCACAAACCTATGCAACATAGGAGCAGAGAAGGGGTTAGCACCACTACCACTTGGCCCTGATAGCCAAGCACCCCTATCACACTAAGGGAAGTGGCCCCACGTAGGGCCACACACACTCATCAGTGGAAATCGTCCCTACCATGGCTAGTGCGGTCACCAGAAGATCGAATTCAGCCCTTCATTGCCATCACGAATTAGGCCAAGTGAGACCACAAAGGGCTCGGGGGCTCTTGATGAGATCCTAACATATGGGTATGTTAAGCTTTGGAATCAATGGTTCTTGACTGAAGGGACCCCCCAATCGACCCAATCAGGATCGCCCGAGGGCTCTAGGGCTATACCCATCGGGTATGGTCACACGCACCCTCTAATGAAGAAACCAGACTGAGCCTAGGCATGGCGTAGCCCCCCCCCACTCAGAGCTCAGGGGCTCGCCCAGGCTACAGGCTCCCAATCGATGACACGCTCAAGCTCGGGCCTTGGCTCATGTCTAACTTATGATGCTGGCCAAGGCCCGGGCACAAGAAGATAAGTAATGAGCTATCGAGGCTTAGGGGTTCCCAAACGCTACATTTTGGCCATGGCCTTGACAGCCACTCCCACGATAGGGTCACGCACGAGGCATGACACAAGAAGACAAGCTTCCCTCGGCCTCTAGGGCTGGGCGGCTCCTAGGCCCATGCATTAGTCCTTGGAGCCGACCTTCTTCACCACCAAGAAGACTCTAGAAAGTCCACCTGGGGGAGGCCAGTCCAAGCCAACATAGCCTGACATGTAGAGTGTCAGAACAGAGCAGTCGGACGACGTCGAAGGATTCTTCGGCTCCATGACACTGTCATGGTCCATAGAGCGTCGCTGTAAGACCCTACTAGACTTCGGCGCATGTAGACCATAAACTCACCTCCCCAAACCACCATGTACCTGACCTATCTCGTTATATAAGGGATAAGGTTGGACCTAGAGGGGAGGAAAGAGGATAAAGGGGAGGAAGAGAATTGAAAGACAGATCATTCCATTCCATCCACTCTTGCTCAGCATCGAGAGTAGGGCAACCCAGAAAGGGGCACCGAGAGCTCCTCCACCGCATCCTGTCGTCTTCCTCCTCTCCAACGAGGGGAAGGCTCCACTAGCAGTGAGGCAACCTTAGGATTAGCACCGAGCTAACCCCTTACCAAATCTCTCTCTACACTATGTTGTAACCCTCTGATTTTGGGTGCTCTTGCGTGTAAGGATCATCAGTTGCTGGACGTAGGGCCTCAGTTGGCCTGAACCAAGATAAACCATTGCGTCCTCTCTATGATTCTTGTGTTCTTGAGTCCACTCGAGCCACCAAAGACCCGTACTCTGACACCGATTTAAACAACTATGCTTGCCATGGTTCCGACCCCACAACACCTAGCAAGTCACCTAAGCTACCCTAGAGATATCTTGCACATGCATGAACCCTAGCTCTGCACACCTAGGATTGAAACCTAGGAAAAAGACTAAGAAACCAAGAACATAGTTTTTGTCGACATTTTGACGGTGTGTCTGTCAAAATCGATGGAGTGTCCGTCAAAATCGATGGAGTGTCTGATAACCCTGAGTCCTAGCCAAAACCTATAGAAGTGAACCACCGGATCGTCTGCCATTCTAGCAGAGCGTCCGTTGATTTATAGAGTTAACCTTAACCAACCCAAAGACCCCCAGCAACTACCAGAGATTCTGTGGTATCTCATGGAGAGTTCGATGATTTATAAACCCAAGTTTCCCAAAGTACTTGAACAACCCCAGATCTTACTAGACCATCTGCCTGCTGTGCTAGACTGTCCGCTCAAACCCCAACCCTAGGAACACCTAAGTCCTAAGTCACCAGAATGTTCCATGGAACCTTCCATGAGGGATGGAACGTTCGTCACTTATTATGATGGAGTGCCCGATAGGTGACAGAGAAGGTAAGTTGGATAGAAAGCCAACCTAAAGGGTTAACAATACTAGAACCTGGTTGGTCACAAATAATGCCATATTAGAACCACCACAGCGATCTCTTCCCAAGTCCCAAATAGTAACCCATCCTATCCAACTATACTCTCTTGTCATCCTAACCATCGATGTACCTCCTCAATTGAATCTCTTTTATTCTTTTAGGATCATCTTGAGTAGAAACATGTTTGAGTCTTCATCGTCAGCTTCAAGAGTTAGATCAGCAATATAATCAGGCAGGCACCCCACTACTACAAGCCCTATTTTGGATACAAACTATTGGTCTCATTATGAGTTGTGCATTGCATCAAAACCCTATTTTGTGATTCAACTAAAAATCGTTTCACCCCTTAGACTTTCACACTAAGCTAGAGCCTCTCATTAATATCAACCGGATTGGGAATGTGCTAATGTTGTGCTTAGTTGTTAGCCACGGTAGAAGATGAGTTTGAGAAGGTAACTCACTCTCACGCGTGTAGGAGGTCACACTGGGGTAATTATCTACTAAAACTTGCAAGGGTAATAACTTGCCTAGCTTTCTAATCTGGATTTAGGACACACCTCAATTTGGTAGCTTGCCCTAGTGATCAGCTTGACCTCTTCACTCATGCGAGGGGTAGGTCACTATGAGTGTGGGATCTCAAGTGACGTAGTTCGCAGAGGATTAAGGACCATTTATTGGGATAGTGAGTCTGAGTAACCACTTGTATAGACCATATATCACAAATGGGGGTGGTAAGCCGAGTAACTTATCACAACTGGTTTGTCCATTGAGCTGGCACAAAGGTGGTGCCAGGTAGATCATAGTAGCATTACCTAGGAACCAATCAACCCCTCCGTGGACATTCTTGGTCGGATTAGGGAAAGGTTGGAGACGTGAGGCAACCCTTATCCTTACACATGGATATGGTGGTTTGTCCTGTTCTCTGTGTACCCTCTGCGTAGAGTTCTTTTGAAAGCCTAAAGTCCCTCAGGACGGATTCAATTGTTCCTACTTCTAGACCCATGGTAGTGTTGGTGATAGTAACCCTTGAGTAAAGGTGAACTCCGCTATTGATCGCTAGAACTATGTGAATCACTATATGCCTTAAACCTACTTTTATCGAGTTGTTTTGATCATGCATCATGAGCATCTTACAATTTAACATACGCCATCGCTTTTCCACAAAGGTACACATGCCCGATAATACCTCCTTGCATCCACCAAATATTTATGTTGAAATTAAGTCCTGCGAGTACGCAATGTACTCACTGTGTCGCCGTTAAGTTGTTTTGCAGATATCTCTATTTACGTTCGCCGTTGAGCTGAGCCCAACAAGTGAGAAATAGCAGACCTTGGAGTGGGCGACTCCAACTTGAGCTACAGTTAACTCCGATAGTGTGTATGAGCGAGTACTGAGAGCAACTTAGCATGGGTTAAACTTGAAGTGTAAACTGTTCATTCTTTAAATAACGTTTTCCTCGAATTGAAGTTATGCATTAGTTTATTTTGAAAATGTTATACATGTGGTCTCTTGATGGTTTATTATGTGACTTGAGATATATTACCCAACCGCAAGATCTTGACTCTCCTGTTGGTGATCTGTTGCCAATCAAGCTGGTGCAAGTTGGTCAGGTGGATGACACTTGTGTCAGTGAGTCATAAACAGTATCAGGTCATCACAATGTCTGGGTCGGCATAGACCAACAACATATGGGGATGTTGAATAGCATTATATTGCTACCAGCGTGTCCTACTTCAGCATTCCCCTATCTTCACAAATATTTTTCTAGTACCTCTAGTGCATCATCTTGACTACAAAACACAAGGTGTATGTCCAGAGCTTTCTCCCACAGAGAACATATATTGAGACTACACACAAATGGTGAACCAATTCATTTGGGGGATTACAAGCTATCAACATATGCAGGTGACCTAGCTCCTCTATCTATTGGAGGTGTCTGAACGTCGATTTTATAACCAAAAGCAATGCTGGTAGGTGGATCCAACGATGGAGAATCAAATATTTTGAAGGTTAGGTGGATCCAACGGTCAAAGAACACTATCGGATCATCATAAAACCTGGCATGAAAATGTCATAATAGGCTCATGGCTTGACCAGACAGGGACATCACTGTCGGGTTGTAGCATGAGCCGACAGTGATATCACCCTTATCACTGCCGGTTCGTGGCTTGACCCGACACTGATATATTACTACCAGGTGGTGGTTTGAGCTAGCAGTGATATGCGCTTTCAATGCTTGGTGAATAGCTTTTCCTCAATTTTCTAGATCCTAGGTGAAAGCATCTAGGCCCCTAGTTGGGTTTCAGTGATTAATGACAATACGTGATTACTATGACTAATGTGTGTTTTGCAGAGGCAATTAAGTTAGGTCATGGTAATGGAGATCGATTGGGCTATCATGGTGGTCATGCCCCTATGATGGAAATCATTTCGGTTTTTAAAGGATGGATGATAAGGTTAAGGATGGACTAGTTCTAAGTGTCGTTTGGCGTTGAAGAGACACTTAGAGTAGTTTAGAACTTTGTTTTTCCTTTGGCCATACTATTAAGGGGGGTATGGATGGGTAGCTTGACCTAGGTGAGTCTAGTGGGTTAGGTGTGGTGCACACTTGCTAAACCTAGCACTAGGTAGCTCCTAAAAAGCCCTTAGATCCATTGGAGCAAACTTTATTCACGTACGATCGAAAATTGGAAGTGAATGGAGGGTCAAATACTGACCGAACGCTGGCTTCGGTGTGATCGAACACTAGCGCAGAGTCCAGTCAATTCATTTGATCAAGGTGAAGTCATCTGGAAGTGACCGGATGTAGAGAGGTCAAGTGACCGGACGCTGAGGGCTAGCATCCGGTCGACTCCAGTAAGGTTCTAGAGAGGGAAAATCACGACCGAATGCGTCCAGTCACCATTTGATCACTGAAATTCGGGGTGAAATGACCAGCGCGTCCGGTCAACATGATTGGAGCATTCGGTCACCCCACAGAGGCACATAACAGTTCATTTTTCAGCCCATGTTATAAATACTTCCTCCATTTGTGTGTGGGGGTACTTTTGCTCATTTCAACTACTGAGAAACACCTTTGAGAGTGCCAAGAAGAGCAAGGTCCTAGTGAGGTAATTGAGATTTCAGAATCCCAAAGAGAGCCCTCATTAGTGAGATCAAGAGTAGCAAAGTGTGCATCCACCCTTCTCATTAGGCTTGTTGTGGTCAAGTAAGAGTTCGTGCTTGTTACTCTTGGTGATCGCCATCACCTAGATGGCTTGGTGGTGATTGGGAGCTTGGTGATCATCCGACGGAGCTTGTGGATGACCCAACTCAAGTTGTGAGCGGTTGTGGGTGATTCACCGCGATGGAGTGTCAAAGAATCAACCCATAGAGAGCACTTGATCCTTGAGTGGATCAAGAGGGAGCTACACCCTTGCACGGGTGCTCCAACGAGGACTAGTGTAGAGTGGTGACTCTCCGATACCTTGGTAAAACATCGCCGTGTTCCTCCTTCTCTCTTTACATTGAGCATTTACTTTGAGCAATTCAATACTTGTCTTTACATTCATAGAATTGCCATGCTATAGTAGGATTGGAACTTAGGTTGCAAGACTTTTTGTGTGGTAGAACACTAGAAACACTTTCTAGGCACAAGGGGTTAATTGGGCTAACCGTTGGATTTAATTATTGCAAAGAAATTTAGAATGAGCCCAACTCACCCCCCCCCCTCTTGGGCATCTTGATCCTTTCAATTGGTATCAGAGCTCGTGCTCACATATTTAGGCCTAACCTCCTAGAGAAAGATGTCTCACGGGGATGGACCTCCTCCTATCTTTGAGGGGGATGATTTTCCATATTGGAAAATTCGCATGGAGGCATACTTAGAAGCTCTAGATGTTGGAATACTTAGAGCCGCCTCACAAGGCTTCCCAAAAACCTCAAGATGCTACTAACCTACAAGGCGATGAGGTGAATTACGAGAAATGGAATGCAAAGGCTCGAAACACCATCTTTAGAGGCCTTTGCAAATATGTGTTTAACCAGGTGAGGAACCACAAAGATGCCCATGCACTATGGTCGTACGTTTGTGCGCTCCATGAGGGAACGAAGAGTGAGCGTGAGGAACGCAATCATCTTGTCATGAAAAAGCTTAACTCCTTTGAGATGCTTCCTAAAGAATGTGCTAATAAAATGTATTCACGCTTGAATGTTCTTGTAGAGGAAGTCAATGGGCTTGGACTCACTCAAATGCAATCATCCGATGTTGTAAGAAAGATCTTGAGTGTCCTCCCCATTAACAAATATAGGCATATTGTGACCATGCTTCATCAAGGTGATCTTTCCACCGCTACACCGACACAAATCTTAGGAAAGATCAATGCTCATGAGATGTACATGCACATCACACCTCAAGATTGCTCATCCTCTACAAAGAAGAAAGAAAAGGACTTAGCATTCAAAGCTAGCCAAGAGAAGGGCAAAGCAAGACTTGAGTATGAGAGCTCAAGTGATGATGAAGTTGATGATGCAAGTCTTGCTCTCATGGTGAGAAAAACTGCCAAGATGCTAAAGAAGCTCAACAAGAGTGGCATCAAGTTCGATGGCAAGAAGAAGAAGTTCTTCACTAGCTCTAGAAGGAAGCCAATCTCCGAGATGGATTGCTACAATTGTGGAGAACTTGGTCATCTAGCACACCAATGCACCAAGCCCAAGAAAGACTTCCATAAGAAGAAGAGTGGAAAGGCATACATCGTTGGTGATTAGCTCACGGACATTGATTCATCTAGTGGCTCATCCGATGATGATAGTAACAACGAGAAGGTGGCCGCAATTGTTATTGACTCTTCATCATCTTCACCGCCATCATCCTCTACACACCTATGCCTTATGGCCAAGGGTGAACGCAAGGTATCAAATGATGATGATAGTAGTGGTGATGAACATGCTAGTAATGATGATAGCGATAGTGATGATGATGAATATGAATCACCTTCTTATGATGATCTTGCTAGATTGCTAAAACAATACACTAAGATCATTATAAAGACTAGAGCTAAGAATGAAAAGCTAGAAGCTAAGAATGATTCACTTTTAGCAAAATGTGATATGGCGGAAAAGGCTAGTATTGAGCTTAGAGAAGAAAATGATGCTATATCATCCAAACTCAAGAAGCTCAAATCTTCTAAGAAAGAGCTTAGAGATAAACATGATAAACTTGAGAGGATACACAATGAGCTCATCACTAGCCATAACAAGCTAAAAGAATAATATACAACTCTAAAGATCAATCATGATAATCTTGTTATTGCTCAAGAATTCCTATCCAATGAGCCACATGATGCTACTAACGATGTTGTTAAGATTGATATAGCTACATCATGTGATGATTTG
The DNA here is from genome assembly GCF_019320115.1 of Miscanthus floridulus. Taxonomy (NCBI): domain Eukaryota; kingdom Viridiplantae; phylum Streptophyta; class Magnoliopsida; order Poales; family Poaceae; genus Miscanthus; species Miscanthus floridulus. The sequence goes on from NC_089584.1 coordinate 49,231,888, forward strand.
ATCATTGAGAGCATTGAGCAAAGTTCTAGTAGCAAGGGCAAGCAAGTGGTTGAGGCCAATGATTATGATGAGTTTGTCAAGCTCAAGAATGACAATGAAAAGCCCAAGAAAGATCTTGAAGAGATCAATAGCCACAACACTATTATGCAAGAAACTCTTGATCATGATGGTGACTTTATCCTTGAGAATGAGAAGCTCAAAGAAGAGAACAAGAAGCTCAAGGAAGAGAAAAACAATGATGCTCTCAAGGAAGAAAACAAGAAGCTCAAATTGGAGAAAGAGCATCTCAAGATTGGATTGAGCAAGTTCACAAGAGGCAAGTATCTACAAAGTGAGCTACTTATGAACACCATCATGAAGATGGATAGAAGTGGCATTGGGCATTTGGCAAACCAAGAGAAGAAGGCTCAAGCTCAACAACAACACAAGTCAAAGCCAAAGCCAAAGAGATGTTTTGAGTGTGGACAAGAAGGTCACTTTGCCCATGAGTGCCAAACTCCACCACCACAACCCTTGCCCAAGCATGCTAGACCTTTTGCCTTCAATGCTCACTACATGCTTAGAAAGGATTCTAGTGGGAAAATGAAAGTCATGTTCTTAGGACCTCTCAACAAGAATAGGCCTAAGAAAATTTGGGTTGCAAAGTCACTTGTTGAGAAGGTGAAGGGCCCTCAACAAGTTTGGGTTCCTAAAGCTTGATCTCTTGTGTGTAGGTGAACTACAAGACCGGTGGAAGTCATTGGGTTATTGATAGTGGTTGCACACAACATATGACCGGTGATCCTCGTATGTTCACCTCACTAGATGAAGAAGTAGATTGACAAGAAAGAATCACATTTGGAGATAATTCAAAGGGCAAGGTTAAAGGATTGGGCAAAGTGGCAATATCAAATGATCATTCTATCTCAAATGTGCTATATGTTGCTTCATTGAGCTTCAACTTGCTATCCGTTGGACAATTGTGTGATCTTGGCTTCCAATGCTTGTTCACCGAGAAGGAAGTTGTAGTATCTAAGAAGGATGATGATCAAGTGATATTCAAAGGATTTAGACACAACAACCTATATCTAGTGGATTTCACCTCCGAAGATGCAAATTTGAAGACTTGCCTATTCACCAAAACAACACTTGGGTGGCTATGGCATAGAAGACTTGCTCATGTTGGGATGAGCTCACTCAAGAAGCTAATGAAGAATGATTTGGTGAGAGGGTTGAAGGATGTGAAGTTTCAAAAGGACAAGCTTTGTAGTGCATGTCAAGCCGGTAAGCAAGTTGCAAATACTCATCCAACCAAAGCTTTCATGTCAACCACAAGAGTGCTAGAACTCCTTCACATGGATTTATTTGGACCAACAACATACAAGAGTTTGGGAGGAAATCTTTATTGTCTTATGATTATTGATGACTATTTAAGATATACATGGGTATTCTTCCTTCATGACAAATCCAAAGTTGCATCTTGCTTCAAGAAGTTTGCCAAGAGAGCACAAAATGAATTTGAAGTGAAGCTTAAGAAGATTAGAAGTGACAATGGGAAGGAATTTGACAATACAAACATAGAAGCCTATTGTGATAAAGTTGGGATCAAGCATGAGGTCTCCGCAACATATACTCCTCAACAAAATGGTGTACTTGAGAGAAAGAACCGGACATTGATCACTCTTGCAAGAACAATGCTAGATGAGTACAACACCCCCGAAGCTCTATGGGCGGAAGCTATCAACACCGCATGCTATGCATCCAACCACCTATTCCTTCAAAAGTTCCTTGGCAAGACACCTTATGAGTTGCTCAATGGGAAGAAGCCGGACGTCTCTTTCTTTATGGTGTTTGGTTGCAAATGCTACATCTACAAGAAGCGGCAACACCTAGGGAAGTTTCAAAGACGTTGTGATATTGGTTTTCTTGTTGGTTACTCATAAAGTCCAAAGCATATAGAGTATTTAATCATGCCACTAGCTTGGTTGAAGAAACATATCATGTGGAATTTGATGAATCTAACGGCTCCCAAGGAGCACATGAAAATTTTGATGATGTAGGTGATGAACCATTGAGGGAAGCTATGAAGAACATTCCTATTGGAGACATCAAGCCTAAAGATGATGAAGATGATGTACAAGTGATTGATCCACCTTCTTCATCAAGTGTGCCACAAGATTGTGATAAAGATGGGAGAGTAGAAAATGAAGATACTCATGTCTCCCATGATCAAATGGTGGTACAAGCACAAGATGTTGATGCTCCACAACCTCCTCCTCAAGTGGTCAATAGAAGAAATACACCTCTACAACAAGATCATCCATAAGATCTCATCATAGGGAGTCCATCAAAGGGTGTAATGACTCGCTCACAAAAACTTGCTTCATTTATTGCTCATCACTCTTTTGTCTCTTGCTATGAGCCTACCAAGGTAGAAGAAGCTCTTCAAGATCTGGATTGGATAAATGCCATGCATGAAGAGTTGAACAACTTCACCCACAATAAAGTTTGGACTCTTGAAGAGTGGCCAAAAGGTGCAAGAGTCATTGGAACAAAGTGGGTGTTCCGCAACAAGCAAGATGATCAAGGTGTAGTTGTGAGGAACAAGGCAAGACTAGTTGCAAAGGGGTTCTCTCAAGTTGAAGGATTGGATTTTGGAGAGACCTTTGCATCGGTTGCAAGACTAGAAGCCATTCGTATCCTCCTTGCATATGCATCACATCATGAAATGAAATTATATCAAATGGATGTGCAAAGTGCATTTTTAAATGGCTTTATTAATGAACTAGTCTATGTTGATCAACCTCCTGGGTTTGAAGACCCTAGATATCCTAATCATATTTATAGGTTATCCAAGGCATTATATGGGCTTAAGCAAGCCCCAAGAGCTTGGTATGAGCGCCTTTGGGACTTCCTCATTGAGAAGGGCTTCACCATCGGGAAGGTCGACACCACACTATTCACCAAGAAGCTTGATGGGCACATCTTCATTTGTCAAGTGTATGTTGATGATATCATCTTTGGATCATCAAATGAAGATTCTTGCAAAGAGTTTGGTGAATTAATGTCAAAGGAGTTCGAGATGTCAATGATTGGAGAGCTTACATTCTTTCTTGGTTTTCAAGTCAAGCAAATAAGAGAAGGGATTTTCATCTCAAGAGATTCAAGATGGATGGATGAATGTAAGCCAATCAAGACACCAATGCCAACTAATGGACACCTCGACCTAGATGAGGGAGGTAACATGATTGATCAAACTATCTACCGCTCTATGATAGGTAGCTTGTTATATTTAACCGCATCTAGGCCCGACATCATGTTTAGTGTGTGTATGTGTGTAAGATTTCAAGCTAATCCTAAGGAAACTCACTTAATTGCCATAAAAAGAATCATTAGGTATCTTAAGCACACACTAAGCATTGGCCTTTAGTATCCCAAAGGAGCTATATTTGAATTAGTTGGCTATTCAGATTTGAATTATGCCGGTTGCAAAGTTGATAGAAAAAGCACATCCGGAGGGTGCCATTTGCTTGGTAGATCACTTGTATCTTGGTCCTCCAAGAAACAAAATAGTGTGGCCTTGTCCACTGCCGAAGTGGAATACATTGCCACGGGTGCTTGTTGTGCACAAATACTTTACATGAAGCAAACTTTGCTAGACTATGGTGTAGTTCTAGAAAAAGTACCTCTTTTGTGCGACAATGAAAGTACGGTAAAACTTGCAAATAATCTGGTTCAACACTCTCGCACCAAGCACATAGATATCCGTCATCACTTTCTTAGAGATCATGCTGCTAAAAATGATATATCATTAGAAGGTGTAAGGACCGAGGATCAATTGGTGGATATCTTCCCTAAACCGCTAGATGAGGCGACTTTTTGTTGATTGCGGAATGAGCTCAATGTTCTTGAGTTTAGTAACTTCACTAAAAAATGAGCTTGTGTTGTCCCTTGTATTGCATTGTAATATACAACATGTTTAATTTTTGGTAATGCATATAGGGCTTGTCTAACATGGTTAAGATAACCGCCATAAAGCATGTGAAGAAGCTTAACCTTGGATCAAACTTGACAAGCAACTAGATTTATTTTCAAGTATTGCATTGCATATGCATGAATGTTGCTTTATCGTTTATCTTCAATTGCCCTCTCATTGCCTATTTTCTTAAAAAGAATTATAGCCTAAGGCAAAATATTGTGAAAATTTTGAGGGTTTGAGAAAGGTCACTCACATCAGTCCCAATTGGTGTTTATTTGGATCTTATTGGAGTTGGGACTTGATTGAGAATAGGCAGCACGAAGGACTTTGAAGATTCGCTAGAAAAAGGGTGACCGGACGCTGCACCGGACTCAGATGTCCAGCATCCGGTCAGTTCACAGGAGGTGAACTGCTGCTAAGAAGGAGTGACCGGACGCTGAAACAGTGTTCTCCCAGCGTTCGGTCAGATGGCGATCCAGCGTCCAGTCGATCGAAAATGATGAAGGCAGCTTGCACCGGACTCTGGCTGCATCCGGTCGGTTTTAACCAGACATGTCCGGTCGTGATTCTAGGGGATTTGGACCTTTCTGGAATTGACTGGACGTTGGGTGGCAGCGTCTGGTTGCTGCCACTAGAGCGTCCGGTCAGTAGAAATCGTGCGAGAATTGAACTCTCTTCTCCATTTCCTATTCTACTTCGTGGGGGCCACTATAAATCTCCGCGTGTAGTTTTTGACCTATCTCTATTCCGCATCCTCGCCACCGCCGTGCCCATCCTCTATGCCACCACTAGCTCTGCGTTGTGCACCTCAACCGCCGCTACCCACGTTGCGCCGTGCCCACGCCTCCGCGCCGTGCGCCACCGCCGCCGCTGCCCACGCTGCGCCGCACCCGTGCCGCCGCTCATGCCTCCGCACCATGTGCCACCATGCCTCCCCTGCTCGTAGCCACACTACCACTGCCCGTGCCATCGTGCCCTGCCCACAGCCATGCCGCCGCTACCTGTGCTGTCGTGCCCTGCCCGCGCCGCCTCACCAGCGCTGCCTCCATGCACCAGCGCCGCCATCCGATCCAAGCCGGAGTCCCTGCCATCACAAGCGATAGAGCCACTTTCCTACTCGCCTGGGCCCTAATCCTGCATTGCTCGGCCACCGCACTTTGTCGGAACCCTAATCACCTGTTATCGACCCAGTGGTCCCCCAATCCGTTTCTCTTCTTGTCGTTTCACCCGTTCGTCAGGTAGCAAGCCCTCGGTTCTAATTTCACATCTAATTGCTTGCTTTCCTAGGGTTTCGTATCTCTAGATGAATAATTAAAATTATTTGTATACCCTCTATTCTATCATGCAGCGAGTCGGTGCCATTGTGGTCCTATTTGCAGTTGTCAGTCAACTCGGGGCCAAGCTCGTGAGTACAGATCGAGGCCAAGCCTCGAAAGTGACAGTTGGCAGTTAATCTTCATCAGCGGTGAAAGGTCGTTGTGTGGTTTTGGTAATTGAGTGACAACCTAGGTGGACTAATTGTGTTTATGTGAGATACACAGGTGATTAGTCCACAGGTACATGTGTGTGAGCAACATATGCCATGAAGGTAAAAATGGCTTGGAGATGTTGCAAAGCTCACACATGTGATGATGATGGAGCTCATTGCACATGAGACATCTAGTGCCACTCGAGTGATCTAACTTTGCATCGTCGCTAGGATTGAGTGGCGTGGCAAGTTGAGTGGCTAATCCTTTGGAAAGTGATTGTGAAAATGCTAACACACATACACATGGTGGTGTACACTTGGTGGTGTTGGCACATTTATAAAGGAGATGAAGTTGGAGTTGATGTGGATCAACTCGGCGATGGAACAGAAGCGAGAAGGGTTCGAAACTCCACCAGCGGAGTGTCCGCCCATAGAGTGCGAACAATTCGATGGTGCCACCGGCGCCCTAAACAGAAAAGAGAGGTCCCATAGAGTGGATCAGACTCTGATCATGCAGTGACCGAACGCTGGGTTCCAGCGTCCGGTCAGTGATGGCAGACAGCGTGCAGGCATCGGTCATCGACTGGACGCTGGCGCTGGAAGTGACTGAACACTGACTATGTGCGTCTAGTTAGGGTGACGTGTGGTGACGCAGGCAGAGCAGAAAGACCAAAGAGTGATCGGACGCTAGTGCTGCGTCCGATCGCAATTGATCGAACGCGTCCGGTCATGTCTGGTACCTTACTGGAAATGACCGGATGCTGGGGTTGCTGCGTCCGGTCAGTTGTTGCTGTAGCGTCCAGTCAACAGATGACCATTGAGATCGGATGAACAATGTTTGAAGAAGGGGACACGTGGCATGCATCGCACGACCAGACGCCGGGGTTCAGCATCCGGTCGATCAGATCAGAGTGTCCGGTCGTCCTGACTTTTGCCCAGTGAAGGGGTAACGGCTCTATTTGTTCATGGGGTTATAAATAGAAGCCATGGTCGGCCTTGAGCCGGTAGCTGAGCACACTAGAGCCTTGGTGGCTTGTGTAGTAGTGCTTGGGAGCCCTCCATCTCACATATACTTGATAGTGATCATTTGATTGTGTGAGAGAGCAATTCTAGTGCGATTGCATCATGAGGTTGTATCGAGTGGCACTAGGTAATCAAGTTACAAGCCGGTGGTGCTTGTTACCCTTGGAGGTTGCCACCTCCTAGACGACTTGGTGGTGGTCTTCATTGAAGCCCGCAAGAAGCTTGTGCGGTGCTCCGAAGAAGAGCTTTGTGAGGGGCATTGTGCTTGCCCCATGGGAGCCGCAAAGAGCAACTCTAGTTGAGCGTGTCATTGAGCTACCCTCACTTTCGGGGTAGGTTCTTGCGGTGCCCGACGTGCGGGCTTGGCGGGTGATGCCAATTAGCCACCGAACCACCAAGTGAGCGGTCGACACAATGGGGACTAGCATGTTGGTGAACCTCGGGAGAAAAATCATTGTGTCAACCTTGTTCTTCCCGTTGGTTTGCATCCTCATTACACAAGCTTGTAATTACTTTCATATACATTGTGCTTGTGTAGTTGCTCTTATAATTAGTTAGCTTGTGTAGCTTACTAGTTATCTTCTTGCTTGTGTAGCATAGAAGTAGCTCCCTTGCGTGGCTAATTAGGTTTGTGTAACCTTGTTAGTCACTTTGCTTAGTTTGTGTAGCTAAGTATTTGCGCTCTCTAATTTGACATTGGTTGCCTTGTTATTGAGCATTGCTAGTAAGCTTGGTTGGCTTTGTGCTTTTGCTTACTAGCATGTGTAGGAGCTCCCTTGTTGCTTAAAGTACTAGTGGCATAGGTTTATGTGACCTTGCTCCTAGAATTGGTTAGGTGAGCTCTAGCTAGCCCGACATCTTTGTTGCTTAATTAGTATCTTTGGAAGGTGCTAGAGAACATAGATAGAGGGGTGTAGTCTTGGCTAGACCGATAGTTCTAATTTTGCACTTGTTTCGGTTAGCCGACGCGATTAATTTTAGAAAGGACTATTCACCCCCCTCTAGTCTGCCATCTCGACCCTTCAAGTGGCAGTTGTTCTTTTTAGATCCATCAGATGGCTCGTGTCAAGAATATTGGAGGTGGTCCCGGTGATGAGGATCTGAGGCCCTCGCCTCGCTTGCTTGTAGATCCAAAAGGCAAGGCGACGAAGAAGCTTGCAACAAAGAAGCAGAAGTATCCAGATGCAGATACAGCTAGAGCAGCCATAGTTGCAGCAGCAGCAGAGCGTGCAGAGGTAGGAGGTGCTAGGAGTGGAGTCCAGATCGCAGATCAACTCTCTCCATCTACGAGGGCCGCACTTGAGCAGGTTGAGCGCCGTCATGGTGGTCCAGCTAGGACTATCATGGTTGCAGGATGGCGAGTTGTCTTGGATGAGAGTCAGCCTTAGGGGAGGTCATAGCAGGAGCCATAGCCAGCAGAGCAGACTCAGGAGGGAGAGCAAGAAGTGGAGACAGAGCAGGCACCTTAGCCATAGCTTCGCCGCTCTGGTCGTACCCATGTGCCAGTCACTCTGAGGTCAGAGACACAGTGGAAGGGTTCACGTCCACCGCCTAGACCATAGGGTCCACCTCTAGTGACCTACTTGGATTTGAGGGCCACCACGGCCAAGCAGGTTCAGCAGCTTAGATTTGTGGACTTTGAGCAGTGGTTTCCACCAAGGCGGGATGAGCGTGCTTTAGAGGGTTTCTACACACCTCTGTAGGAAGATTTTTATAATGCATATCTTAATAGTGGGGCTGTATTCAGATCTCAGAGGGTGTGTAACATTGAGACCATTGTAGCAGCAACTGAAGAGCACATTCACCCCTACCTATCTTACCTATCAGGGCTAACAGGTTTACTTGGACGGATAGGCTTATATGTTCCATCTTGGGTTCGTCAGTTCTATGCTTCTCTTTGGATTGACCCGTAGCACAGATTTATACATTTTGCATTCAGTGGCAGAGATTATAGGCTGATGAGCACTAGGGTCAGAGAGATACTCAGGCTACATGAGGTTTGCTATGGACAGGCAGCGCCCCCTAGACGCCCTCATGGCGGTATGGTGCCTCCTACAGATCTAGTCCGCCACTGCTTCACAAAGCCATTCGGCGAGGGGTCTAGTAGGACACCTAGTGATCTCATTCCCACTGCTAGAGTGCTTCATGCCATTATGAGGAGGACACTACTTTCGAGGATGGGGTATCGCGAGGGCTTGACTTGCATACAGTTATGGTTATTGAACTCTCTGATACACTAGACAGTGTTTGATATTTGGGATCTCCTTCTATCAGAGATGGAGGATACTATTGCAGAGGGGTTCAGGGGTCATAGGTAGCTGTTGTATGCTCACTGGATTACATTCTTGATCCATAGGGTAGTTACTGTGAGGCCTCCAAAGATGCTGGCAGAGTACAGTGGTGCTACTACAGAGTTCCCTGCATACAACATGACTCAGATGATCTAACATAGTGCAGTGGGGATACCCAGCCAGCTGAGTCAACGTCCAGAGGTGCTAGAGACTGTAGCTCAGCAGGATGAGACTAACAGGGGCATAGCAGCTATAGAGGAGGAGCAGCTTGATGCTCAGCGGGAGGGGATGGTCGAGAGCGACCCCAGTGACAGCTCAGATGAGGACTACCAGGACATTCCTTAGATGCCTCCACGTCGATATGACCATGAGGCTAGTAGCTCCAGTTCAGCTCCACCTGCACCGTAGACATACCCCGCTCTACTTGCTATACTTGAGCGGATGAGACAGGATCAGGCTCGCCAGGCTCAGGAGACCGCTGCCACTTTTGCATAGTTTCAAACTCGGCAGATGAGTTTCAGCGGCAGCAGTAGGCCATACAGCAGCAGCAGCAGCAGGCCATGCATCAGCAACAGCTCCTCATGCAGTAGCAGCTCCTTGGATTTATGTAGCATGTAGGACAGCTATTGGGATTCCACCGCCATAGCCTTCACCCCAGCTTGGTCAGCCTGCCACCACTTCTATGACTCCAACTTTACAGCCTAGTGGGCTTTAGAGTCAGGGACAGCCACTAGCATAGTTTGCTTCACCTACAGAGCAGGTGTCCCAGTGGTTTGCCTCACCAGTGTTAGCCCCACAGTTCACACCTCTTCAGACGGGCTTCACACCAGCTCAGACTTCCTCGCTACTAGTGCCAGATACCTCAGTCTCTAGGAGTCTTGGAGCGACTTCCAGTGAGTTGACAGGGTAACCTACTCCGCCATATTTGCATGTCCTAGGTCCTTCTATAGTTGCACCTATTACCGGGACTACAGAGACACTCTCTTCCTCAGTGGCATCATCAGAGCCAGCTGCTCTAGTCATACTACAGAGTCTATAGCACCTCCAGTTGTTGATCCAACCTAGACTGCTTCATTGTCACTTCCAGCTATAGAGGGCCAGACTGCTTAGAGATCAGGTTCAGATGATGATGGCACTCAGTTCTAGCTTGCTCCTCATACCTCAGCACCTGACTCATCTGGTGTAGCCCCACCGACTGACCCTTAGGTTTTGGTGTTTAACACCAAAGGGGGAGAGGGATCGAGTATGTTAGTCTTAGGGGGAGCGACATATCTAGGGGGAGCTTAGTTTACCTAGATTATCTATTACATTTGGAGTTTTATGTGTGATACACTATTATGCATTCGTGTGTTTACTTTTATGCATCAAACTATATTTATGTGATAGTGATATCTATGTGACCGTGATATATGACATGTGTGCTCTCTACTTTGAATTATTTGTCATATCACTTGTGCTATGCTCATTTGCTTTGCTTCTGCGTTTTACTCCGATGCAAATGAGCTTTATTACTTGTACTCATTCTTATTTTCATATCTTTTGAGTACATCATGTTGGCTTGGGTCATATAAGCTTGCCTAACTCTTTTGTTCTTATTTTCAAAAGCTTATATGAACCAAGCATGTTAAAAAACCCTCAACTCTTTCACATACTCGAGGTAGTATTGTCATCAATCACGAAAAAGGAGGAGATTGAAAGCATCTAGGCCCCTAGTTGGGTTTCGGTGATTAATGAAAATATGTGATTACTATGACTAACGTGTGTTTTGTAGAGCCAATTAAGTTAGGTCATGGTAATGGAGATCGATTGGGCTATCATGGTGGTCATGCCCCTACGATGGAAATCATTTTGGTTTTCAAAGGATGGATGACAAGGTTAAGAATGGACTAATTCTAAGTGTCGTTTGGTGTTGAAGAGACACTTAGAGTAGTTTAGGACTTTGTTTTCCTTTGGCTATACTATTAAGGGGGTATAGATGGGTAGCTTGACCTAGGTGAGTCTAGTGGGTTAGGTGTGGTGCACACTTGCTAAACCTAGCACAAGGTAGCTCCTAAAAAGCCCTTAGATCCATTGGAGCAAACTTCATTCACGTACGATCGAAAATTAGAAGTGAATGGAGGGTCAAATACTGACCGAACGCTGGCTTTGGTGTGACCGGACGCTGGCGCAGAGTCTGGTCAGTTCATTTGATCAAGGTGAAGTCATTTGGAAGTGACCGGACGCTGAGAGGTGAAGTGACCAGACGCTGAGGGCCAGCGTTCGGTCGACTCCAGTAAGGTTCCAGAGAGGGAAAATCACAACCGGACACGCCCGGTCAGTGATGACCGGACGCTATCCAGCATCCGGTCACCATTTGATCATTGGAATTCAGGGTGAACTGACCGGCGTGTCCGGTCAACATGACCGGAGCGTCCGGTCACCCCGCAGATGCACATAACGGTTTGTTTTTTAGCCCATGTTATAAATACTTCCTCCATTTGTGTGTGGGGGTACTTTTGCTTATTTCAACTGCTAAGAAACACCTTTGAGAGTGCCAAGAAGAGCAAGGTCCTAGTGAGGTGATTGAGATTTGAGAATCCCAAAGAGAACCCTCATTAGTGAGATCAAGAGTAGCAAAGTGTGCATCCACCATTCTCATTAGGCTTGTTGTGGTCAAGTGTGAGTTCGTGCTTGTTACTCTTGGTGATCGCCATCACCTAGATGGCTTGGTGGTGATTGGGAGCTTGGTGATCATCCGGTGGAGCTTGTGGATGACCCAACTCAAGTTGTGAGTGGTTGTGGGTGATTCACCGCGACGGAGTGTCAAAAAATCAACCCGTAGAGAGCACTTGATCCTTGCGCGGATCAAGGGGGAGCTACACCCTTACGTAGGTGCTCCAACGAGGACTAGTGGGGAGTGGCGACTCTCCGATACCTCGGCAAAACATCGCCGCGTTCCTCCTTCTCTCTTTACTTTGAGCATTTACTTTGAGCATTTACTTTGAGCAATTCAATACTTGTCTTTACATTCATAAAATTGCCATGCTAGAGTACGATTGGAACTTATGTTGCAAGACTTTTTGTGCGGTAGAACACTAGAAATACTTTCTAGGCATAAGGGGTTAATTGGCTAACCGTTGGATTTAATTATTGCAAAGAAATTTAGAATTAGCACAATTCACCCCCCCCCCTCTTGGGCATCTTGATCCTTTCACTAGGCTTATGAATTGGCAGTGACAAGCATTCACCATTGACTCCGGCACAACCGGCAGTGATTCCGTGTTGTGGCATATTGTTTTATTCCTATATTGGTAAGATATACTAGAAAAAAACGCGCGGCAGCCGCGCCATAGCACACATAGACCAGGCCATTTGTACCAGATGCATCATTGTTTGTGTTGCTATGTCGTTCAATCAGATAATATCATCTGGAATTCTAAGTGAAGAAGTGTTTTTTGAAAGTTTATTATATATAGCTTAACTAAACGTCTCTTTCAGATATCTATAGTAAAAAGCAAGAGCAATGGTTCAGGAAACCAGGTGCGAAAGTTATTAACATAGTTTAACTAAAACTCTCTTTCAGATATGTATACACATGTATCACAATACCTTCCTGACCAACCCTATATATGCAGTAGTTCTGTATCAATCATGTTACTCCATCAAGGCCTGCTTGATTCCTATACATTAAAAGCTCATTTTGGTTGTTTATACTTCTATAGATTAGAAAAGATCAAAGCTGGTAGCAACGGAGTACTATGCTATAGATTGAGGAAGAGGTCATATGATCAAAGTTTATGATAGACCTCTTAATCTACACAAATCCCAATTTATAACATGGTCTAAATGCAGGAAAAGATCCTGCAAAACTTGTCACCAAAAGAGAGCTTGTAGCAGAAGAATAGAGGTGGTCTGTACTGATTGTGAAGGTTTTCAGCAGTTTCTCTAATCAAATTTGTTCCATTGTTTTCAAATAACATAAACTCAAGTCTCTCTAATCAATTTTGTTCCACTGTTTACAAATAACATAAACTCAAGTCTGTAAGTTTTACCGAGGAATGGTACCTTGTACCTGTTAATTACAGTAAATGGTTGATCAAGATTAATATCTTATAACTAATAGTCTAATACTCGCATGTGTATGTATGTGTAAAATGAGTTTACCTCCAAACAACCTAAGCGAATGAACAGCCTTGTTTGTTGCATTTATAAGTATTAGCATCGGGTTGCATTCTAAACCTGCACACTCTATAAGCTCGATAACACCAAGTTTGACCTTCTGTAATACCAGAAATGGTCACCCAATTACGGGAGCTAATCATATTACATTGAGAAATAGAAGACGATAATGTGTTAGTTAACCTTTTAGTGAAAGGACCTCTTGGTTGCAGCTGCAGAAGTGTTATTTTCTAAAAATTTTGCTATCCATCATATTATCCTTGTAAGTGCAATCTTTGGATCTGAACTGCAGGTCATCATATAAACCTTGTAAGTGCAATCTTTGGATCTCAACTGCAGGTCTTGCAAGGCTGCATTTTGTTGTTCTGAATACCTTCTCTAAAAGGCTTTGATTTCAGTGCTATTTTCATTTATACCAACTTCAAGCTGGTGATATTATACAAAATTTAATGGTTGGTCAAACTGTGTCCAAGCAACCAGAAAACAAGTCATGCCTGTATATATCACAATGAAACACGTATCACCTAACATTCATCAAACAGGCTTAGCAATGGCCTTTGACCATACATGTAACACCCCGGGTGTTAGTCACGAGTTAAGCAGCGAAATTAGACTTAAGTAGGATATGTCAAGCAATGATTATGATCTCTAGTTCATAATCTAGAAGTAATGATGAAGGTATTGAGGTCAAACCTATGAAAATGAGCCCCAACTTGGACTCAGACAATACACTTTGCTTACATGTGGACCCTGGTTAAGATTAGGTATGAGTAATGTTAAACATGCTTATTTCATGAACATTATATCAACATGCATCCATCTTGACCAGTGGAAAAGTTTCGTGAAGTTTGGAGCCAAGAAGTCACATAAAATGATAAGTTATAACCTTGATTGAATTGCTTTATTAAGTAAATAGAAATATAAGATGTCGACCAAACCTTGCTACCTTGCCCAAATGACTCTAATTGAACTCTACAACAAAAGTCATGAACGGTTCGTATTGAGCAAATGTCAAGAAAATGCCTCAATTGGTCGAAAACCCTAATTCCAGGGTTTAATGAGGTGCTGCTTTGACCAAGATGAAGCAATGGTTTCTGTACCAGATATGAAGTTTGACCTTTAATAAAAGTTGAATTTGAGTGGTGCACAACAAACTTTGTTCAAGGGCCATGAGCTAGTTTGGTCCCTAACTTAGTCAAACTGAGGACTCAAAACTAAACCTAGTGCTGTTTTGGATCTCGAAAATTTGGCTAAGTCTGGGATTACAATGTTGATGATGATTGGCATCTCGCGTTCTCGGATTTTTGTTAAACAACTCAAGTTGAGCCAAATATAAAAGTTGGAGTTTACATCTTGGAGAAGGACATACAAAAAGTTAGATCAAATTTATCCATGTTTTGACCAAGTAATTTGAGCTCAAGCAGAGCAAGGCTTAACCTTCGTTAAGTCGTTGACACTATCAACTTTGAGCTTAATTAGCCGCTAATGGAGAGCTCTAATGGCTAGGCACCCTTAATGAGTTTTATAGATCATTAGGTGGACTACAACTTTGCTTTTGGGCCCAATTCGGCTCCCACCTTGTCCACATCGTCGCCCTCCACCTGTTCGTTGAAATGGGCGCGTGGCCAACATGTAGGACAGCAGCGCCCCACCATGCCGATGCGCGTCCCACCTCCTCTGCCAGCACTGCCGCTTCAATTTGGACGCGCCCGTGCACCCTCTCTGTCTCTCCCTCACTCTCTCCACTCCCTTTGCGCTCTCCGTCGCCCTCAGTGCCATGCGCGGATGCCATGGATGACAGAGCAAAGCTCCAAGCCGCCCACGTCTCCCTCGCCTTCGCACCACCTTGTGTCCAACCAAGAGCAGCTCCACGTTCACTGCCTTCTCTTAGCCCCTCTAGCTTGTGTCGCGCCTTCCATGGCCCATCGTCGAGCAGCCGCCTCCGCCGCCCGAGCCATGCCTCTGGTGCAGCGCGGCCAGGCCGACCTAGCCCGCCTTGGGCCGAACCGTGGCTACCAATGGATGCACGCAGACCCCTGGGTGCTCCCCGCCGCTGTCGGCCCCTACTGGCCAAGGCCAGCCGACCCCGAGCCTGTCCTTGCCGACCGTCGGGCCGCTGCTGCCGTGGCCGAGACGAGCTGTCCCTTGGATGCGCATGGACTCCCTGGTGCTCCGCCGCCACTCCGTTGCCGCCGACGAGCCTCCTCCGGCCGACGTTGGCGAGCTCCCGCGCGTCCTCTACTCCAAGTCGCGTGAAGGACCTCACGCAAGAATTTGACGAAAGGGAAGGGCCTAACTATAAAGTTGTTGACTCATATGAACAATGCTTGGAAGGACCTGTTCGCTGAAAGTTTAGGGGCCTCGGTGCAAATCTGTTTTTCTTTTATGGCTGAAACTTTGGAAAATGATAATAAATTGTAGAAAATCGTAAAATAACAAATGGGGACTTTTTGGAATCCTTGTGAGTAGATGTACACAGTAGAGTCATCTTATGATTTGTTTTAGTAGAAGGTTTTTTCTGTTTTTATTTATCTAGGTTAATTATGGTTTTCTAGGGATAAATTCATATCTAAAGTTTTGGTGCTCCAATTGCTATGACCATTTTATGGTAGGCTACTCATGATATGTGTGTGCTATGGTAAAAATTTCATGGTCATTGGATGCAGTATGATTGATTTATTGATTTAACTTGTTTATTGCTTGATAAATGGTTTTCAAAAAGTTATAATTTTTATGAAGATGCAAAAATGGAAAAGATGGTTCCATTACCTTGGTATGATGTTGTTGTTTCATGTTGATACATAATATGGCAATGTATTTGCAGAAAATAGTATGTTTTAGATTTATCTTGCTCTCACATGTTTTCTTGCATTAGCAATTTGTCTTTTTTATAATAATTAATCTATAAAACCTGAGCATGTGAAATTTGTGTAGTAGCCATGTTTTGATAACATATACCACTCATAAAAGTCTTAGCCCCAAACTAGTTGTTCTCATATATCACTAAAATTATATATATGTTTATTGGGGAAAAAGACTAATAAAAGCATAATTGTGGATAAATCTTGTAATTGTATTTGGTGATGGTTTGAGTGATTAGAGTTCAATAAAGTGTTGCTAAGTATGTTAGTGGTGGTTTAAGTTCTTGAATGGCTCATGTGTGCATGCTTTTTGTTAGCAAAACAAGTGAAACATCAAATTGTTACATTCTGAAATGGCTGCATGTGCATTTTCTGTTGTGATGATAACTTCATGGATCAAATGATATTTTCTGTACATATCATGAATACAAAACTTGTAGATAATTTCCTTATATTGCTCTTCCTAAAATTTCATGATTTTAGGCCTGATGATTTAGGAGCTATAGATTTTAGAAGTTTGTTGTCAGATTTTTACATGTCCTCTAGATAGATCTGAATGATTATATTATTTGGCTCATTTAAACATGGAATAATGGATAAGAATAGAGTTGTAGTCATTTTCCTAAGCTTTCTAAAATGTTAGAGAACACCCTTTTTGGTGGTCTAGAACTCCAGTTATAGCTGTTCAAAGTAGAATGGCAGATTTCTGTCCAAATCTGGACAGAGATGCCTTCTTGGTGTTGTTTAGCCTTGTTAGCTGTAGAATAATCTTAAGATGATAATAAGAAAGTTATAGATAACTTAATAAGATTTCTATAAAGTTATGGACCATGCTTGTTGGACGAATATAACTTGAGATATGTATTTCTGAAGTTAATATCAGTTTTCTATCCTTAGTTGTATAAACTCTGCTTCATGATGTATGTTGACATTGTTATTTGTTGAATCGGATTTTGGTGTTAATAACAAAGTTTTAGATAATTTCATTAGCTTTCTAGAAAGTCTTGAATCATACTTTTTGCATGTCTAGAACTCTGGGTATGATTAAAACAAGTGATTGTGGTGCTGCTGTTCAGAATCTGTGTTTGTACCTAAAATTGTTTGCTTCACATTGCTTTGCTTTGTGTGTTGCTAAGTGTGGCTCATGCCTTTGATGGTGTTTAGTTAATATACCTAAAACCTTGTGAAACTTGTGTCATGGTTGGTGCTACCTTCGTTGCTATCCTAGCATGATAGGTTGTAGGATATTTAATTAAGTAACGTGGAGTGCTTATATATGTTCGGTGTAACCTTGTGCTCATCTTGAATACTTTTATGTGAGGCATCTTATATTGCCATTCTTCGCATTCATGCACTTACATTGTTACATCTCATCTAGGTACACTAGATGCACCATGTGAAGGACGTGATGTTGGAGCCAAACCCGAAGATGGAGTTTGGTGAATCCATTCAGAAGACGGAAGGACTAAGCAAGTGCCGAGATGGGAGATGCTTGCCAAGCGAGTGTCGTCTAACAAACACTAACCTAGTGTTGGATCCCAAGTAAGCCCCGGAGCATTCTAAGCCTCCTATATTTTTACAAATATATCTTGCGTCATTTATGTTTGATGCATTAAGTACTAGGGGTTGATTGGAACCACTTGCTACATATGCTTTCCTTTTCTAGACAAATATATCTTGAATCCTATGTAGGTCCAGGATCGAATATATGCTTAGTCCGGTAGAAGTCGGGTGATTTTCTGTCACCTACAAGATATAGGTAGATATCTGATCATGGTTGACTATAATTGCTATCGTGGAAATAACCATGTGATGATGAATAAAAAGGAGACCGAGCGGGATTGTGATAGAGAAGCAACAAGGCGCGGAGGTCTTGGTGCCTATTTATCCCCATCTGTGTCGGTTAAGGACCGATTCGCTGTACGTCCTCATGTCATATTGAACGCATGCCTAACACTTAGTGGGCTAGATAAGTCATTCCGACCACGAAGACGAGTAGCTCAACTCAGGCCGGGATCCGGTAAGTAAAAATGCGCACACTGGAGAAAGTAAGGATGTGTGGGGAGCTAGTGGCATGAGTCCAAGGGTAGGCCGGGCCTGAACTTCCTGGCAGACTGGTAGTATCCCTGAGGGTGCGGCACTGCTCGTACCCGCGATTGTACCTGAGTTGTACCAAAGGTGACTTAAGACTACCTTGGCGTAGGTATGTCTGGGTTTGTGTTAGAAATAACTCCCCAGCTGGTTGGAATTGATTCGAGTCGCCGTCTCTCCCAGATAGTGAGAACTTGACTGAGTAGCGGCAACATAGCATTAATTGATAGAACTTGATGGTTATAATGATGCTCAAATTAGTACACCGGATATGGTTACTAATGCTTGTTAGCTTAATCACGTGATTGCTCTAGTACAGGTGCTAATCTAGAGATGCTTAATTAAATAGGTATTCAATTTAAAGCTAAAGATATTAAATCTCCAAGTTATGTTACTTAAGCTTTTATGCAAAATATTATCAAGCTAACTCCACCGATAAAGCCTTGCATACTCCTTGGTGTCACTTTATTTCTGGTTTATGACGGGTAAGTCTAGCTGAGTACATTTGAGTACTCAGGGTTTATCCCACCATATTGTAGGTGAAGTTCTCGACCTGCTGAAGATGGCAGCTAACTGCTGGTGGGCTCGGTGACTCTATATTTATTTCTCATCTATATGCTTTTATCAGAGGATGTCACTTATGCTAGCAATGTATTTGGAACTTATATTATTATAATCATTTGAAAGCTATATTGTTTTCACTAATCGGTTTTGAAACCCATACTTGTATTGTTATTTGTGAACTCATTGTAAACATTATTTCTGCTGTAACTCTGTGTATATGATGTGTATTTGCTTAATCATGCAATCATGGTTGTGATGTTAATTTATCGAGATCCTTTGTGACACTTGACGGACTACCGGGTTTATATAAGTGAAAGTATGTACGTGTCAACGTGTTTAACAGGGACAGTTGTACTTGATCTTGTATAAATTGGGTGGTTCTGTCACAACTGGCATCAGAGCAAGATTAAGAATAATACTGTCATGTACGTAGTTTTAAAAAAATAAAGTTTTGGTTTTAAAAGCCTATTTGGACTAAAACCTTAGCTACAGTCAAATTTATCAAAACTAATTTGCAAAACTATGCTAGTGACAACCTTTAGTTAAGCCCAATTAAGGACTACTAGATGACTAAGTAAACTGATACTAACTATGAAAGATTTACTTAATTGCAATTTTTATTTCGTCGTCCATATGGCGTGCTATTGTATATATGTTATTCGTTTGATTGGTAATGTATGGATCAATATACCTCTACGCCCAAGTAAGATGGTGAGTGGCATGACCGTAAAACGTGAGCGTGTGGTCAAAGGAGAGAGGTAGTTTTGATACTTAAGTATATATATCTCATATATATACGGAAGTATTTAATTATGGGTTAGCTTTGATACGGTTATATATGCATATTCTATATATATGTATAGACGTATTTAATTTCGGGTAGCTTTGATACGGAAGCATATATATGTGGGTATATATATATGAAAGTATTTAGCTTGCAACCTAGAGCCCAGACTTTTATTTCAGCATATATAATTATGGGGTTGGGCTGAAATGAAATCCTTCTATAGGTACGTTAACCACGAAAGTGTAGATTGAATGCAGCTGATGACTAGCTTTATATCGAAAGAGTACATGTTATGCTACCGACATAGAACGTAATTGCCGCCTTAGGCTGGCAATTTCATGAGGACGAATAGGACGAGCATGCATCATGATTGTTGCTTGTGCATAAACATGCTCCTCTCACCCTTGTTCTATTCATGGATAACTTATTGTAACCATATGGTCATGTTGTGCATGACCGAAAACTAATTTGCTAAATATAAGTAAAACTTATTTTGAAGAGATATCCACCTACTCAGTAAAAGGAAATAAAAGATAACAGTACCTTATCACCATGTTTGCATGTTATGTGTAGTGGTGTTGATGTAGGTGACTACTTGTTATGTGCGAACTTTGTGCTTAGTAATAGTCGCTTAAGCTAATTTGATTGAGTTTCTCAAATGCTTGCTTAAGACCATGATGTATGTGTGGATGATTTGTTACCTACGTAGTATTATAGTCATTACCTTTTTTGTCCTCGGTAAGCATACGAGTGTTGAAGAGCGCTATCCTGGAACAGCGTCCAAGTTTTGATAATTACATTGTTGTCGTCCCCAATTAAGTTCTCTCTTAGGAGTCTGAGCCTCTACACGTGGTTGCTAGCCCTTGAACGTTGCGCTACGAAGACCTATATCCATGCCTTTGCTTGACCTTAAGCCCAAGCTTAGTTCCCTTGAATGCTTGCATGTGTCGTGGTTGTCCCGCTCCTGTGTGGGAGGACCCTACTCAAAAATCCTTGTCGGGCATCATTGCTCCTTCACCTATAGATGATCCGATGCAACGCTAATCGCTATCGACCCTGGCTTTGGAGCATTTTCCTCGCAGATCATGTCGTTGCTTTATCAACTGAATTCCTAGTCAGTGCATTGGCTCTGTCCCTCGAATCTCGTTTGTTTTGTCTCTAACTATTTCAAGTCTTTGGATATTTATCAGTCTTGATCTCATGTTGCTTTTTGGCAAGACCAAATCTCATGTTAATCTTTACCTGGTAATCATCTTGGTGGACACAAGGCGTATATGGAAATTAAGCAAGAGTTCCCTGCTCAATTGTCTTCGGCAATTAAGCTATGTTCTCTTGCGCTGTGTTTTAATCTTCGGATCGCCTCCTCGTTGACTCCTGACCTTGTGACTACATTTGCTTGATATCCCTCCTTCGTATAGTGCTTGTTCATACGACCCAATATGTGCAACTTGAAATTTTACTTTGGTTGTGTGATCAGTAATGGTGTTATCAATGGCAACTACGGTGTCGCGACGAAACCGAGAGCCTCCTGTGGGCGTGGACACAAGGTTGTGCTGCTCAGCACGCGCTGATATCGAGGTTTCTAGTCATGATCCATTATAGAACTATACTGATATGTTATTTTCACGTGAGCTCTTCCTTGATTATCTCTCCATATCTAATCGAAAGATCCTTATATCAGACCAAAAGTAGTAGAGCTTCCTTCTGAAGTTGCAAAGAGGATAACCTTTGAAGAACAGGTCACCGACATGAACATTGGCAGACTGCAAGAAGTGGTAGACAAGTGACTCAACTTAAATATCCCTGCAATAACGTCGGTCATCTAGTAAACAACTTATGTCATCCCCGGCTGTTTTAACGGCTGTGGCTGCGCTTTTGCTACAGTGTTTTATGACTGGTGGCTGCAGCAGCCACGGCCGGCAGAATAACTAACTGGAATGTCTAAATCAAATTGCACTGTTGACAATGTCAAATAACTAACTGGATAAAATAAATGTAAGGTAATGTTATGAGCACATATTCGACATGTTCGTTGGTTGGTTTCAGGACTGGTTTAGGCTGGCTGATGCTAGTTTATTGTGAGATGAAAATACTGTTAGCTGGCTGGTTTGGACTGACTGAAACCAACAAGCGAACAGAGCGATGGTCTTACCCAACAGCTATAAGGCTAACGCTGGGACCCGGCGATCCGTTCATGGCTAGCACACCCCGGGATACGCCAGCCACGCGACGCAAAGGCTGCAGCACAGCACGTGCAGTGCATAGCTCGCCGTGGCTATCCACAACGCATAGTAGGGCTGTTCCATGGCGCGCTTGGCATTTCGTCGAACAGTCAGCGAGCGTGACCCATGGGAGGCGCCGTGCGTACGACGCCCGACATGATATGAATCACCGGCCGTCACATAGGTGGAGGCACGGGGCCAATACGTCCAGCAGTGATCCTCGAACTCAGCTGCGGCAAGGGCTGGCTGCCATGGCTCGTCACCGTGGCAGGGGTTTGCTCTCTTCGGGTAGGGACGAGATGCGCCACGTGACGGCGGAGATCCAAGCGGGCTAGCCAGGCACGGCGAGGCAAGGAGGTGGAGGAGGACGGCGAAGCGGAGAGCCATCTTCCTATCAGCAACCACCGGGTCTGCCTCGAGAGCCGCGTTGTTACGGCGAAGGCGGAGGGAGCCGGCGGCTGCAGCCTGCAGCGACGGGAAGGAGGAACGCGAAGGCACGGGTCATGTGCCCGCTTTTCGATGGTTCGATCAAAATCCGATGGATGAGAAAAAACAGGCTACGTGGCCCAATCAGGTGGCCGAGCTTGGCCCTGTTTTCGTAATATAGAGAAGATACTGTAAAGGAACCAGTAAAAAAATATCTCTTCCTACTAAGCATCTTACTTGCACCACGTCAAATATTATGCCGTACCTTCTTGGCAAATATGGTTCCTTCTTGAGTCTTGATAGGCCCAATACATACATACGTATAGGTCATGCAAATGGAAGTTTCGCCGAATCTGCCTTAGTCCTCATCCATTTAATAAAGCTCAGAGTCTAAGACTAGTTAGATACTCCGTAGAGACATTCCCGTCACTCGTTTTTCTAACACCGCATAAAATCAACGCCTCTCAGAATATTTTGGTGGAGCGAGCGCAGTTTCTTCTTAACTATGATTGGAGCCTCTCCCACTGTGACGTTTTCGTGTCGCTGTTACTTGTTGTAAACATCGGCATTTTAGCCAGGTAACGCCTCGCTGAATCCGCCTCGTCAGCTAGCGCTCATCGTCGACTTAAACAATAATGGAACAACGGAAGCCAAATCTTGCACATCCACTGATAATATATGGATCGGAGGTAGGTATGTAGCTAGCTAGACATAAGCTAGACAATGTCTAGTAAGTAGACTAGCTGCTCCTAGCAAGAGATGTCTCACTGTTTTTGAAATTAGCAAGAGAGTTTTGATCGGCCGGATCGATCCAGAGGCTTGGCATGCCAAGAGAGCCGTGGCAACGTGCCCACGGGCACGGCGGTCTTGGTCCGCACCACCATTCCACATCGGGCCTGCGTCGCGGGCTGTTCCGGCCACACGAGGGCGAGGAGGATGGCGGGGAGAATCACCGAGATGATTGCGTCCGGGGAGGGCGGCTTGCCCACACCGCGGGCTCCCAGTTCCACAGCGACATGGAGGGCCGTGTCCATGGGGTCTATCCTTCTCGCCAGTACTACCTCCCCGGCGCCGGTGACTCTTGTGTTGGTGGAGGCTATCCAGCTTCTTCCCGGTACCTCACCGTCGGTGACTCGTCCTGCCCATCGATGGCATCGCGCGCAAGGTACCTCACCGTCGGTGACTCAAGTTTGGAGAAACGGATATATATGTGTGTGTGTGTGTGTGTGTGCAGGGAGGAAGCTGATCGCTTAGAGCGTGAGCTTCACAGCATCGAGAGATCCATCGTCATCCCGATATGCCTGAACACCGAGGCCAGGGAGTTCTTCCCGGACAGGGACACGCAGCGCCTCGACAGGTTCCTCGCTGCTGCGAAGCGGCTGCAGCGGCTGGACACGTCAGGGGACATCGATCAGCGCAAGAAGAGCCTCCTCGAGACGGTCATGTCCTGCCTCGCGAACGAGTTCTGCCACCTCAAGGTGTGGAGGCTGGACGATGCTACGGCGAGGGATCACTCGCCGGCCTCCATCTGGGATTCCGCCAGGCGCAGCCGCAGTGGTTCCCAGGACTCTGCCCGGATGATGAGCTCCTCGTCCTCTGGGTCCTTCACCACCGGCAGCGGCGGCACAAGCGATGCGAGCTATGGCTCGTACCACAGGGGCCTAGGTGAAGAACCGTCGGTCCAAAGTCACAGCACGTTCGCAGCTGGAATGATTTATGTCGACCGTAGGTCATTGTCGATCGTCCGTGATATTGCGAGCGTCATGATTGGGAGCGAATATGAAGATATTCTACGAGGAGCTTTTGATCGACACTGCGCTCAACTTGCAAGGTAATTAATGCCTGCGTGGGTGTCGCTTGATCTCACTCCAGTTTAATTTGATGTTCTATATATTTCTTGCAACCTCAACTAATTAATATTTCTACCTACTCGGAAAGCTGAAGTAAGGGGGAAATTAACCTTAAAAAAGTAAAGCAATGATATGGATGATGCAGATATTCACGGTAGTATCTGAGATCTTTTATTAAGGCCTCGTTGGGTTGTGCAGGAACCGTCTCCTGGAAAGATTCCGAGCTGAAATGGTTAGTTAATTTGTATAGGCTTGATCATGCTGGAATGATTCCTAGGCCCATTCTAAGATAACCGAACAAGGCCTAAAGTGTTCCCGTCAGGGTCATACAATCCTTTATATACTTTGTCTAAAGAAAACTTTCATGTGCGGCAGTTGCACTTTCAAGAAGAGCGATTGGTCGTGCGCGGAGTAGAAGCAAACATGGCAGAGTTGTTTGGAGGGTGCAGTGAGTATTTAATTTGGAGAAGCAAGAACTAATGACGAGGAAGGTTGGGAGAATTCCAACTTAACATGGGAGCAAACAATTTACTACCGAAAGGCAGTTTGTTTGTCTTGTAGATGATATATAGATAAGGCCATGTTAATTAGTCGTAATCAGGTTCCTTGAGACGAGCCCATATCAAATTCGATAGATAGCGATAATACCATGTTCCTAAGAGTCTGATACTGACAATTAACCTTGTTTTCACCTATAACCAATAGGTACATTGAAATACTTGACATTGACAACATTTTTGGATATCAATTGGAAGAATCAAGAGAAATTCTACTGAAAGTCTGGACATCCGCAGTGCACATTATCATTAGTTTTCTGAATGAGATGCAAAGACAATTGGATGCGCATGATTTTGGTTCCTTCGATAAAATCAAGGAGGAATATTTCTTGGCAATTGCAAAGGTAAATGTCATGAAGTTGCTTGACTCAGCTAATTCTATCAGTTTTCAGGTGGACCCACCAACTGACCAGTCATGCAAGAACAGTTATGGGGCAGCTGAACGTAACCTATCCAAAATGGTAGATGTTGTGATGGTGTACCAAGCACTGGATCATGGTTTGCCAACAATCTTATCACTGCTTTCGGGGAAAACTAAGGAGCTCGTTGTTGCAGAGGGTGAAGAGCTTATCAAGAGATTGTCAGATGTGTTTGCCAAATTATCTGATGAACTAAACAATACTGTCAGATCACAATCTTTGTTCATCACTGATACTGGTGTCCATCGTTTTACGAAGCATGTCATGGATCATATACGATTGCTAGTTCAACATAAGAGGACAATTCATCCAATGCTAGAGGGTGGTCTAGAATCATTTGGTGAACTGGTGACACGGCTGATCTGGTCTTTGGAGTTAATATTGAACGTGAATTCCAGGAGTTTGCAACTACAAGGGCAGGAGCAGATATTCCTTTTAAACAATGTCCACTTCATGCTCGAGGCAGCCGAGAAGAATACAGAGCTGGTACTGATTCTAGGAGAAAGCTGGTTCTTACGGTGCCATGACCAAATCGACCAGTTCATAGCAGGCTATGTGGACGTGTCTTGGACACCGGTTATGTCCTCACTTGAGAGGAAAACCCGGTTCTCGGTAATATTGTGGCCTCATCAGTTGTTATGCAAGTTCACTTCAGCTTTTGAGGTGACTTGCAGTGCGCACAAGCATTGGAAAGTTGCTGATCCACTGATGCGGCACAAGTTGCGCGAAGCAATCTCTCACAAGGTTCTCCCATCATTGTACCGAATGCATGTGGAGTGTGACTCAGAGAAGATCCCCAAGTCTGCAAGGTACAGCATCGAGCAAATAGAGTCTCAGCTGCTGGAATTGTTCGAGGGGTGAAGCAATTGACAATGCTTAAGTTAAGGATTTTTGGATGCTGATGCATCTTCGAATATTTGGTCTTTCGGGTTTAGTTTAATCCAAGATAAATTATGAAACGACTTGATTTCCGCAAAGGGAAATCCCTAGAGTCGAAGTGTATTATGACCGTTGTAGATCATATTACCCAAATTTCAGTCGAATACCACATCCATACAACGATAATATCAGAGTACATAAGGTGCGGAATTACATAAATTATTACATCGCCGCATTGGCGGAATCAAAAGTAGCATTCATTCAGAACAGCTTGAAGATAAGATCGCCAAACCTGAGCGTAGAAACGAACCCCTCAACCGTCAAACTCCTCGGAGCTATACTCCTCAGCAGAACCTGTGTGCTAAAATTTATCAGTACGATTTGTACTGGCCAGTCCCACCTTATGAGCTATGCTTTGTGTAAATTGGATGCAAGTTGGATATAATCAAAAAGTAACCTATAAGACTGGGATTTCCTATGTTTTAGCTTATCAAGTATATATTACTATAGTCAAATTTTAACTCCATCCCTACACACATTCCACCCCATTTCCGTCCAGAGCTAGGTTTCGATCCTGGGATCGTTACACCACCATCTCCATATCATCACCATACCATCGCTCAGTCGACAGGCCAACTCCCTCTCAGCACTGTCTCATGGCCTGTAGCCCCTGGCTACGACCGACACTCTCACGGGGGAAGAAGAGAATGACTCATCTCATTATCTAGTTTAAGCGAAACCCAGGAAAGGTCCATAGCCGATAAGTCGGCTCATGTATCGATCGATCAACCATACACTCTGCTGAGGTTTTACATAACCACAAGATCTGCCTTCTTCGCTGACCGTCGTCAACTAGGCTGATTCCGGCCGCTTGCTAGCCTAGGATAGTGCCACTCTACCATTCAGCCCTGGTACACTCCAAGTTTAGTCTGGGGTGGCTGAAACTGTGAGTCATGAGCCGGGTCCACAAGGTCTCCATGAAGTCTCGGAAGGGTGTGGGGGAAATCCTCCGCGCCTCGTACCTCTTACACTGTCCGCTATCAACCTAGCAGTAGTGGCAATATCCTACCAAGTAGTCCGGCCGTCCCGCACCATATAGGGTGAGTGGTACGTAAGGCTTCCCGGTGAATCTGAGTACTAGTAAGTCCTTAGGGATGACTAAGCCAGAATGTCTCCATCAGGGTTTCTATTTACCGTGCCACCACAGCACCTCTATCCCGGGCTCCTCCCATCACAGGTTCACACCCAGGACCACCCCATATACCATCTACCCACCACAGGTATCCATTTCCAGGGGTGCCCAGGTAGCACCTCATGGCAAGACTTGCCCCAGGCTCGTCGTATACTCTAACTTGGTCGACACAACCCTCACCCTCCACACACCCAAGTCACACACGTTGCACTCTCCCCATAGTCCAGATAACACCAGTTTCCACCATGCATTAATGTTGTATAAGCGTAGTAGAAGTATAAGCAATGAAATATAGCAGCAAGCGTGTGTCTAGGCTAATAGCAGGGTATGCAGGGGTAAGGTTGCGTCAAGGTAAAGGCCATCAAGTAAACATACTACCATGCAAGTCCTATCATAGTATGATTATAACAGTAAAGTAAAGCAATAGCAGTTCTATATTAGCCATGCGTAATAGGTGCTACGAGATTGGGTGGGATGTGGCACCTTCAGTGTAGTCGTCTCTGCACTCCTCATGGTACTCTCAGTCCTCGTCCGTCTGGTTCTCCTCCGAGTCTACATACGACCGAATTATAGTCGCGTTAGCGACGTCTATAGAATAGCACAAAGAAGCAATGAAAATTTAAAAGAGCCAAATGCACTCAAACATGGGTTCATTGCGTAAAGCTCGATTTTAGATGAAATTTGGTCCTAGTTTCGTATTTTTCTGAAGTCATATGAATTAGTTATGAATTTCCAAAGTTTAAATCATCTCTAAAAATAATAAAGGCTGATTAATTCAGGGCTGACACGTGTCACACTGTCACTGGTCCACGTGGCATGCTGACGTCATGCTCTCGGCTCCGAGCTGACAAGTGGGGTCCTGCTGACGTTAGCATGACGTCATCAACGTCATCAGTTCCGACAGGTGGGGCCAGAGGCTCTTGGGTCACTAACTTGTGGGTCCGGTCAAAGTCAACGTCAAGTCCACGGGCGAGTCCACGGTCAATGGATCACAGTCACTGACAGGTGGGGCCAGGGCTGCTCACGTCAGCAGCTGACGTCATCATGACATCATCCTGACATCGTCTCGGCTGTTTCATCCTCTGACAGGTGGGTCTAGCAGGTCTGTGTCGCTGACTTGTGGGCTCGGTCAACAGTCAACGCTGACCGATCAATGGTCAACCGGATTGGGTCTCGACTGGGCTTTGGTGGGCCTGGACAGGGCTGGATTTGGGCCAGGCTCAGCCCCCCATGTGTCGTGCTGCGAAGGATGCCACATGGCGCAGTTGGGCTCCTAGTGGGCCTCTAACGGGCTTTGGTTCACAGGCACGGTCCACGGTGGACTCAGGAGCGCTGGTCCATGGACCACGGGAGGTCTACGGTGGACCACGTCCATGTGGGCACAGGCCGTGTGGTGCACCGTGCACTCGGTGCATGTGGTGATGAGAGGCTCCATTCCCCCCCCCCCCCCCCCCGTTTCTCCATCGGCGTTCTGCCGGAGCAGAGCTCTCGCCGGCAGTGAGGTCGTGCGTGGGGGCTCCCTAGTGGCTCGGCTGGGCAGATAAAGGCCTCTACGGATCTGTGGGGGCACGGCAAGGGCATCTAGGGGCTCAAGGCAGGGCTTCGGGTCCCCATGTGGCCGGTAGGGGCACTACGGTGTCCGCGGTGGCACGGTGATGACGGTGAGGCATGCAGGAGCGCTACAGGGAGCCGGCGGGGTGGTCTAGGCATTCTACAGCTTCCCAAGATCAAGGCAAGTCGATCCATCCTACCTCTACTGGCCCGTATCGGACAGAACGGCTCTGCCATGGTCGTGCTCTGGCCATGGCGAGCGTGCTCGGTGCGCGTACGGAGCTCCGGCGTGCCTGGTCCTCCGGGGCTTGGAAAGGTGGTAGGTGTGGTCGTGGACATGTGCATGAGTGTGCCGTGCTCCGAGGCGGTGAAAGGTGTGGACGTTGGGCCTCCTAGGTGGGGAGATCACGTCGGCGGCCATGGTGCTCACGGTGATGGTGAGCAGAGGGCGGTGCGTGGGCTCACCTTCGGTGTCGAAGGCGAAAGGATGGCGGTGCAGTGGCAGGTCATGGCCATGTCGAGACGATGCCGTGCAGTGCTAAGCAGCAGCGTCGACGTGGTGGATCGAGGCGTTGTCCTCCGCTGCGGCGACACCGACAACGTCGGGCGGCTTCAGCGCTCCTTCTTCTTTCTCTATCCCCTCTCTCTCTTGGCTCAGGTGTGCAGTGGATGGCCACAAGGTGGCGGCGGGGCACGAGAACGCGCTAGGGTGACTGGGGCCGAGGCTTTTATAGCCGAAGCTCGGCCATGGCATGGAGCGAGCGCTAGGGATGGCCAAGGGACGCGCGAAGGGCTATGATCGTGTCGAGGCTAGGGCTATGGGGTCGCGACGTGGCCGTGGGTGCGTTGGCAAAACCGATTTCATGCTCCTTCATCAAAAAGGCTAGGGACAGGGAGGCGACAGGGTCACGGCTCGGCCATGGCCATGGCAGGCGCGCGCGGTAGCGGTCACGCACCGTGTGTGACTCTATCGGGCAGCCGATGCCTGCATGGCACCCATCCAACGGGGCCTTGCAGTCAGTTGTGAGGGCACGGACGGCGGAGAGGGGCCGAGGCGGCATCGGATCTTTCTCCCACGGTATCTGTGCTCTGTTTTCTGGATGTAGAGAGGGAACCAAGGAGGGGGTGACGAGGGTGTCCCACCCATCAGCTAGCGCGGGGAAAGACGACGGCGTGGTGGCGTACGGGCTAGCTGCGTGGGCCGTGCATGGTCGGGCCAGGCCTGCTTGCGGCTGCGCGTGGGCCAGTGAAGCCGGGAGGGCGAGCTAGGCCGGCTGGTGGTAGAAGGCAGGCTAGGCCGACTCGGTTGCTTGGGCTGCGAGGCTAGCTCCTCCCTTTTCTCCTTTTCTATTTTTCTTTTCCTTTTTCCATTTTTGTTTTATGCTTCACACATGTGTATATAAATCAAAGTAGCATGTTGCACCCATGGTATAATGTTCCATGGTGAAAAGTGTTGGTCATGGTATATGTTTGGGATATTGGTTACATGTTAATATAATTATTTATTGTAGAATTAAATATTTGGTGGCTTTTATTAATCAATACATAATCCAATAAAATCCAAATCACCATGTTGAATATAATGCAACTTGATGTATGCTATGTGGTAAAATAAATTCAAGGTGATGAGGTGAGATACTTGTGCAAGTCATGTAGGTTTAGTTAGTGCAAGGCTAGGGGTTTTCCTACATGCCACATCATCACTCAAGGGTTTTAAAGAAAAAAAAATTGTAGTTGGGATTTTTGGTGTGTGGATTTTTGGGTTGTTACAGTCCTACCCCCTTAACAGAATCTTGTCCCCGAGATTAAAGCATAGTGTACCCTTCGAAGAGATAAGGATAATGTAGCCAGAGGTTAGACTCTTTCTCCCATGTTGCTTCTCTCTCAGTGTGATTGCTCCATTGGATCTTGCACATAGGAATAGTTTTGCTTCGGGTCTCTTTGGTATCTCTACCTAGGATTCTGATAGGATGCTCTTTATACTTGAGAGTGTTCTGGATGTCAAGTGCATCAGTAGGGATCACTTCATTGGGCACTCTCAAACACTTGCGTAGCTGTGAGACATGGAATACGAGATGTACACCCGCCAATTCCTCAGGTAGCTCAAGTTTGTAAGCGAGTTTTCCAATTCTCTTACGGATCTTGTATGGCCCAACAAATCTAGGGGCTAGCTTTCATTTCACATGGAATCTGATAGTTCCACGTAGCAGGGATACCTTGAGATAGACGAAGTCTCCCACATTGAACTCAAGTTCTCTTCTTCTTTTGTCAGCATAGCTCTTGTATCGACTTTGGGCAATTCTCAAATTCTCCTTTACTTGGGCAACTCCTTCTTCGGCATCTTGAATCTTAGCAGAGTCAAAGAACAATCTTTCCCCCAGTTGAGACCACATCAAAGGTGTCTTACAAGGTCTGCCATATAGAGCTTCAAATGGCGACATCTTGATACTAGCTTGGTAGCTGTTGTTGTAAGAGAACTCTGCATAGGGTAGGCATTTCTCCCAATCAGAGCCATAATTCAGTACACTAGCACGGAGCATATCTTCTAATATCTGATTTACTCGTTTTGTCCGTCCATCTGTCTATGGGTGATAAGCGGTACTGAAATCAAGTTTGGTTCCAATGGACTTGCGCAGAGCTTCCTAGAATCGGGACATAAACTGAGGACCACGATTAGATACAATACTAGAGGGAGCTCCATGCAGTCTGAGAATATGTTCAACATATAAATCTGCTAATTTTTTGGCATTGGTCTTGGTCTTAACTGGTACAAAGTGAGCAATCTTGGTCAAACGATCAACAATCACCCAGATGGAATCATTGCCTTTCTGTGAACGGGGCAATCCAACTATGAAATCCATGGATATGCTCTCCCATTTCCACTTGGGAACATCAAGAGGCTTCAGCAATCCTACAGGTCTTTGATGTTCAGCCTTGACTCTATTATAGGTGTCACATCGTGCCACATGTCCTGCAATGTCTGTCTTCATGCCTTTCCACCAAAAGTGTTTCTTCAAGTCTTGATACATCTTTGAACCTCCAGGGTGAATACAGTACTTAGAATCATGAGCTTCTGACAGAATTTCCTCTCATAGTACTGGGTCAGATGGAACACAGATTCTGTTCTTGAACCAGATGGTTCCTTGTTCATCTTCCTGGTGGTTGGTCTTGTAGCCTAGTTTCATCAAACTACGAAGATATTCGATATCTTCACAACTTTTCTAAGCTTGACGGATACGGTTTGTGAGATCATACTGTATGCAGAGCTCATTCAACAAGCCATGCGATAGTATCTCAAGTTGGAAATCTTCAATCTCTTCCTTGAGCTCAGGTGGTACGGATTCAGTGATCAAAGTGTGATAGTAACTCTTGCGACTGAGAGCATCTACGACTACATTAGCTTTTCTCGGATGATAGTGAATTTCTAGGTCATAGTCCTTGATCAACTCTAGCCATCGGCGTTGCCTCATATTTAGATCTTCCTGAGTGAAAAAGTACTTCAAGCTCTTGTGATCCGTATAGATATCACACTTGTTGCCTATCAAGTAGTGTCTCCAGATCTTCAAGGCATGCACAACTGCTGCTAACTCAAGATCATGAGTTGGGTAATGGCTCTCGTGTTCTTTCAACTATCGAGAAGCATATGCTATCACCCTTCCACCTTGCATCAATACACAACCCAGTCCTTGACGGGATGCATCACAATAGACCACGAAATCTTTGCTGATATTAGGCAATGCTAGAACAGGAGTTGTGGTAAGCTTCTGTTTCAATTTTTAGAAGCTTTGTTCGCACTCGGGTGTCCATTCAAACTCCTTAGTCTTCTTCAGAAGGTTGGTCATTGGACGGGCTATCTTGGAGAAGTTCTCAATGAATCGGCGATAATATCCAGCCAATCCCAAGAAACTTCTAACTTCTGTCACATTACGGGGTTGATCCCACTCTTTCACAGCTTCAATCTTGGCTAGGTCAACTGCGACACCTTCAGCTGATAGTACATGGCCTAAGAAGGCAACTTCCTGTAGCCAAAATTCGCATTTGCTAAATTTTGCGTAGAGCTAATGTTGTGCTAATTTCTCAAGCATAGTTCTCAGATGATGTTCATGTTCTTCGGCGGTGGGTGAATAAACAAGGATGTCATCAATGAATACTACCATAAACTTATCCAGATCATCCATGAAAACCTTATTCATCATGTTCATGAAGTATGCGGGAGCATTCATGAGTCCAAAGGACACCACAGTGAACTCAAACTGCCCATACCTAGTCACGAAGGCTGTCTTCGGGATGTCACTCTCTTGAATCTTCATCTAATGATAGCCAGATCTGAGATCAATCTTGGAGAAATACTTGGCACCTCGAAGCTAATCAAGTAGATCATTGATTCTTGGCAGAGGGTACTTGTTCTTGATGGTGACTGCGTTCAAGTTCCGGTAATCAATGCACATTCTCATTGAGCCATCCTTCTTCTTAACAAACAGAACAGGGGATCCCCCAGGGTGAAGCACTGGGTCTGATATACCCCTTTGATATGAGCTCATCAAGCTGTTTCTTGAGCTCGGATAGTTTGTCCACTGACATGCGATAGGGTCTCTTAGCAATGGGTCCTGTTCCCAGCAAAAGATCAATGATGAACTCAACATCACGGTCTGGTGGCATACCCAGTAATTCTTCAGGGAATACATCGGGATAGTCTCTGACCACAGGCACATCATGAACTATCTTCTCCTCTTTTTGTGATTCTAAACTGGCTTTAAGGGCACATAGGATAGAAGTGGACTTTCCGGACTGGGTTCACATCTAATGACTTGGCCTGATGCGTGGGTCACTTGGACGTATCTAGGTGAGCATGATATGATACCTCAGTGAATGGTTAGCCAATCCATACCTAAGATGACATCTAGGTTTGTGGAAGGTAACAGGGTTAGGTCGACTTCAAAGACAAGACCTTCAATGGTAAGACTCACTCCCTTACAGATGTGTGTGCACTTTAGGTCTCCTAAAGGTGAACTGGTGATGATAGGCTTTCCACGTGGGGTTACTGGTAGGTCATGCTCTCGTGCAAACTTAGATGATATGTAAGAACAAGTTGCTCTAGAGTCAAATAGAACTGATGTGGTATTGCCATTAACTAAAACATACCGTACACAACATCAGGGGCAGCTTGTGCTTCCTCGGCGTCCAGATGGTTGAGACATCCACGAGTAGCAGATCCCTTGAACTAAGACTTCTGAGCGGCTGAGTTCTAAGGGCACTCAGCAGCTTTGTGACCTGGTTGGCCACAAGTGAAGCAGGTGAAAGGCGCACCGCCTGTAGGGGTTGGCGCGGGTGCCTTCTAGTTTCTAGTGCTTGGTGTAGGGCAGTTCTGTGCTGGGTGTTCATTCATTAAGCGGGGATGGTTGAAATGATCCTGAGTGTTGCGGTCTTGAGCATAACGGTCCTAGGTATAACGATCCTAAGCAGGGCAGGAGTATTTGGCGGTGTAGCCTCCACTACCCCTACTCAATCTAGGGTTGTCATCCCTGTTGTGGCGAGAGCATTCTCTGGATGGTGCATCTCTGTGGAACCTCTTCCGATCACATCCACGGAAGGACTCCTTAGGCTTACGTTTCCTCTCCCTATACTCCTCTCTAGCTTCAACACGGTCCTTCTTGATCTGGATGCAGCGATCCACCAGAGCACACAACGTGCTACTCTCAATACCGCCAAACTTCAGCTTGATGTGTGGGTTAAGTCCCTTGCGGTAATAGTATAGCTTCTCCTTCTCAGAGTTCACAACATAAGAAGGTGCATAGCGCAGAAGGTTGGTGAAACGAGTAGTGTACTCAGTCACCCTGTCCTTTCCCATCTTGATGTTGCGGAACTCCTTGGCTTTGGCCTCCATGATACCCTTGGGAATGTGATACTCAGTGAATGCCTCGGCAAACTCATTCTACAAGATGTTGGTAGGGTCCTCATGGGAATCACTGAAACTATCCCACCAGGTGCATGCTACACCTGTGAGCTAGTGTGTGGTAGCTCCAACACACTCATCGTCGGTGAAGGTGGTGAGGTCGAGCTTCTTCTCCATCTCCTTGAGCCAGTCATCGGCTACAAGCGGGTTAGGGTCAGTGCCATCATAGGTAGGTGGCCTTAGCTTTAGAAATCATTCCAGCTTCCTTTGGAAGTCATTTTGCTGGCCTCCCTGGCGACAGTTTGCTCCATCTACAAGAGCTGCAAGAAGCTAGGTCTGTTGCGCCATCACCTCTGCCAGGGTCAGTGGTGGTGGCGACGGAATGTTCTCCTCATCAAGCGGCAGGGTATTCTCCAGGTTGAAGGGTATCCCTCCACGTCCACGGCCACGGCCACGGTTGTTGCCACCATGCCCCCCATTTGGGGTGGGCGCACGCCCACGGTTCATTAGGCGATCAAATCAGTGGTTCGGCATCTGCAACATGGATCATAGGAATTTTAGTGTTTGTGCCATAAGTGCTTATAATTTAGTATGATTACATGATTTTTGATGATTTAAAGAAAAACATTTGTACTATCCAACATTCAATACAAAGAAGCATTAAGATCCATAAGATGCAATAAGATCCAAAACATTCATTACATGGGTTTTATTACATGGCATCATCTCCAGTAGCTACACTTGGAGACTCGTGAGAATCATACTACGCATAGTGTCTCATATTACATCTCATAAGGGGTACATCATGGGGTACAACTTATGGAAGCCACTGACATGACTCATGACCACGCACGGTCATCTACTCTAACTCGTACACCGTAGCTAGGATACGGCTATTCTCGGTCTCAATCTCCTCGTCAGACTTGTGAAGTCGGGACATGTACTTCAAGGCCTCAGCGAGCTCCTTAGTAGGCTTGGCTCCAGGTAGGGTAGGGCAGGCGTCTAGGTTGAGGCGAGTCAGGGCTAACTCAAACTCCTCTATCCTAGGCTTCGTCTTGCTACGAATCTCCTTGGGTAGCTGATCCCACATACTCTTCATCTCCCTGAGCCGCTTCCTGTTAGACTTCTGCCAAGCCTGCCAAGTCCTCTCACACTTGTCCTATAGGTACTCGTTCTGCCTGAGTGCCTTGATCAGGTGACCCTGGTTGCGAATGGCCTTCTTCCTAAACTCCTCTAGATCCTGAGTCATGGTCTTGTTTCGAGATTGGATTTTTAGCATATCAATCCCCTTGGACCTCTCTTTGTCTCCTCTACGGTTGAACTCGGCCTTCTTGTCGTCCAACTCTCTCTGCAACTCTAAGACCTTACTGTCGAGGTAGTAGTTCCTGTTGCCTAGGTCGGTGGCTTTGTCCTATAAGTCTGCGACCTCAGTTCTATGGACTTCTTCACAACGGTTGAGCTCATCCTGTAGCTTGGCAACTATCTCAAGCAGACTAGCTCACTCCTATGCTCCCTATGAGTCTCGCTCCTGGTACTCCCATAGAAGGGCCTGGTTTTGACATCTCCTCTGCTCAAGCTGGGTCACATACCTATCCTGCTCTAATAGGTGGATAGCTGAGACACGAAGACATCTGTCCTCCTCGGCAAAGATAACTCAGCCGGCTACGAAACTCTGCTCACTAGGGGTAAGGCTGAGGTCGAGGGCCTAGGGAAGTAGACGGAACTCTATCGTCTTCAGGTGCTCATGGTGGTCCCTCGTCACTCTACGAAGTGCCTTGTGTGAGACAGCTCGCAGTCCTTCCTCAACTGTGTCCTCTATAGTCATCTCGGTGAAAGCTGGGACAGAAGGTAAGGTAGTGCTAGCTGGGAACTCGACTGAGGTGACAATTGGTCCTTCGATTCCTCCTTCCTGAGCTAGCTTCCCAGTGCAAGTGACCTTGACAAGCTCGTTAGGAACTCCTAACATAACGAGAACTCGACAGAGGGTCTGTGCAAAACCCTCGAGCTCACGTAGGTCGAAGGTAAGCTTGGTGTGGTCCAGAGGTAGCAGTCCTAGAGGCGGCCATTCGACGTTCATTGCCATCTTGATGTTTTAAGGAAACAGGTGTTAGCAGGTCAATAATAGATGAGCCTTGCATAAAAGTAAATGCAGGGTCGGTATATAACCGAAAGAAGGGTTGTTCACGTCCTATTCTATCGTCCATTTCTAAGGGTTTCGTCCTATGGTCAAGTATGGCTCTGATACCAATTGAAATGACCTGATTTCCGCGAAGGGAAATACCTAGAGTCGAAGTGTATTATGACCGTTGTAGATCATATTAACCAAATTCCAGTCGAATACCACATCCATACAACGATAATATTAGAGTACATAAGGTGCGGAATTACATAAATTATTACATCGCTGCATTGGCGGAATCAAAAGTAGCATTCATTCAGAATAGCTTGAAGATAAGATCACCAAACTCAAGCGTAGGAATGAACCCCTCAACCGTCAAACTCCTTGGAGCTATACTCCTCAGCAGAACCTGTGTGCCAAAATTTATCAGTACAATTTGTACTGGCCACTCCCACCTTATGAGCTATGCTTTGTGTAAATTGGATGCAAGTTGGATATAATCAAAAAGGAACCTATAAGGCTAGGGTTTCCTATGTTTTAGCATATCAAGTATATATTAGTATAGTCAAATTTTAACTCCATCCCCACACACATTCCACCCCATTTCCATCCAGAGCTAGGTTTCAATCCTAGGATCGTTACACCACCATCTCCATATCATCACCATACCATCACTCAGTCGATAGGCCAACTCCCTCTCAGCACTGTCTCATGGCCTGTAGCCCCTAGCTATGACCGAAACTCTCTCACGGGGGAAGAAGAGAAGAACTCATCTCATTATCTAGTTTAAGCGAAACCCAGGAAAGGTCCATAGCCGACAAGTCAGCTCATGTATCGATCGATCAACCAAACACTCTGTAGAGGTTTTACATAACCACAAGATCTGCCTTCTTCGCTGACCGTCATCAACTAGGCTAATTTCGGCCGCTTGCTAGCCTAGGATAGTGCCACTCTACCATTCAGCCCTGGTACACCCCAAGTTTAGTCTAGGGTGGCTGAAACTGTGAGTCATGAGCCGGGTCCACAAGGTCTCCATGAAGTCTTGGAAGGGTGTGGGGGAAATCCTTCACGCTCCATACCTCCTTACACTGTCCGCTATCAACCTAGCAATAGTGGCAATATCCTACCAAGTAGTCTAGCCGTCCCACACCATATAGGGCGAGTGGTACGTAAGGCTTCCCAGTGAATCTGAGTACTAGTAAGTCCTTAGGGATGACCAAGCCAGAATGTCTCCATCAGGGTTTCCATTTACCGTGCCACCATAGCACCTCCATCGTAGGCTCCTCCCATCATAGGTTCACACCCAGGACCACCCCATATACCATCTACCCACCATAGGTATCCATTTCCATGGGTGCCCAAGTAGCACCCCATGGCAAGACTTGCCCTAGGCTCATCGTATACTCCAACTTGGTCGACACAACCCTCACCCTTCACACACCCAAGTCACACACGCTGCACTCTTCCCATAGTCCAGATAACACCAGTTTCCACCACGCATTAATGTTGTATAAGCGTAGTAGAAGTATAAGCAATGAAATATAGCAGCAAGCGTGTGTCTAGCCTAATAGCAGGGTATGAAGGGGTAAGGTTACATCAAGGTAAAGGCCATCAAGTAAGCATACTACCATGCAAGTCCTATCATAGTATGATTATAACAGTAAAGTAAAGCAATAGCAGTTCTATATTAGCCATGCGTAATAGGTGCTACGAGATTGGGTGGGATGTGGCACCTTCAGTGTAGTCATCTCCGCACTCCTCATGGTACTCTCGATCCTCGTCCGTCTGGTTCTCCTCTGAGTCTGCATACGATCGAATTATAGTCACGTTAACGACGTCTATAGAATAGCACAAAGAAGCAATGAAAATTTAAAAGAGCCAAATGCACTCAAACATGGGTTCATTGCGTAAAGCTCGATTTTAGATGAAATTTGGTCTAGGTTTCGTATTTTTCTGAAGTCGTATGAATTAGTTATGAATTTCTGAAGTTTAAATCATCTCTGAAAATAATAAAGGCTGATTAATTCAGGGCTGACACGTGTCACACTATGACTGGTCCATGTGGCATGCTGATGTCACGTCATGCTCTCGGCTCCGAGCTGACAAGTGGGGGTCCTACTGATGTCATCTTGACGTCAGCATGACGTCATCAACGTCATCACTTCCGACAGGTGGGGCCAGAGGCTCTTGGGTCACTAACTTGTGGGTCCGGTCAAAGTCAACGTCAAGTCCATGGGTGAGTCCATGGTCAACGGATCATAGTCACTGATAGGTGGGGCCAGGGCTACTGACGTCAGTAGCTGACGTCATCCTGACATCGTCTTGGCTGTTTCATCCTCTGATAGGTGGGTCCAGCGGGTCTGTGTCGCTGACTTGTGGGCCCGGTCAATAGTCAACGCTGACCGATCAATGGTCAACCGGATTGGGTCTCGACTAGGCTTTGGTGGGCCTATACAGGGATGGATTTGGGCCGGGCTCAGTCCACCAC
Organism: Miscanthus floridulus; assembly: GCF_019320115.1. Lineage (NCBI taxonomy): Eukaryota > Viridiplantae > Streptophyta > Magnoliopsida > Poales > Poaceae > Miscanthus > Miscanthus floridulus. Next base: position 49,270,685 of record NC_089584.1, read on the forward strand.
GTGTCATGCTGCGAAGGATGCCACATGGTGCAGTTGGGCTCCCAGTGGGCCTCTAACATGCTTTGGTTCACAGGCATGGTCCACGGTGGACTCAAGAGCGCTAGTCCATGGACCACGGGTAGGTCTATGGTGGACCACGTCCATGCAGGCACAGGCCATGCGGTGCACCCTGCACTCGGTCCATGTGGTGATGAGAGGCTCCGTTCCCCCCCCCCCCCCTTGTTTCTCCACCGGTGTTCTACCGGAGCAGAGCTCTCGCCGGCGGTGAGGTCGTGCGTGGGGGCTCCCTGGTGGCTCAACTGGGCTGATAAAGGCCTCTACGGATCCATGGGGGCACGAGGAGGGCCTCAAGGTGGGGCTTCTAGTCCCCATGTGGCCAGTAGGGGCACTATGGTGTCCGTGGTGGCACGGTGACGATGGCGAGGCATGTAGGAGCGCTACGGGGTGCCGACGGGGCGGTCTTGGTGTTCTACAGCTTCCCAAGATCAAGGCAAGTCGATCCATCCTACCCCTACTGGCCCGTATCGGACAGAACGGCTCCGCCATGGTCGTGCTTCGGCCATGGCGAGTGTGCTCGGTGCGCGTACGGAGCTCCGGCGTGCCTGGTCCTCTGGGGCTTGGCAAGGTGGTAGGTGTGGTCCTAGACGTGTGCGTGAGTGTGTCGTGCTCTGAGGTGGCGAAAGGTGTGGACGTTGGGCCTCCCTGGTGGGGAGATCACGTCGGCGGCCATGGTGCTCATGGTGACAGTGAGCAGAGGGCGGTGTGTGGGCTCACCTTTGGTGTCGAAGGTGAAAGGATGGCGGTGCAGTGGCGGGTCGTGGCCATGTCAAGACGATGCCGTGCAGTGCTGAGCAGTAGCGTCGACGTGGTGGATCGAGGCGTCGTCCTCCGCTGCGGCAACACCGGCGACGTCGGGCGGCTTTGGCGCTCCTTCTTTCTCTATCCCCTCTCTCTCTTGGCTTGGGTGTGCAGTGGATGGCCACAAGGTGGCGGCGGGGCATGGGAACGCGCTAGGGCAACCGGGGCCGAGGCTTTTATAGCCGAAGCTCGGCCATGGCATGGAGCGAGCGGCTGGGGATGGCCAAGTGGTGCGCGGAGGGCTATGATCGTGTCAAGGCTAGGGCTACGGGGTCACGACGTGGCCGCGGGTGCGTTGGCGAAACCGATTTCGTGCTCCTTCATCAAAAAGGCGGGGGACAGGGAGGCGATAGGGTCACGGCTCGGCCATGGCCATGGCAGGCGCGCGCGGCAGCAGTCACGCACCGTGCGTGACCCTATCGGGCAGCCGGTGCCTGCGTGGCACCCATCTAACGGGGCCTTGTAGTTGGTTGTGAGGGCACGGACGGCGGAGAGGGGCCGAGGCGGCATCAGATCTTTCTCCCACGGCATCTGTGCTCTATTTTCTGGATGCAGAGGAGGGGACCAAGGTGGGGGATGACGAGGATGTCCCACCCGTTAGCCAGTGTGGGGAAAGACGATGGCGTGGTGGCATGCGGGCTGGCTGCGTGGGCCGCGCACGGTCGGGCCAGGCCTGCTTGCGGCTGCACGTGGGCCAGCGAAGCTGAGGGGGCGAGCTGGGCCGGCTGGTGGTAGAAGGCAGGCTGGGCCGACTCGGTTGCTTGTGCTGCGAGGCTAGCTCCTCCCTTTTCTCCTTTTCTATTTTTCTTTTCCTTTTTCCATTTTTGTTTTATGCTTCACACATGTGTATATAAATCAAAGTAGCATGTTGCACCCATGGTATAATGTTCCATGGTGAAAAGTGTTGGTCATGGTATATGTTTGGGATATTGGTTCCATGTTAATATAATTATTTATTGTAGAATTAAATATTTGGTGGCTTTTATTAATCAATACATAATCCAATAAAATCCAAATCACCATGTTGAATATAATGCAACTTGATGTATGCTATGTGGTAAAATAAATTCAAGGTGATGAGGTGAGATACTTGTGCAAGTCATGTAGGTTTAGTTAGTGCAAGGCTAGGGGTTTTCCTACATGCCACATCATCACTCAAGGGTTTTAAAGAAAAAAAATTGTAGTTGGGATTTTTGGTGTGTGGATTTTTGGGTTGTTACAAATTATGTACATAAATGGGTAAACTTGGTTAGGTAGCAAAATCACATCGCACGAGCTGCATAAACTAGACATGGATATCACATCGCTACACATGAATCAATCTACTATACTTTGATAACAGAAACAATAGAGGATTAGACATGCAGGAAACGAATCTACACATGAACATATCTACTATGCTTGATAATAATAACAAAAACAAATGAGGATTAAACACAAGCAATCCAGACATTCATCAAACGAATTGGCATATCAATAGATCTACTATGCTCGATGACAGGAATAAAGGGATGAAAAAAGGCGGAAACGGACGAAAAAGTTCTCTCCTTTTCTATATTTTTAGAAGAAGGGGGATCGGGTTCGGAAAAAACAGAATTAAAAATAGATGGGGATATATGGAAATATAGAAACATACAAATACGGACGAAGAGCCGACAAATTAAATTAGAATAACATGATTAAATTTTCTCGAGTATATACGAACAAAGTCACAATATGAAGTTATTGGTCTAATATTCACAAGCATGCCATGTGTTAATATGTTAACATGCATAATTTATGATTAGTAGGTTTATGAACGTATCAATTTCTAGACATATCTCACATAGATTGAAAACAGGATGAAAAAGGGAATAAATACGAGTCAATTCCGAATAAAAACGGGATTCCATGGAAACATGTAGAAAAAACCCTCTCCCATTTTCGTAAATATGAAAACAAGATCCCACAAATAGGGAAACGGACAGAACAAAATAGAAAATGGGACAGGTCAGAACGGGATTTTTTTGTCTATTTTCAACCTTAATAATAACGTGCTTGGCCACCACCACCATGCCCCGCTGACGATGGCCACGTTGATCCCAAACCAAGCCCGACTATGGCCACATTGATCCTAAGCAGCGGCACCGCGGGTTGCTCTCCCATACCCACTCCCTTCCCCTTGCTTGGGCATCAGGTCGAAGCTAGGGTTTTTGAATCCGTGTGCTGAGCTCTTGGTAGTAGGATCCAGTCGAGTTTGGTGACCAACAACTTTTTTGGACCTCAGCACAATGTGGAACATGCCAAACTAGACAATCTCCCGCCTGCCCCTTCCCCACCAAACCCTACCGACCCACCCTGGCTCTTGTGGCATGGCCAGGTTGATGTCATTGTGGTTTTTCTGCACGAAATCACGAGGCCTATTGCACGGGTGGTTTTGTCCACTTACAGAGGGGCTAGATCTAGGCAGTCCTAGTGGTGGCACTATCGCTAATGTGCAACAATCTAGAATCTTTGACGGCGTGCCTGGTATCTAGCTTGGCTTTTTTGTTGGGTTCATTGTGCAAGGTCTCTAGTAGGGTTCTTACTCGGTCAGGTCAGGTCGGATCAGGTCGGGCTGCTCTTGATTTTGTCTCTAGGGAGTTGTGTAATGCCCTACTTATGTAGAGCACTTCTAAAGGTGACATCTTAAAATGGGCTACCTCTAAATAGGAAAAATAGTAAATATTCTCATTGTTGCCATCGTTTTGGAAAGTACTCCAGTCATGTGTTCGTCTTAGCTTCTGCTTGCCTCCCTATGTTGGTTAAGGCTAGGCCTTGTGCCACAGTTAGGATCATTGTGTCTAGGAGTGGGCATTTGGAACAAATTGAGAACTCAATTCGAGTAAATTGGTTTCATTAAAAATCAGTCTTTGCATATTAGAAACCAAAATTGTGTTTGAAAAACCAAGGATCAACAATTTGGTTACCCCAAGCATTGGCCATGGTCTTTGGTTCCAACCAACTCTAATTGAACAACAATGCCCCTCTTTCATTATCGTGCTCACGGGAGCCTCTCTCTAGCGACACATCACCTTGCAACTATGAACTATTGAGGTCGGAGGATGCACATGCAATAAGGTCGGAGAAGAGTGTCAAGTCAAAGTAGAAGGCATACAGGCTGAATGCACAAAGGGATCTACACAAATATCTCAACAACAATTAAACCTCTGATGGCCACCTTGTATGCCTATTAGCCGTTATGGTATCGGATCTAGATTTATAGCCATAGGGCGGTTCAGCTCGTAGGTCACCGGACGTCCAAGGATTGGTGGTGCGGCATGGTGGTTAGCCATCCTTCCTAGGCAGAGACACTAGGAGCTAGAGATTATGGCTATGCCGGTGACGGTGGCTGTAGGTTCTTGAGGATCTAAGAGGGGGAGGAGAGAGAGAGACAAGTGATGACCCATATGTGCTTGAGGATCCACGAGCAGGAGGAGAGCATAGATGAGGGATCCTAAGTTGGAGACATCAGCAACAATGAATAAGCTAGGTAGAGGCACAGGAAAGTTGGATAGCCATTAGGGTTGGGTACCCAATAAGAAGTCGGATTAACCAATATAGTGTTTAGGTTTCTTCAACCTAGAACCAAACTACGGTCTGATCCAAAATTTGAGTCTCTTCAATCGCGGTCTATTCGAGCTCAGGTTTTGCCTGGGTTTCTTTTTCCACCTCTAATTGTGCCCTCTTCCTCTTGGTGTGGTGTTTTTCTCTTTGCTATTGAAAGGATCAAGATGCCCAAGAGGAGGGGTGAATTGGGCTAATTCTAAATTTTCTCGCAATAATTTAAATCCTACGGATAGCCCAATTAACCCCTTGTGCCCAGAAAAGTGTTTCTATCAATCTAACGCACAAAGGACTTGCAACCTATGTTCTAAAACTTACTCTAGCATGGCAATTCTATAAATGTCAGAACAAGTATTGAATTGCTTAAAGTAAATGCACAAAGTAAATGCTCAAAGTAAATAGAGAGAGAAGAACGCGGCGATGTTTTGCCGAGGTATCGGAGAGTCGCCACTCCCCACTAGTCCTTGTTGGAGCACCCGCGCAAGGGTGTAGCTCCCCCTTGATCCATGTAAGGATCAAGTGCTCTCTACGGGTTGGTTCTTTGACACTCCGTCGCGGCGAATCACCCAAAACCGCTCACAACTTGAGTTGGGTCACCCACAAGCTCCGCCGGGTGATCACCAAGCTCCCAATCACCACCAAGCCGTCTAGATGATGGCGATCACCAAGAATAACAAGCACGAACTCTCACTTGACCACGCGAAGCCTAATGAGAACGGTGGATGCACACTTTGCTACTCTTGATTCACTAATGAGGCTATTCTCTTGGATTCTCAAATCTCAATCACCTCACTAGGACCTTGCTCTTATTGGCACTCACAAATGTGTTTCTCAGTTGTTGGAATGAGCAAAAGTAACTCCACACACGAGTGAAGCTTCTATTTATAAGGCAGCCTGAAAAACGAACCGTTATGAGCTTCTACGGGGTGACCGGACGCTCCGGTCATGTTGACCAGATGCTCCAGTCAGTTCAACCCACACACCAATGTTTAAGTGTTGACCGGACGCTGGCAGGGTCCGATCACCACTGACCGGACACGTCCGGACGCATTAAACCCTCACTGGATGCTTACTGTACTCGACCGGACGCTAGATCCTTAGGGTCTGGTTAGTATTGACTAGACACATCTGGTCACAGATTTCCTTCTCTGGAACCTTATTGGAGTCGACCGAACGCTGCCTCTTAGCGTCCGGTCACTTGACCACTCCAGTGTCCGGTCGCACCGAACACAAACACCTTGATCAAATGAACTGACCGGACCCTGTGGCCAGCGTCTGGTCACACCGGAGCCAGCATCCGGTCAGCATTTGACCCTCCATTCACTTCCAACTCTTGAACATATGTGAATGAAGTTTGCTCCATAGGATCATAGGGCTATTGTGGAGCTACCTAGTGCTAGTTTTAACAAGTGTGCACCACACCTAACTCACTAGACTCACCTAGGTCGAGCTACCCGTCCATACCCCCCTTAATAGTAGGTCAAGCTACCCATCCATAGACCCACTGGGCTGTACTACTGGAGTCATCGAAGTGGTGGTAGGTTGTGCAAGCTAGGGTGAAGGCTGTGGCTATGAAGCCCCCAAGTGTTGTTACTACATGCTGCATAAATCCCATAAGCTGCTGCTGCATGAGTAACTGTTGCTGATGCATCTGCTGCTACTGCTGGAGGATCTGCTGCTATCGCTAGAACTTGTCCTGACGAGCCTGAAACTGTGCAAAGTTGGCAGTAGTCTCCTGAGCCTGTCGTGCCTGATCCTACTGCATCTGCTCAAGAATGGCAATCAAGGTGGGTCCGTCTATGGTGTAGGTGGAGCTGAGCTAGAACTACCAGCCTTTGCATCATGTCTGCATGGAGGCATATGAGGAATCGGCAGATAGTCGTCATCCGAACTATCACTAGACTCTGTCACCTCCTACTATGCCTCAAGCTGCTCCTCCTCAGTAGCGGCTATGCCTCTGATAATCTCGTCCTACTGAGCTGCTGACTCTGGAACATCTGGACGATGACTAGGCTGCGTTGGTGCCTATGGTGTGCTGTGCCTGATCCTCTATGCCATGTTATAAGATGGAAACTCTATGGTGGCACCTCTGTACTCGGCAACCATCTCTGGGGTCCTAACTTGCACAACCTTAAGCATCAAGAATGTGATCCAATGTGCATATGGAAGCTACCTACGACCCTTGAAGCCCTCAGCTATAGTATCCTCCATCTTTGATAGAAGGAGGTCCCAAATATCAAACACAGTCTGCTGCATTAGGGCATTGAGGAGCCAGAGCTGTAAGCGAGTTAGACCCTCTCTGTATCCCAACCTAGGAAGTAGTGTCCTCCTGATGATAGCCTCTAGCACTCGAGCTATAGGAGTAAGGTCACCAAAGGGCTCCTTGAAGCAATGTCGCACAAGATCAGTAGGGGGCACCAAACCTCCATGAGGACGCCTGGGAGGCTCTTGCTATCCATAACACACCTCATGTAATCTGACAGGCTGCTCCTGTAGCCTCAGTATCTCCCTGGCCCTAAAACTCATCACCCTATAGTCTCTGCCTCTGAATGCAAAGTGTATGAAGTTATGATGCAGGTCAATGTAGAGCGAAGCATAGAACTGTCAAACCCAAGATGGTACATACAATCATGTCTGGCCAATCAGATCGGTCAGCCCTGGCAAATATGATAAGTAAGGGCAGATATGCTCTCTGGCTGCTGCCACAATAGCCTCAATACTGCAGACTCTCTAAGATCTAAACACTGCCCTACTGTTGAGATAAGCATTGTAGAAATCCTCCTGCAGTGGCGTGTAGAAACCCTCTGCCGCTCTCTCATCCCTCCTCAGAGGAAACCACACCTCAAACTCTATAAACCTCAGCTGCCGAACCTGCTTGGCTGTAGCGGCCCTCAAGTCAAGATGTACCACTAGAGGCGGACCCTGTGGTCTAGGCGGTGGATGTGATCTCCTCCGCTGTGTCGGTGGCCTTGGTGAGACAGGAACATGGGTACAACCAGAGCAGCATAGCTGGGGTGCCTACTTAGTCTCCTCGGCCTCCTTGGCCTGCTGGCCCTCCTAAGTCTCCTAAGCTAGCTGAAGCTCTGCTGATGGGGGCTACTACTATGGCTCCTACTGGGACTCCCCTTGAGGCTAAGGCTCCTCAATAGCCAGACGACGTCCTGCCAACATGATAGTCCCAGGTGGACCACCATGAAGATGCTCAGCCTCCTCAACTATTGCCCTCTGTGCTGGTGTAAGCTGCTGATCTATAATGACAACACCACTGCGAGCACCGCCTCTCTCAGCACGCTCTGTGGCCTCAACGACTGCTGCTGCTCTCGTTGTCTCTGTGTCGGGGTACTTGCGCTTCTTAGATGTAACCTGCTTCATCTCCTTGCCTTTGGTTCCTATGGGCAGGCGAGGCGGGGGCCTCCGATCGTCATCTCCTAGACCACCACCAATGTTCTTGGTGCGAGCCATCTAATCTAACAAGAGAAAAACTATCGCTGACAAGATCAACTGTCCACTGACACTTTTGAGGCTTGGCCTCGATCCGTACTCACGAGCTTGGCTCCGAGTTAACTGACAACTGCACCTGTCACCTCAATAACACCAACTCACTGCACGATGGAATAGATGGATATACAGGTGAATACGGTATATCTAAAAGATGCAAAACCCTATGAGAGCAAGCAATTTAGATGCAAAATAGAAATGAGTAGCTTGCTACCTAACAAACCGGCGATCCAATAAAAAGAAAAGTGACACGTGGGGAACCACCGGAGGACCTAGGGTTAGGGTTCGCGATGAGCGATGAATTGACAGCCCTGGATGCAATTGAAGACAATGCTGTGATGAATTGCAAAGTCGTGGAAAGATGGAAATTTGGATTGCTAGGGCACAAGCAGGGCCTTACCGACGCTAGACGTGGACTGCACTGCCATTGAGGAGACACGGCGGCGAGGCAAGGAGCGGCTCGAGGAGGTGCAGGCAGTGCAGGACAGCAGTGGTGAGCGGCTGTGGTGGCGCTCGGTCGTGGTGGCGCGTGGCTGTGGTGGCGCTCGGTAGCGGTGGCGCGCGGCTGCGGTGGCACACGGTGCTTGGCGTGGCGAGCTGGTGCGGCGAGCTGACATGGAGGAGATGCGGCGGCGATGGTGGCTCAGGCACGAACTAGATGAGGCAAAGAGTATGGCCGATTTGGTTAAATAGGGTTCCCCAACGCGACAAGAAAGGAAACAGATAAAGAGTCCTAAAGCCACACGAGATCTACTGACCGGATGCTCCGGTGGTAGCAACCGGACGCTACCACCCAGCGTCTGGTCGATTCCAGAGAGGTCCAATTCCTCTAGAATCGCAATCGGATGCGTCCGGTGGTCCATGACCGGATGCAGGCAGGGTCCGGTCAGTTGCCTTGAACGCCATGTAGATCGACCGGACGCTGGAATCCTTCCTGACCGGATGCTCAAATGCAGAGTCCTGTCACTCTTTTCCAGCGAATCTTCAATGTTCCTCCACGCTGCCTGTTCTCAATCAAGTCCCAACATGAATAAGATCCAAATAAACACCAATTGGGACTGATGTGAGTGACCTCTCTCAAACCCTCAAGTTTTTCAAAATATTTTGCCCTAGGCTATAATTCTTTTTAAGAAAATAGGCAATAAGAGGGCAAATGGAACAAAACGACAAAACAACATCCATGCATATGCAATACTTTGTAAGTAAATCTAGTTGCTTGTCAAGTTTGATCCAAGGTTAAGCTTCTTCACATGCTTTTCGGCGGTTATCTTAACCATGTTAGACAAACCCTATATGCATTACCAAAAATTAAACATGTTGTATATTACAATGAATGCAAGGGACAACTCAAGTTCAATTTTTAGTGAAGTTACTAAAATCAAGTACATTGATCTCATTCCGCAATCTACAAAATGTAGCCTCATCTAGCGGTTTAGTGAAGATATCCGCTAATTGATCTTCGGTTCTTACACCTTCTAGTGATATATCATTTTTAGCAACATGATCTCTTAGAAAGTGATGGCGGATATCTATATGCTTGGTGTGAGAGTGTTGAACCGGATTATTTGCAAGTTTTACCGCACTTTCATTGTCGCACAAAAGAGATACCTTTTCTAGAACTACACCATAGTCTAGCAAAGTTTGTTTCATGTATAAAATTTGTGCACAACAAGCACCCGTGGCAATGTATTCCGCTTCGGCGGTGGACAAAGCCACACTATTTTGTTTCTTGGAGGACCAAGACACAAGTGATCTACCAAGCAAATGGCACCCTCCGGATGTGCTCTTTCTATCAACTTTGCAACCAGCATAATCCGAGTTAGAATAGCCAACTAATTCAAATATAACTCCTTTGGGATACCAAAGGCCAATGCTTGGTGTGTGCTTAAGATACCTAAGGATTCTTTTACAGCAATTAAATGTGTTTCCTTAGGATTAGCTTGAAATCTAGCACACATACACACACTAAACATGATGTCGGGCCTAGATGCGGTTAAATATAACAAACTACCAATCATGGAACGGTAGAGAGTTTGATCAACCGGGTTACCTCCCTCATCTAGGTTGAGATGTCCATTGGTATGCATTGGTGTCTTGATTGGCTTGCATTCATCCATCTTGAATCTCTTGAGAAGATCTTTTGTGTATTTCTCTTGAGAGATGAAGATGCCTTCTTTCATTTGCTTGACTTGAAAACCAAGAAAGAATGTAAGCTCACCAATCATGGACATCTCGAACTCCTTCGACATCAATTCACCAAATTCTTTGCATGAGTCTTTATTTGATGATCCAAAGATGATATCATCAACATATACTTGACAAATGAAGATATGCCCATCAAGCTTCTTGGTGAATAGTGTGGTGTCGACCTTCCCAATGGTGAAGCCCTTCTCAATGAGGAAGTCCCGAAGGCGCTCATACCAAGCTCTTGGGGCTTGCTTAAGCCCATATAGTGCCTTGGACAACCTATAAACATGATTAGGATATCTAGGGTCTTCAAACCCGGGAGGTTGATCAACATAGACTAGTTCATTAATAAAGCCATTTAAAATGCACTTTTCACATCCATTTGATATAGTTTCATTTCATGATGTGATGCATATGCAAGTAGGATACGGATGGCTTCTAATCTTGCAACCGGTGCAAAGGTCTCTCCAAAATCCAAACCTTCAACTTGGGAGAACCCCTTTGCAACTAGTCTTGCCATGTTCCTCACAACAACACCTTGATCATCTTGCTTGTTGTGGAACACCCACTTTGTTCCAATGACTCTTGCACCTTTTGGTCGCTCTTCAAGAGTCTAAACTTCATTGCGAGTGAAGTTACTCAACTCTTCATGCATGGCATTGATCCAATCCGGATCTTTAAGAGCTTCTTCTACCTTGGTAGGCTCATAGCAAGAGACAAAAGAGTGATGAGCAATAAATGAAGCAAGTTTTTGAGATTGAGTCATTACACCCTTTGATGGACTCCCTATGATGAGATCTTGTGGATGATCTTGTAGGAGAGGTGTATTTCTTCTATTGACCACTTGAGGAGGAGGTTGTGGAGCATCAACATCTTGTGATTGTACCACCATTTGCTCATGGGAGATATGAGTATCTTCATTTTCTACTCTCCCATCTTTTTCACCATCTTGTGGCACACTTGATGAAGAAGGTTGATCAATGACTTGTACATCATCTTTGTCATCTTTTGGCTTGATGTCTCCAACTAGAATGTTCTTCATAGCCTCCCTCAATGGTTCATCACCTACATCATCAAGATTCTCATGTGCTCCTTGGGAGCTGTTAGATTCATCAAATTCCACATCATATGTTTCTTCAACCAAGCCGGTGGCTTGATTAAATACTCTATATGCTTTGGACTTTGATGAGTAACCAACAAGAAAACCAATATCACAACGTCTTTGGAACTTCCCTAGGTGTTGCCGCTTCTTATAGATGTAGCATTTGCAACCAAACACCCTAAAGAAGGAGACGTCCGGCTTCTTCCCATTGAGCAACTCATAAGGTGTCTTGCCAAGGAACTTTTGAAGGAATAGGCGGTTTGATGCATAGCATGCGGTGTTGATTGCTTCCGCCCATAGATCTTCGGGGGTGTTGTATTCATCTAGCATTGTCCTTGCAAGAGTGATCAAAGTCCGGTTCTTCCTCTCAACTACACCATTTTGTTGAGGAGTATAAGTTGTGGAGACTTCATGCTTGATCCCAACTTCATCACAATAAGCTTCAATGTTTGTGTTGTCAAATTCTTTTCCATTGTCACTTCATATCTTCTTGAGCTTCACTTCAAATTCATTTTGAGCTCTCTTGGCAAACTTCTTGAAGCAAGATGCAACTTCGGATTTGTCATGAAGAAAGAATACCCATGTGTACCTTGAATAGTCATCAACAATCACAAGACAATAGAGATTCCCTCACAAACTCTTGTATGTTGTTGGTCCAAATAAATCCATGTGTAGGAGTTCTAGCACTCTTGTGGTTGACATGAAAGCTTTGGTTGGATGAGTATTTGCAACTTGCTTGCCGGCTTGACATGCACTACAAAACTTGTCCTTTTCAAACTTCACATCCTTCAACCCTCTCACCAAATCATTCTTCATAAGCTTCTTGAGTGAGCTCATCCCAACATGAGCAAGTCTTCTATGCCATAGCCACCCAAGTGTTGTTTTGGTGAATAGGCAACTCTTCAAATTTGCATCTTCGGAGGTGAAGTCCACTAGATATAAGTTGTTGTATCTAAATCCATTGAATATCACTTGATTATCATCTACCTTGGATACAACAACCTCCTTCTCGATGAACAAGCATTTGAAGCCAAGATCACACAATTGTCCAACGGATAGCAAGTTGAAGCTCAATGAGGCAACATATAGCACATTGGAGATGGAATGATCATTTGATATTGCCACTTTGCCCAATCCTTTAACCTTGCCCTTTGAATTATCTCCAAATGTTATTTTCTCTTGTCCATCTACCTCTTCATCTAGTGAGGTGAACATACGAGGATCACCGGTCATATGTTGAGTGCAACACTATCAATAACCCAATGACTTCCACCGGTCTTGTAGTTCACCTACACACAAGAGATTCAAGCTTTAGTAATCCAAACTTGTTGAGGGCCCTTCACCTTCTCAGCAAGTGACTTAGCCACCCAAATCTTCTTAGGCCTATTCTTGTTAGGGGGTCCTAAGAACATGACTTTCATCTTTCCACTAGAGTCCTTTCTAAGCATGTAGTGAGCATTGAAGGCAAAGGGTCTAGCATGCTTGGGCAAGGGTTATGGCAGTGGAGTTTGGCACTCATGAGCAAAGTGGCCTTCTTGTCCACACTCAAAACATCTCTTTGGCTTTGGCTTTGGCTTTGATTGTTGTTGTTGAACTTGAGCCTTCTTCTTCTCTACACTTGCCACATATCCAACGCCACTTCTATCCATCTTCATGACGGTGTTCATGAGTAGCTCACTTTGGAGGTGCTTGCCTCTAGCAAACTTTCTTAATCCAATCTTGAGATGCTCTTTTTCTAACTTGAGCATCTTATTTTCTTCCTTTAGAGCATCATCTTTCTTGTCTTCCTTGAGCTTCTTGTTTTCTTCTTTGAGCTTCTCATTCTCAAGGATCAACTCTTTGTCATGATCAAGAGTTTCTAGCACAATGGTGTTGTGGCTTTTCATCTCTTCAAGATCTTTCATGAGCTTTTCATTTGTGTTCTTGAGCTTAACATATTCATCATAGTCATTGCACTCAACCACTTGCTTGCCTTTGCCACTAGATCCTTGCTCAATGCTCTCATCAATTAAATCATCACATGATGTAGCTATATCAATCTTAACAACATGGTTAGTAGCATCATGTGGCTCATTTGGTAAAAATTCTTGAGCAATAACAAGAGTATCATGATTGATCTTAAGAGTTGTATATTCATCTTTTAGCTTGTTGTGGCTAGTGATGAGCTCATTGTGCACCCACTCAAGTTTATCATGTTTATCTTTAAGGTCTTTCTTAGAAGATTTGAGCTCCTTGAGTTTGGATGATATAGCATCATTTGTTTCTCTAAGCTCATCATTAGCCTTTTCCAATGTATCACACTTTGCTAAGAGTGGATCATTTTTAGCATCAAGCTTTTCATTTTTAGCTCTACTCTTTCTAATGATCTTAGTGTATTTTCTTAGTATTTTGACAAGATCATCATATGAAGGTGAGTCATCATCATCGCTATCGCTATCATCATCACTAGCTTGCTCATCATCACTACTATCATCATTATTAGTTACCTTGCGTTCACCCTTGGCCATAAGGCATAGGTGTGTAGAGGATGATGGCGATGGTGGCGGTGAAGATGGAAGATCAGTAGCAATGGCGGCCACCTTCTCATTGTCACTATCATCATCAGATGATCCACTAGATGAATCAATATCCGTGAGCCAATCACCAATGATGTAGGCCTTTCCACTCTTCTTCTTGTGGAAGTCCCTCTTTTTGCCATCTCTCTTCTTGTATGGCTTGTTCTTCTTCTTCTCATCTTCATCTTCATTACTTGAGTCATCTTTCTTGCCCTTGTTCTTGTTCTTAAACTTGTCTTTCTTGGGCTTGGGGCATTGATGTGCTAGATGACCAAGTTCACCATAATTGAAGCAATCTATTTTGGAGATTGGCTTTCTTCTAGAGCTTGTGAAGAACTTCTTCTTCTTACCGTCGAACTTGATGCCACTCTTGTTTAGCTTCTTTAGCATCTTGGCGGCTTTCTTCACCATGAGAGCAAGATCTTCATCTTCATCACTTGAGCTCTCATACTCAAGTCTTGCTTTGCCTTTGTCTTGGCTAGCTTTGAATGCTAAGTCCTTCTCTTTCTTCTTGGTAGAGGATGAGCCATCTTGTGGCGTGATGTGCATGTACATCTCATGAGCATTGATCTTTCCCAAGATTTGTGTTGGTGTAGCGGTGGAAAGATCACCTTGGTGTAACACGGTCACAATATGCCCATATTTGTCAATGGGGAGGACACTCAAGATCTTTCTCACAATGTCAGATGGTGACATTTGAGTAAGTCCAAGCACATTGACTTCCTCTACAAGAACATTCAAACATGAATACATCTCATTAGCACATTCTTTGGGAAGCATCTCAAATGAATTTAGCTTTTTAATCACAAGATGATAGCGTTCCTCACGCTCACTCTTGGTTCCCTCATGGAGCGCACAAACGTCCGACCATAGTGCATGGGCGTCTTTGTGGTTCCTTACACGGTTGAACAAGTCTTTGCAAAGGCCTCTAAAGATGGTGTTTTGAGCCTTTGCATTCCACTTTTCATAATTAACCTCATCGCCTTGTAAGTTAGTAGCATCCTGAGGTTTTGGGAAACCTTGTGAGGCGGCTCTATGAATACCAACGTCTAGAGCTTCTAAGTACGCCTCCATGCGGATTTTCCAATATGGAAAGTCATCTCCCTCAAAGATAGGAGGAGGTCCATCCCCGTGAGACATCTTGCTCTAAGCGATTAAGCTTAAAAACGTGAGCACGAGGCTTCGATACCAATTGAAAGGATCAAGATGCCCAAGAGGGGGGTGAATTGGGCTAATTCTAAATTTTCTCACAATAATTTAAATCCTACGGATAGCCCAATTAACCCCTTGTGCCTAGAAAAGTGTTTCCATCAATCTAACGCACAAAGGACTTGCAACCTATGTTCCAAAACTTACTCTAGCATGGCAATTCTATGAATGTAAGAACAAGTATTGAATTGCTTAAAGTAAATGCTCAAAGTAAATAGAGAGAGAAGAACGCAGCGATGTTTTGCCGAGGTATCGGAGAGTCGCCACTCCCCACTAGTCCTCGTTGGAGCACCCGTGCAAGGGTGTAGCTCCCCCTTGATCCGCGCAAGGATCAAGTGCTCTCTATGGGTTGATTCTTCGACACTCTGTCGCGGTGAATCACCCAAAACCGCTCACAACTTGAGTTGAGTCACCCACAAGCTCCGCTGGGTGATCACCAAGCTCCCAATCACCACCAAGCCATCTAGGTGATGGCGATCACCAAGAGTAACAAGCACGAACTCTCACTTGACCATGCGAAGCCTAATGAGAACGGTGGATGCACACTTTGCTACTCTTGATTCACTAATGAGGCTACTCTCTTAGATTCTCAAATCTCAATCACCTCACTAGGACCTTGCTCTTCTTGGCACTCACAAACGTGTTTCTCAGCTGTTGGAATGAGCAAAAGTAACTCCACACACGAGTGGAGCTTCTATTTATAAGGCAGCCTGAAAAATGAACTGTTATGAGCTTCTGTGGGGTGACCGGACGCTCCGGTCATGTTGACCGGATGCTCCGGTCAGTTCAACCAGCACACCAGTGTTTAAGTGTTGATCGGACGCTGGCAGGGTCTGATCACCACTGACCGGACGCGTCCGGTCGTATTAAACCCTCACTGGATGCTTACTGTACTCAACCGGATGCTGGATTCTCAGGGTCCGGTCAGTATTGACCAGACGTGTCCGGTCGTAGATTTCCTTCTTTGGACCTTACTGGAGTCGACCGAACGCTGCCTCTCAGTGTCCGGTCACTTGACCACTCCAGCGTCCGGTCGCACCGAACGCAAACACCTTGATCAAATGAACTGACCGGACCCTGCGGCCAGCATCCGGTCGCACCGGAGCCAGCGTCTGGTCAGCATTTGACCCTCCATTCACTTCCAACTCTCAAACATATGTGAATGAAGTTTGCTCCATAGGATCATAGGGCTGTTGTGGAGCTACCTAGTGCTAGTTTTAACAAGTGTGCACCACACCTAACTCACTAGATTCACCTAGGTCAAGCTACCCGTCCATACCCCCCTTAATAGTACGGCCAAAGGAAAAACAAAGTCCTAAACTACTCTAAGTGTCACTCTAGCTCCAATCGACACTTAGAACTAGTCATCCTTAACCTTGTCGTCCATCCTTTGAAGACCAAAACGATTTCCATCGTAGGGGCATGACAACCTTGATTGCCCAATTGATCTCCGTTACCATGACCTAACTTAATTGCCTCTACAAAACACATGTTAGTCATAGTAATCTTGTATTGACATTAATCACCAAAATCCAACTAGGGGCCTAGATGCTTTCAGCTATGCCTTCTCCATGTCCCATATTTTGGTTGTGTGCAGGAAAGGGTAGATCATAGGAGAAAGCCATTGCGGCTCAGCTGACCAATGGCGCGTGACACACTTTGGGCATCATTTTCTCATGCTGGTACCATTGTTATGGCAATCTGGACCTTGTGTTCATTCAATGAAAACCATTTTTGGTTTGAGGTACGAGCAACAATGGCATTTGGTGCAGTGTGCCCTTATCTGTGCATTGCATCATCATCATTGTCTATGTGGTTATTGGACTTGATCTTACTGATGCCTACAAGAGATACACAATAAATGCATCGATTTAAACTGCAATCATGAATAGAAACAGAATAAATTGCTCAGAAATCACTCAAATGCACAAAGAAATCACTGAAATGCACAAATTCATACAACTACAAGAAACCCACACATCACTCATGTAGTGCTCGAATCACACAACATTGGTATAATCTAAGGCCCTGTTTAGATCACTTTGGATTATTATAATTTGAGTTGTGAATTATGGTTATAGTAATTTAGATTATGAATTATAATAGTATGTTTTGTTTTTTTAATGCAACTTACTTAAGCTTTGCTTTTTGATTAAGTTAGAAAAGAGTTGGCCTAATTTAGGCCCATTTGGCATGGCTCCACTTTACTAGTGGAGCTGTTTTTTCTGTCTTTAGCTCCATCAACAACTTTGTCGGTAGAGTTGGATCTGTTTTCTTGACCCGTTTGGCAAAATATATAGCTCCTTATAGTGGACAAAATAGTGAAAAGACTATAGTGCCCTTCTCTTTTTCCCTTTTCTTCTTCTCCTTATGTGCTCGGTTCTTCCGGGTTGGTTCATCCTCGGCTGACCATGTGCTCTCAGTGGTTCCACGAGTCGGTTGGCCGCGCCCCCTCACCCACACATGCCGTGGCTATAGTGCCTGACAGCCATGAGTGCCCCGACTGCCCGCGTGCCTCGGCAGTGGCGTGGCCCGACGCACCTCTTCATCTATGTTCGTTGCTTGTCTTCTTCTCCAGTGTGGGTTAGCTCTGGCGGCCACGTGCTCCCACTCGCTCGTGCGCCTCAGCGGCCTACACTTCGGTAGCCATGCGCCCTTGGGCTGCCTATACGCCCCCAGCAAACTCAGTCAATCTCCCAAGCGCTTCTTCTCTGTGCAGGGCAAAACGGGCTTGTGTCCTTGCTGGACCCACCAGGGCGAGGTGGAGCTATTTTCAGTTCCACCCTCCCTCTGTTCTTTGTCTCAACAAGTTTAAAGGGCCTTCTTGGGTGGAGCTATTTGTGTTTTATCTTGTTTGACATAAAACAACTCCAAACAGCTCTAGGAGGCGATGGTGAGGTTGTGCCAAATGGGGGCCTTATTATAACATATTTTGTTTGGAACCATTAGTATCAATATTGGATTATTGTTGAATGAACTATAATCTTCTACTAGTAGGTTGGAGGTGGATTATAAGATTATTAGAATCCACTGTTTGGATTATCATAATCTAGAATGGTTAGAGTATCTCCACTAGATTGGGAACAAACTATCTTCTTTTCTTATAAAAGGAATAAACTGGATCGAAGGTAAAAATCAAACTCCTACAGATTCTCTTTCTCTAAATTATTTTTCTTAGTTGACAAAACTAATCCTTCCATCCCTCAAATAAAGAGGAAGAACCCGAGATTTTTCTTGACCCTCTTTCTTTCCTCCCCTCTCGCTGACTACTAGGGCTCCAGGCTGTTGTGTTGGGCGAGCAGTGTAACGCTGCGCCACCATGTTGAACGGGCCACCACCGCTACGTTGCACCTCGCCAAGTAGCCCACCACTGCGTCATGCCTCTAGTCGGGAGGGCAAGCGTTGTTGTAAATACGTGAAGAAACCACGAGAGAGAAGAGAAAAAATGAGGATAGATTTATTTAGCCCTGACATATAGAGATCATGTATAAAGGGGATCAAGTTTTCTCGATCCCATTTTGAGGGGCTATTGGGGTTGTGGAATGTTTTTCTTCCACTACGTAAAAAACAATTTTTAGCAACGGTTCGATTTTTTTGTAGGGGCGGCTGGTGATGGAGCCGCCCCTATAGTGGCGTGCTCGGGTGCCCAGACACCAGCCGCCCCTACAAATGGAACAGTAGGGGCGGCTGGTGTTACGAGCCACCCCTACAAATGAGGTATGATTTGTAGGGGCGGCTCAATCACCAGCCACCCCTAGAAATGATATTTGTAGGGGCGGCTGGTGATTGAGCCGCCCCTACAAATGGCCCCGTATTTATAGCACCGATTTGTAGGGGCGGCTCAATCACCAGCCGCCCCTACAAATGCCCCCCATATAAAATAGATGCAGTACCTTCTTCCTCCTCGGGTCACTCACTCCAACCCATGAAAAAAGGTGGGGAGGCCTTGGGCACCTCCCAAAAATTGCTCTACTAAGGGGGGAAGGTTTTGGTCTCAAATCCTTTGGTGGAGAGGTTGTAGAAGGTAAGAAAATGCTATTCCATACTTTTTTTTGAAGTTTTAATGATTGGTTAGTGAGTAATTAGAGTTTTGTTTTTCTCTCTCTTCTATGGTGCTTGAGCTATTTATGAAGCAAATTAGACCCAACTTTTAAATGTACTAGGGTAAATTAGGGAGGGGAACAAGATCATACCCTTATTTGGTCCATGTTTCTTGATTTTAGTGAACAATTAGTTAGTTTTATGGATGTTTCATGTGCATGTGGATCTAGATCTAGGGTTTGGTTTTTTTATTAATGTCGTTTTTGTAAATTTATGTTTAATGAAATTGGACTAGGGTTTGTATGAAAGATATTGGGTAAAGTATAATTGTTGCTAATTGTTGTCTTTGAAATTATTTATTGTAATCAATAAATATGTATTTTAATTATTTATGGATAAATGGGCCGTTAATTAATTTTCTTTTACCATGGTGTGTTTGTATGCTTCATGTAATTATATTAGATTTATATTCATATATATCTGAAGTATATACAATTATTCTCAACTAATTATTAATTTGTTTCATTTTTATATATATCTAAATAAGTACTCCTTTAATGTTTGTTTTGTTGTTGTTGTAAAAGATGGAGTACAGGAACTCTTGGATGTATGGTTCGTTAAGGTTCAAGGCAGGTTTCCGTGAAGAGGTGGATAAATTTATTGAAGCCACAAAGAAGCATGCAACAACATTGAAAAAGAATAAGGATACAATTATTTGCCCATCTAAAGATTGCAAGAACCGTATGGCATGGACAGATGTGACTATCATTAGATCACATTTGATTATGCGAGGATTTGTTGAGGACTACACAGTGTGGATTCATCATGGTGAAACGGTTATTGTTAACAATGAGGATGAGGAGGAATACGATGATGAAACCATAGAATCATTGTCCCAATATTTAGCAGAGCTTGATGCACGAATGGATTTCAAGTTTGGCAATGAACAAGGTGGTGATGCTGGTGGTTGGGATGGTAATGACGAAGGTGGTGCCAATAATGATGGTGGAGCACGTGTCGGGGATGAAGATGATTTGGAGGACATGATTCGAGCCCTTGGACCAGAGATTTTACTAAATAGCCCGAAAGGTCTAGAAAATTTGGAAAGGATGACAAAAGCATCGAAGGAGACTGTGTATGGTGTTAAAAAGGGTTGTCCGATACATTGGACATTGCTACATTTTGTGCTTGAGCTGCTCATCCTGAAGGCTAAGTATGGCTGGTCAGACTGTAGTTTCAATAATCTATTGCATCTCCTGTCATGGGTGCTGCCACAACCAAACTCAGTTCCCACCAACACATACCAAGCGAAGAAGGTCATAAGTCCATTGACAATGGGGGTTGAAAAAATCCATACATGCCCCAACCACTGTATACTTTTTCATGGCGAAACGTTCAAGTCACTAGATAAATGTCCCCGGTGTGGGGCCAGTCGGTATAAGAACAATGACCTTTATGATGGGGACAAACCCTCCATGGGGAAAAAGAGGAATAAGAAGGGTACCAAAAAGGTGGTACAAGAATCTCAGCCCCCAGAGGACACTCCATTAGGCAACGATGCAAAGCAGAGAAGAATTCCTACCCTAGTAATGTGGTACCTGCCAGTGACCGACCGCTTGAGACGTATCTTCGTAAACCCTAAAGAAGACGCACTCATGACATGGTGGGATGATGCGCGCAAGGTGGATGATGATAAGATTGCACACTTGGCTGATTGTAGTCAGTGGCAAAGGTTTGATGAGAAGCACAAAGAATTCAGCGATGACCCAAGGAATGTATGGTTTGGCTTGAGCACTGATGGAATGAATCCCTTCAATGAGAGGATGAGCGACCACAGCACATGGCCAGTGATCTTGACCATGTACAACATCCCAACATAGCTGTGTCAAAAGAGAAAGTACCTTCTCCTCACTATTCTTATTTCTGGCCCTAAACAACCAGGCATTGATATACACGTGTTCCTCGAGCCCTTGATGCAAAAAATGGAGAGGCTATGGAGGCATGGGGAGCAGATGTACGATGTGTTCTGAAAGGAGGACTTCATATGTAGAGCAATAATATTTGTTACTACTAATGATTACCCCGTGCTATTTGCTTTGTCTGGACAGATCAAAGGGAAGATGGGATGCTTGGTTTGCTTGGATGGTACTACATGGGTGTACTTGGATGCATCCAAGAAGATAGTTTACCTAAGGAACCAACGCTTCTTAAAGATAAGTCACAAGTACTGCAGCAAATTGTTCTTTAGATTTTATGACAACGCCCCGGAGATTGAACCCCCTCCGGAGAGACGTCATAACGGAGAACACGTGTACAGAATGGTGAAAAACATATGCGTTATCTATGGAAAGAAGAATTCGGATGGGACGAACAGAGATAGAAGCACACCTCTTGTCGAAGGTGTACCTTTCAAGAAACAATCGATCTTTTTTTAGTATCTGCCTTATTGGCCAGACTTGGAGGTCCCCCATGCCATTGATGCTATGCACATGTAGAAGAATGTCTTTGAGAGTCTCATTGCTACCTTGATGGACATAGGCAAGTCAAAGGATGGTCTGAAAGCATGGAAAGACATGGTGCAGCTAAACGTGATGCCACAGCTTCACTTGGTACCTGAGGCTAATGGAAAATACACTCTGCCTATGGCGTGCTTCAACCTAACACCAGACGAGAAGAGAGCTATATGCACTTTCCTAAGAGGGATCAAAGTGTCGACTGGGTTTTCAGCAAATGTGAAGAAGCTGTGTCGATGAAGGACTTGTCAATAACACACTGCAAGGCTCATGATTGCCATGTGATGCTGACAATATTTCTACCTATTGCAATTAGGGCTATAAAGCCAGAGTTCTTGAAAATGGCCATCACCCGCATGTGCTACTTCTTTTCGAAGATCTCACAGAAGACGATTGGCAAGGAAGAGCTGAGTGACCTACATGAATTTGTGGTGGAGACACAAAACCAACTGGAGATGTGTTTACCCCTGCTTTTTTTGATATAATGCCACATCTCATGATTCACATGGTTCATCAAATACAGGCGCTTGGCCCTTGCTACTTGCATGAAATGTGGTCCTATGAGCGGTTCATGTCAGTTCTAAGTTAATACGTGCATAATCGAGCATACCCAAAGGGCTCCATGATAGAGGGTTACAGTACTGAAGAAGTCATCGAGTGCTGTCAAGAGTACCTATAAGTACAGAAAGGGATTGGTAAACCTGATTCTCGTCACAAGGGTAGGCTGGCTGGGAAGGGCACCAGTGGTAGAAAAGTGTTCATCGACCATGATTACAAAGAGGTGAGTCAGATGCATTATAGTGTCTTGCAGAGTACATAACTGATGCAACCTTATATTGATGAACACTTGGCTATCATTATGGAAGAGAGAAATGGTCGTTCGGATGATTGGGTCATGAAACAACACAAGCAATGACTAACTACATGGTTGAAGGACCAAAACATACCGCCTAGAGAAACCATAGACTCTATTACCATCAGTAGGTTGGCGGAGGGGCCATCGAGACAAGTGACATCTTGGAATGCTTATGACATCAATGGGTATACGTATTATACCCACACAAAGGATAGTAAATATGTGAACCAAAACAGTGGTGTTTGAATAGAGGCTCTCGATGGATTAGGGCGAAAGATCCAATACTTTGGTATCATTGAAGAGATATAGGAACTTGACTATGGAAGGGATATAACGGTGGCCCTATTTCGATGCTGCTGGATCAAACAACATCAACTGAACGAGATCGGATTGAGAGTCCTAGACCTCGAGAATCTAGGCTACCAAGATGACCCTTGGGTGCTCGCTTCACGTGTCGCACAAGTTTTCTATATGTCTGACCCACAAAGTAACCTCCCCCCAAAGAAGAAGACAAAGCACGTGGTTGCCTCCGGAAAACAGCACATTATTGGAGTTGATGGCGTGGACAATGTTGAAGCTTACAATAACTACGATGAGATGCCGCTATTCATAGACTTTCCTAAGAAGATCAGTGTTGTGGAAAAGAACCTCCCCAAAGACATAATGCCATGAGAACGAAAAGGTGTCAAGGGAAAAGTCATTACAGCGGGCTAGCTAGTTGTTGAACGTGGAGTGTTTGTGTAAGTGTGTGTTTGTAAGACTTCATTTATGCATGCGTGTGAGACTATATATTTATGTACGTGTGTAAGACTACATATTTTTGTATGTGTGTGAGACTACATTTTATGCATGTGAGACTACCCTTTGCAACATCCATATGACTCTATTTGAACATCCACTCTATTACTACTAAAACTTTATGAAATCACTTAACACTTTATGAAATGAAGAAATGACCAAAATAAAAGTAGGAGATCTTGATGAGTTATACAACTCTTATATTCATCACCTTTACAGCTGAAATCATTTAGTGTTTGAAAATCAGGTTTGAAGCTGTCATTTTCTAAAATTTAAAATTTGAATTATCACATGAAGAAGTGATCAAAATAAAAGTTGTAGACAGTGAGGAGTTCAACAACTTTTATGTTCGCGACTTTTATTGTTGAAATCATTTAAGGTTTCAAAATCTTGTTTGAAGTTGCCATTTAGTGAAATTCAAAATTACAACGGTTCAAATTTGGTCAAATGAAAATATGATCAAAATAAAAGTTGTACATATTGACGAGTTGTACAACATTCGTATACATGAGTTTTTCATCTGAAATCATTTACAAATGTTTTTATAATATAGAATTAATAATTTAAAAAAATAAAAATATATTTCTAGGGGTGGTTGGATCAGGAACCGCCCCTACAAATGCATTTGTAGGGGCGGCTGGATCAGGAACCGCCCCTAAAAATGCATTTCTAGGCGCGGCTGGATCAAAAACTGCCCCTACAAATCATCCTGACTATATATACGAGGACGCACGGGTGTTGTCTTCATTTGGACGCTCTCTTCTCCTCCGACGCCGTCAGGCTGCCCCGCCGACGCCGGCCCACGCCCCTTCCCCACCGACGCTGGCTCGCGCCACTTCCCCTCACCTGCGCACCCCATCTCCGCCCCCGCACACCTGCTCCTCCCCGCCCTAGGGTTTCTGACCCCGCCGCTGACGCTCGCCCGCTCCCCGATGGTTGGCCCCCGCCGGCCGGCCGCTTCCCCTCACCCGCGCGCCCCATCTTCGCCCCCGCATGCCTGCTCCTTCCCTGCACCCGCGCACCTGCTCCTCCCCGCCCTAGGGTTTCTGACCCTGCCGCCGTGAACACCTGCCCGCTCCCCGGTGGTTGGCCCCCGCCGGCCGGCCACTTCCCCTCACTGCCCCAGTGCCTCGGCTGCGGCGTGGGGCTCGTCAAGGCGTTCCAGAGCGCCTACTTCGATAGGTACGGCGATGGCACCAACTCGCTCGCGTCAGGGTACTCCCATGGGACGGGGCTCGGCATAGAGATCATCGGCACCTTCATGCTCGTCTACACCGTCTTCTCCGCCACCGACCCCAAGCACAGCGCCTGTGACTCCCACGTCCCGGTGAGCACCCGACCAACGCCACCGCCTTTTCCTTTTTTTCTTTTAGCTTTGTGTCTCGATCTGCTGCTACCTGCTTAGTTGAGAGTATACTATTTTGTAGCTTAAAAGTTGGCTTGTTTTAATACTTGGCATCACTCGTAAGTTGAGTCCTAGGCGAGCTTAATTAGAGCTCAAGTCATGCTAGCTAATCACATGCTCAAATCTTGGCAACGTACATGGCGCATGTGAGTCAGTGAAGAAAAAAAGAAAAATTCATTCTAGGGTAGAGAGGGAAAGGAGTAGCACAACAGATACAAAAAGGCAGGAGTTTATCTTCTCTTTGGAAAGTCTAGGGCAGAATATGAGTATCATCATTGCTCCAGAGCATGCAGGAGGAATTTCTTCGCCGTAGACTAACTAAAGTGTTTTAGTTTTTGAAAGATTCTCCTGCTGTTTGTTTTGTTCTTCCATGCTTCTAGCTACAAATGTTATTTCTTATTTGCAGTATGACATAATATGATTTGTGGTTGGTTCTTGCATTGTTCTAGCATGCTGGCTTGACTGTATTTTTTTATGAAAACTTGTGCTACTTGCTGGACTATGATAGTAAAGTTGTATTACTTGCTGGACTATGATACTTGCTTGACTGTATTAGTTGACAGTTTCGATGCCACTCTGTAACTATGAGAGATAAATCCTTTGCTCCTCTCTATCCCTCATTTCAAACCTTGTGCTCGGATATGGCAGGGATTGAGACATAAACACTTATATTTGAACTATGCAACAAGTAGAAATGTAAAAGCTTAAACACTTATATTTGAACGGTGCAAATTAATAGTCAATCCTTTTGTGTGCTCAAGGTGAAATAAGCACTGGAACTGAAATTATGTTTGTGATACTAACAGACTCAATCTTCTATTCTCTATAACAATGGCTGCTTTTAATAAGTTATACATACACTGTATTTGCTTTGATGCTATTGTCTGCTTTTAATACTCTAGGCATCAGCTTCTTCTCGTATTATACATACACTGTATTTGCTTTGATGCTATTGTCTGTACTCTTACTCTTACTCTTACTCGTACTACTCTCTATACTACTCTACTACTACAAAGTTAACTGGATATGTGCCTACTACTTCTCTTACTACTACATAACTACTACCACTGCTCTATACACTACTACTACTCTGTACTACTTAACTGCTGCTGATACTCTATACTACTACTTAACTAATACTTAAGTTGTCCTTGCTACTACTTTATATTCTTACTCTTACTACTACTTCACTACTCTTACTACTACTTCACTGCTCTTACTACTACTACTACTACTCTTACTACTCCTGCGCATGCTTGTACAACTGGGCATGCTTGCTGCTTGCTGCGCTCTGCTTGCTGCTTGCTGCTCAAAATTGAAACAGGCTTCCAATTGTAGAAGTTGTTAATGCTTATCTTGGACATGATGATGGCTATTTCGATTTTTACACGCTGAGCAAAGTGCCTAGAGTAATGGGAACTATACATGATGTTCATGCCCATTTTGATTCACACTGAGCAAAGTGCCTTAGGTCAATGATGTTAGATTTTTAGGCACAGGAGGAGCACCCTTAGGTGCGGCAGCCGCACCTTACTTACGATTGTTGTCTGCAATTTTTGCTAGCTAATAATCAGTACACCCCCTCAGCTAATAGTATTATTTCCCATCTATGAAATGTTGGTACTCGTTTCCTGCCATTTGCAACAGCTCATTAGCTCATTAATCCTAGCTGTTCTTTCATTGTATGCTTGCAGCCTTGCACTTGTTTGTTTAATTAGTAGGACTTCGATTCATCCAGTTTCATTTTTTTGGGAATAAATATCTACTGAGTAGAAATAATCCTTGTATTTATATTATTCTTCTTACATTGTCATTTGTATGCTTGCAGCCTTGCACTTGTTTGTTTATATTATTGTGGCCGGTGGCTACTAATCTTCTCTGTACTTGTTGTCTTCTCTGTACTCCTCTTCTACTACTACTCTCCTCTACTCCACTCTACTCCTCTCCTCTCATAAGTAGTTGTTGCTTTTTTGCTACTTCTACTACTTCCCTACTACTACTGTCTACTACTTCTGATTGTCCAATTTGCTTATCAGATTCGGAAGATATTAAGCATATAATGTTCTTACATTGTCATGTTGCTTTTTCTGGGAAGCAGCACCTGCTTTTTTTGCCAAATCTCCCCTCTCCTCTATTTGTTGCCACCTTTCCTATCCTCTATGTTTTGGAAGCAGCACCTGCTTTTTTTGCCAAATCTCCCCTCTCGTCTCCTCTCCTTTGTTTTGCCGATGATGAAATCGTCCAAGTCCATATATTATATGGAATATGAGCTGATGATTAAGAACTTGTGAGGAACTTAGCATCATTAGCAGTCGCCCCTACATTACCTTCTCCTCTCTTCTCTGTTATGATGCCTTGATGCTCCAAGTTCAAGATCAGATGATGTTTGACATGTTTCTGAGGCCTCTACCACTGCTACTTCTCATTTTTTATATATCGTTGTTTTATAGGACTACTTTGGTTTATAGACCTTTTTGATTTCTTATACCTTCTCGCGTACCTAAAGCATACTTTCTTGCATCTATTAGAACAAAGCATGAAATAATGTCGCAGACACCAGACAGTGCAGCCCGATGCCCCGAGCATGATGAGCAGCCAACCCTTGAGGAGCAAGCACTAGAGGACCAGCTTACTCAGGAATAGTTCAATAAGGAGGTACAAAATGATCTAGAAGTGATGCTTACTTAGGAGCAGTGTGACAAGGAGGAAGGCCCCGAAGGAGAGGCTGCTGAAGGCGAAGAAGAAGAGGATGATGCTGATGATGACTCAGAAGAGGGATATGTAAGTCCCGAGGATCCTTTCCCACGTGAAGCTAGAAGGAGGCCAACGGAGGAAGATTTGGACAAGGACTTTGACCTGAACAAGGAGGTAGGGAAAAAGCCTTAGCTTGTAAATTTTGCTAAAGCTTTGGCTGTGTTACCTCTGCTAACACTTTGACCTATCGTATATACAGGTCCCTCCTGAAACTCAGAAAAGACAACGTCGACGTCCACGACATCTCGCTGGACAAGATGGAGTAGAGGAAAGGAGAGCAGAGGCAACAGCCACAGAGATGGATCACGATGCCTCTGCTCCATAACCTGAAGACACAACCACGACTACCAAGCCTAAGAGGAAATGAGGGGATAGAAAAGGAAATCTATATCCAGATAAGGCATGTTATGTGATAACGGAGGTCAGACCAGCAGGGGAGGTCCTTGAGCCAAAGGAATTAAGAGGACGATTCCATAATGCGATCGGGGCCCTAGTAAGAGATAAATTGAACCCAGCAGTCCCTAACTGGAAAGAGGTATCAGAGAACAAAAAGAATGAACTATGGGATAGGCACCT
The DNA here is from genome assembly GCF_019320115.1 of Miscanthus floridulus. NCBI lineage: Eukaryota > Viridiplantae > Streptophyta > Magnoliopsida > Poales > Poaceae > Miscanthus > Miscanthus floridulus. Next base: position 49,298,622 of record NC_089584.1, read on the forward strand.
GAGGGTCAATTTTAGATTTCCGGAGGGTAAGCACGAACTGGTAAAAAAATGCTTTCAGGATGATGGGAGAGGTATTTCAACGTTGGAGGTCGGAGCTCAACATGAAGTATATCCAAAAGGGGTTAACTCCCTTCAAAGAGTTCAGCAAAATAACTCCTAGTCAATGGAAGAAGCTCATGGCTCAGAAGACTTCACCGGAGGCATTGGAGCTCAGTGCCCGTAACACTGAGCTGGCGAAGAGGAACAAACACCACCATCATCTAGGCCTCGGTGGCTACTATGCCAAGGAAGAGCAGTTTAGGAAGATGGATGAAGAGGCCACAGCTACTGGGAATATCGATGTAACAAATCTAAAGGTACGCTTAAGGAACTAGATATATGCGAGGAGTACAGAATCATCTGGCAGTAATCTTAAGTTTAATAAGCCAGAGACCCAAGAGGCGGTATCAAGGATACTAAAATATGCTGAAGACAAGGAGAAGGGCTCCTTCAATACTTCCAGAGAGAGGAACGAGCTTAGCCTTGGCTTGGGAAACAAGGAGCACACAGGCCGCACCAGGGGGCTAGGGAAAAGGACGACCTAGAAGCAAGGATTCAAAGAGGACAGGCACATGTACAAGAAACATGGCCGAGACCAGGAGACTAGTCTTGAGCTCCAAGTGAAGGCTCTAGTTGCAAAGACGCTAGAGGAGGAAGGACTGTCTACAGAGCCATGGATATTAGTGATGCCACCGAGAGAACTGGCATTAGTTGGCAGCCCTCCGAAAGTTCCTAGCAGCCAAGGTTCCACTGCAGCTACAACCCTCATCGATCGCATATGAGAACCAACTAGTTGCACCTTGGTGTTTCTCAACGGCCGACAGAACACTATGATGGAGGTGGCAACGGGTGTGGCACATCCTCCCGGTGGCTTACACCATAATAATAAGATACCACCGGACTACACTAGGGTCGAGGTGCATACCGTGAAGCCCGAGTTCATGCAGTGGAGGATAGACTATGCAACTCCCAAGGGCCTGGTGTTACTCAGAGATGTTATTGGGCAGTTCATCCTCTGGCACAAACAGGACATTATATTGACTGCTTCTTCGCCGCCTCCCCCTCTCCCAAATTTAGAGCGAGTTGTTGTGGTTGGGGAGATATTTTCACCGTCTCATGACCACCACATACCTGAGATGCCACATTCTTCCCTGCCTCCTAGCGAGCATGTGCCTGATGAGATGCCACAACCTTCTCTAGCTTGTACCAAGCAAGTGCATGATGAGATGCCACAGTCTTCTTAACAAGCACAGCCGATACATGAATAATGAGTGCCTCCTGAAGAAGGTGATGCACAAGAAGACGAGGACATGCCTGAATGGGAACTTCGAAAGAAGATTCCAATCAACATAAGGCCAGTTTATGTTCCAGTGAAAGACATTTTATCAGTGTCCAAGTGGTATTCACATGACCAGTTCAAGCTTGAGAACCAAGTTAAACAAGTCCCAGAACGGGGTTCTGAGGAGGCCGTAACTAGCAAACTCCACCAAATTACAAAGCAGTATCCAAATGTTGATGACATCAAATGGTCAAAGGATTGCCCAAAAACATATGAAAGAGGCAAGCCCTTTATACCAAACCGGGACATCCGGCGCCTACCACTTGGAATGCGAAGGTTCCATGATTGGTACTTGCGTGTTCTCCCAACGAGCATAGATATCATACAAGCATGCTTTCCCACCGGCACATTTGGAAGCCCAGCCGGGAAAATTGTCTTTGACTTCAATGACATGCACACTTGCTTTCACCTGGGAGAAATAGAGATGAATCTAATTCACACGTGGTGCTTGTAAGTCCTTGTCCTCCCGATATGATATGAATGTAATCTTTGAATTTTGTTGTAACTAACCAACACCGTGATTTGTAGAATGCAAGTGCACATTGTCAAACAAATGCCAAGTCTGAAAGTCGGGTATGTAGACCCTCAAGCTATAGCCCAACCAAATTTTAATTACCCTAAACAGTGGACAGTGGATGCCAAAGAGCTAGCTGCTGCAAAGACTCTTCGGGAGAAAGAGCGCATCTGTACGGCGAAACTAAAGGAAGAGTCCCTTAAGGTTGTGGCATACATTGCTCTGGCTTTCAAAAATCTACAACAACACTCTACTATATGGCTACCATACAACTTCGAGTAAGTTTAACTATATACTTAAAGCTTTGTTTGATATATTTTATTCGATGCAAAAGAGCTTATCTAGTTCTATGATTAAATCCATACAGCAACCACTAGATTTGTATAGCCGTCGATGTCGGGAGGAGCATGGCATGGGTCTTTGATTCAATTGATAAGGACCCGGCGACATACAAAGACTTCATATCGATTCTCAAGACATATACATATCGACAATCCTCATTAGCTTATATGTTTGTATACATACTTGTAACGTTCACTTATGGATACTAACAAGTTGTATTTGCTAAAATAATTCGAACAAGACATTTAGGTTCTATGTCACTCATCATCACGGAAGGCATGATCCAGCGAGGAAGGAAAAGCTGGCTATAAAAACACTATGTGTGGTAAGTGTAACTTACTTCTTCAGTACTCCATTACATGACTGTCAAAAGCATTACCTAACATTTTCATATGCAAAATACACAGTGCCCCAAGCAGAAGCCTGGGAGTGTACATTGTGGATACTATATATGTTCTATGATGAGTAACACCAGTGCCTACAGGAGACACCCCTTAAGGGTAAGTTTGAACCTCTTCATCAGTAGTATAAAAACTTCATACATGGTATGAAATACTAAACCAAAACTTGTTCTCTTGTAGTGGAGAGAAGAGAAAGGAATGAAAAAAGACCCATACAAGGATGACCAACTCTTAGAGCTCATCGGCGACCTTTGCAACTTTATATTGGATCAGATTGTACACGTCAAAGGCGCCTACCATGACCGAGAGTCTGACTTAGGTAGAAATCCTCAGTACCAACACCTTCGTGAGACTAAAAGGCTAGCTCTAGGACGTTGATAACAATGTTTATGGAATTTATATATTAAATGATGGATTGTATATATCCTTACGAATTGGACTTGTAATTGTAGTTTATATAATACTATTGTGCTAGTAGTCACGTTCGGAACGTTGGTCGCGGGGCGTTTGGCAACGCGAACGCGGTTCGGAACGTTGGTCGCGGGGTGTTTGGCAACGCGAACGCGGTTCAGAACATTGGTCGTGGGGCGTTCGGCAACGCGAATGCCGGATGGAATACGCGGAAACAAACAGTTCTGGTCGAATTTGAATTGTAAATTTGAAAACGTACTGTAGGGGCGGTTCTAGATTGAATCGCCCCTACAAACAGGTATTATAGAGGCGGCTGACACTACAACCGCCCCTACAAATCGATTTGTAGGGGCGGTTGGTGATTGAGCCGCCCCTACAAATCGATTTGTAGGTGCGGCTCAATCACCAACCGCCCCTACAAATCGATTTATAGGGGCGGCCTGGGAACCGCCCCTACAAATGCATGATTTGTAGAGACGGTTCGGTAGGGGCGGCTGGCCAAACCGCCCCTACAAAGGGTTACCAACCGCCCCTAAAAATGCTTTGTGTAGTAGTGTTCTTCTCTTATTCCATATGAAATATACAATGAGTTAAATTAAGAGGAATAGGGGAATATTCCACCATTTGCTCCAAAAAAGATGAAATCCATCCTATTAAAAAATAAATAATATGCAATAGAAAGAATTTTTTCAAATTAAACTATTCCCTAAAATCCAATTTCACTTTTCAATTCTACTGAAACAAATATCCCCTATATACTCCAATTCTTTTTCTATTACTAGATTTGAAAAAAAAATATACCATAGACACTCTTAAATCATGTAGATTTTACAATAATCTAACGTTTCTAAACATGACTTAAGGCAAGCCTTTTGCTCGTCGCCTGCCTTTGCCCCTCTGTTTCTTTCAAGAGGCTTTTACCTATGTGCTATTAAAAAAGTTTGCAATTACGCATAAGTCATTAAAAAAGTTAAGCTCCCACGAGTGTTATCGTTCTGAACTTCTTTGCTCTCCAAGCCATTCCGTCCGTATTCTGTTTGTTTTTTACCGTTTGGTAGCCCTTACATATGGGTCCGGTCAGTGTAAACGTCCAAAATACCCTTCTCTTGTCCTATCCTCTTGCTTCTTTCTCCTCTGTCTAGTGGGGCCAACTGTCAGCGACCCCGCTCCACCTTCCTCCTCGCCACGCGCCAGCCTCGTGTCGTGCCGATGCCAGGGTGGAGCTCGCTCGCCCATGCCCGCACCGAGGTGAAGCTCACTCGCGGTGGCCAGGTGGAGCTCCTCCGCACGTGCGCCCATGGCGACCGGGCAGAGCTCGCTTGCACCCATGCCCGCGAGCGGCCGGGATGGAGCTGCCCTCCACGCGCACCCATGGCGGCTAGGGCGGAGCTCCCCCCTGAGCGTGCTCGCGGTGGCCGGTCTTGGCGAGCAGGTCATCGATGGCGGAGAAGATGACGAGCTCGGCCTCGGTGCGGGAGGACTCGAGGTCACGCGATAGCGGGATGTAGTGCTGCACGTACGGTAGGCATGTCTCCTCCCCGACTTTCTCCCCCACTTCCACCGTTGGTGCCACCGCTACTGCCGTCGCCACCGCCACTGCCATTGCCACTGGGAACATGCGTCGGTGACGGCGTCTGCCCCGTTGGAACAGGGGGAAGGGGAAACCTCACCAGGGCAAGGCCCTAAGGGCCTACCGCACAAGCCCGTCCCCAGGAACGTGGAGCGCGGCTGCGACTGAAGTGAGGTCGGGATGGATCCATTCAGCTGGTTGAACAAAACATTGAACTACTGCAGTGGCGGTCCGAAATCTCATCGGAAAAGTGATTATTCTCAAGGAGCAGGACCCTGAGGTGCTGAGGTTGCCGAGCTCCGCCAGGATGGGCCCTGACAGGTTGTTTCCCCTAGCGAGAGCCTAACGAGCCCCGGGAGCGTGAGAATCGCCTACGGGAACCCGCCCGACAGCCTATTCCCGTTGAGGAAGACGTTCCGAAGCACGGCGGCGGAGGCGAGGTTGGCCGGGAGCGCGCCGGAGATCCCGTTGAGGCAGAGGCTGAGCATGTGGAGCGCCGTCAAGTTCCCAAGGGACCGCCCCGAGAGCATCGCCCAAGGGAGCCGCAGCACCGCCATGCGACCGTTCTCGCAGGAGACCCCCGTCCACGAGCACACGCCCGCGGTGTCCGAGGCGTTCCACACCAGGCGCCGCCCCACGGCATCACGGAACGCCAGGAGCGCCCGCGCGTCGCTCGCGAGGTCTCGGCCCCCACCCGCGCCACCAGCGCCGCGGCGACGAGCAGGAGCACGGAATGGAGGCGCAAGAGAAAGAGAGAAAGAGAAAGTTTGGGTGACTGACAAATGGATCTCACTATAGGATAAAATAGTCATTTTACCTGTTTGTTTGACACCGTTAGCTTAGAGAGCTAAAAAAAATTAGAACGATAACGCTCGTGCGAGCTTAACTTTTTGAACTGTTAGATATTGTTAGATATTATGGGCTTGGCCCATTTATTTAATATCTCTATTAAACTCTATGGTCCGTACATGTACATTAATGGTTTTGTACCATATGAGAATTTAATCGAGAGACGACTCTACTTAAATACTTGATCATTGATCGATCTATTTGAGAAGTAAAAGTGGGTCACCTGGATGCCACACGCGCGCGCGCGCGCCGCCGCCGCCGCCGCCCGGCCCGGCCCGTGCCCGTGCGCGTGGGCGTGGGCGTGGCGTGGCGTGGCGAGGCGAGGCGAGGCGAGGCAGGCAGGCGGGCGGCGAGCGAGCGAACGGGCGGGTGAGGCCTTTATTTTTGAAACTGACGAATTGATTGGAATTGATTGGAGGAGTTTCTGGTAACTCCCGTGACTCCTGGTTCTCCGTCTCCGTCTCTTCCACCGCAGAAGGGAGGTGTGACCCCTCGGTGCCGTCGGCTTCTCGTCTTCTAGCCTCTGCCTATAAAACAAATCCTCCCCTCTCGGTTAAGCTCTCTTGGCGAAGTACACCACTCTCCAGCAGCGCAAGTTCTTCCCGTTCCACCTCCGGCGAGCACCAGAGATGGAAGAGTAGGCCTCCGAAACGCGTCTCCGTCGTGGGCTTCACCTGCTCGGGTGAAGACGGGCGATTACGTTTTTGGGGAGTGTCAGTGGTGACACGACTACTCGCTGGTGAACCAGTAGCGGTGCTTCTTCACGGCGTCCTTGTCTGCACTGCATCGAGCGGGACGACTACAACAACAAAGCACCACCATGGCCTTTCCTGGTGCGAGCGGCTCCGCCGTAGGGTATAATCTTCTTCACCCTCTTCTGAGTTTCATTATCAATATCATGATGTTTCTAGGCAATACTGCTTTCATATTCAACATGTTCTGTTTGGTTGATTTGGATGATTATGCTGGTTTTCTGGTTCCTTTTATTTTTGTGATCATCATGGTCTTGATATTTGAGAACACATTTTTAATATTTATGATCATGTCTGTGATGCTTCAGCTATGTAAAACAATGTTTCACATATGTTTCGGCTCTATAATTTGTCTTATCATCATGTTAACTTTTGTCATGAACTGTTTCTGTCTTTTCATTCATGACTTCACTCTCTTTTTTATTGCGTTATTTTTATGGATTAAAATAAATATGAAAATGAAAATGCTTTATTTGTCAACAATCCAAAAACGTAATTTCAGGCCATTTTCATCTGTTGGCTTTGCGGGCATGCTAAAGCCTACGCCGTTTGAGGGCACTCACTACAAGAGGTGGCGTGAGAAAGCCCTTCTGTGGTTGTCGGCCATGCGCTGTGGTCATGTGCTCAATGAGCAGCCTGCTACTGTGAGATCCGATGAGGATGAGCAGGCTTGGGGACATGCTGAGACCATGTGCAAGGCTGCACTGTTGAGCATCATCAATGATTCTCTGGTTGATGCCTACATACCACTCCCGACTGGCAGAGCTGTGTGGGAAGCCCTTGAGGCCCGGTACGGTCTTTCCGACGCCGGTTCTGAGCTGTACATCATGGAGCAGTTCCATGACTACAAGATGGTGGATAACCGTCCTGTAGTCGAACAGGCTCATGAGATACAGGGACTGGTGAAGGAATTGGAGCTGTACGGCTGTCCTCTCCCTGACAGGTTCATGGCAGGTTGCATTATTGCTAAGCTGCCACCTTCCTGGACTGATTTTGCTACTACCTTGAAACACAAGAGGCAGCAGTTTAGCATTGCTGAACTTGTTGGCACTCTTGATGTTGAGGACAAGGCAAGAGCAAAGGATGTTAAGGGAAAGAGCAAGGGCGGGAATGGTGAGGCGACTACTAGTGCACATGTGGTGCAAAAGTTTCGTCCTAAGCCACAAAAGAAGAAGCCCCAGCAGGAGCTTAAGCAGAAATCCACTACCTTCTTCAAGAAAGGTAATATTAAGAAGATGGGATTAGACAAGGCAAAGATGAACTGCTTCACTTGTGGGAACACTGGGCACTTTTCTAGAGAGTGTCCTGAGGCTAAGTGGAAGCCCCCACCAAAGGCGAAGACAGTCAACACCATTGAGACTGATGCAGACGCTGCTGGGTATGGTAATTTATCTGCATTTACAGTTTGTTCCTCACCTGATTGGTGGGTTGATACAGGTGCAAATATACATATGTGTGCTGATAAGTCCTTGTTTTCTTTTTACCAGGTCGGGAGGAGTGGAGCCTTGCTGATGGGGAATGGCGCGCGTGCTGGTGTTCATGGTGTTGGTACGGTGGATCTGAAGCTTACTTCGGGGAAGACCGTGCAACTCAAGAACGTGCATCATGTCCCCTCAATAAGGAAAAATCTTATTAGTGGCTCTCTGCTATGTCGAGACGGTTTTAAACTTGTGTTTGAGTCGAATAAATGTGTTATATCAAAGTATGGAACCTTTGTTGGAAAAGGCTATGAGAGCGGAGGCTTGTTCCGCTTGTCTTTGGTTGATACTTTACCTCTTGCAGTGAATAATGTCGTTAATAACGTTAATGTTGAGATGAATGTTTGGCATTCTCGATTATGTCATGTTAATCTTGGTTGCATGTCCCGCTTAGCTGGTTTGAATTTAATTCCTAAATTTGACGTTGCCAAAAGCTCCAAATGTCATACATGCGTTGAGGCAAAACAACCTCGCAAGCCTCACAAGGCAGCTGTGGCGAGAGAGTTGGCACCACTTGATCTCATCCATTCCGATATTTGTGAAATGAACGGAATTTTGACAAAAGGTGGTAAGAGATACTTCATAACGTTCATAGATGATTGCACTCGATATTGCTATGTGTACCTAATTAAAACAAAAGATGAGGCATTACATTATTTTAAAACCTTTAAAGCCGAGGCTGAGAATCAACTTGAAAAGCATATCAAACGGTTGCGGTCCGATCGCGGGGGAGAATATTTCTCTAATGAATTTTCTGAGTTTTGCGCGGTGCACGGTATAATTCATGAGAGGACACCTCCATACTCACCACAATCCAATGGGATTGCTGAAAGAAAGAACCGCACTCTAACTGACTTGATGAATGCCATGTTGGAGACAGCTGGTTTATCTAAGGAATGGTGGGGTGAGGCAATTTTAACTGCGAATCATGTCCTAAATAGAGTGCCCACAAAGAACAAAGAAATCACTCCATTTGAGGATTGGGAGAAAAAGAGATTAAATATTTCTTATCTTCGCGTTTGGGGTTGTTTGGCCAAAGTGAATGTGCCAATAAACAAAAAGCGAAAGCTTGGACCAAAAACTGTAGATTGTGTTTTCTTAGGCTATGCCATTCATAGTGTGGGCTATCGTTTTTTAATAATAAATTCTAGTGCTCCTGATATGGCTGTTGGAACGGTCATGGAGTCTAGAGATGCCACATTCTTTGAGAATGAATTTCCAATGAAAATAGGTGCATCTAGAATGTCTAGTCATGATTCTATTCCTGAACTTCATGAATCAAATATACACGCTGATGATAACACCTATGAACTTGAGCAAAATCCTGAGAAGGATGATAATACTGTCACTCGAAGGAGTAAGAGGCAAAGAGTTGCAAAATCCTTTGGAGAAGACTTTATTATATATCTCGTGGATGACACTCCCACAACCATTTCTGAGGCATACTCTTCTCCTGATTCTGACATGTGGAAGGAGGCAGTGCAAAGTGAGATGAACTCCATTATGTCCAATGGGACGTGGGAAGTGGTTGATCGTCCATTTGGTTGCAAACCTGTGGGCTGTAAATGGGTGTTTAAAAAGAAGCTGAGGCCTGATGGTACAATTGAGAAGTACAAAGCTAGGCTTGTTGCTAAGGGTTATACACAGAAGGAAGGTGAAGATTACTTTGATACTTACTCACCTGTTGCTCGATTGACGACCATTCGTGTGTTGCTATCCCTGGCTGCCTCACATGGTCTTTTCATTCATCAGATGGATGTTAAGACAGCCTTCCTAAATGGAGAGCTTGAGGAAGAGATCTACATGGATCAGCCTGATGGGTTTATTGCAAATGGTCAAGAGGGTAAAGTCTGTAAGTTATTGAAGTCCCTGTACGGCCTAAAGCATGCCCCCAAGCAGTGGCATGAGAAGTTTGATAAAACTTTAACATCAGCCGGCTTTGTTGTGAATGAAGCTGATAAATGTGTATATTATCGGTTTGGTGGTGGTGATGGTGTGATACTATGCTTATATGTGGATGATATATTAATATTTGGCAACAATCTAAATGTGATTAAAGAAGTAAAAGATTTTTTGTCGAGTAACTTTGAGATGAAAGACTTGGGAGAGGCTGATGTTATTCTCAACATTAAGCTTTCAAGGGAGGAAGGAAATGGTGGGGTAACTCTTATGCAGTCTCACTATGTGGAAAAGGTCTTGAACCGATTTGGGTACAATGAGTGTACGCATGCTCCTACTCCGTATGATCCAAGTATTCATTTGAGGAAGAATCACAGAATTGCAAGAGACCAATTGAGATATTCACAGATAATTGGTTCTCTTATGTACCTAGCTAGCGCAACCAGGCCTGATATCTCGTTCGCTGTAAGCAAACTGAGCCGGTTTGTGTCAAATCCGGGAGATACTCACTAGAATGCTCTTGAGAGAGTGCTGCGCTATTTGAAAGGGACAATGAGTTACAGCATTCACTTTTCCGGGTATCCGAGGGTACTAGAGGGTTATTGTGATGCTAATTGGATTTCTGATGCGGATCAGCTGTATGCCACGAGTGGATACGTGTTTCTACTTGGAGGTGGTGCTGTTTCTTGGAAGTCTTGCAAGCAGACTATCTTAACGAAGTCTACAATGGAAGCAGAACTGACCGCATTGGATACCGCTAGTGCTGAGGCAGAGTGGCTCCGTGATCTCCTGATGGATTTGCCGATTGTTGAGAAACCAATCCCAGCAATTTCCATGAACTGTGATAATCAAACTGTGATCACTAAGGTAAACAGTTCTAAGGATAACATGAAGTCCACAAAGCATGTGAAGAGACGTTTGAAGACTGTCAGAAAACTGAGAAACTCCGGAGTAATTGCATTGGACTATGTCCATACATTGAATAATCTGGTAGATCAATTCACTAAGGGTCTGTCACGCAATGTGATAGAAGGTGCGTCGAGGGAACTGGGTTTGAGACCCACATAGAGCCATCAACAGTGGTAACCTATCCTATGTGATCGGAGATCCCGTGAATTAGGATGGCGAAACAAGCTGTTGATTGACTGAGGGAGAGACCCCTTAGATTATAGCTCAGTTCGTTGGAGATGCACCGTCTCTCTAATACTGTTAGGCAGGATGATTAAGTTCTTAATGTGATCCGAGCGGCTTGGTATAGCGGGGATGTTGTCCTACAGAACATCCTATAAGGAACACACCTATATGAGCTCGATTGCTAGTCACAATCTATGAGATGTGGGTAATCTCTAGATGCTCATGAAAAGGCCTCGAAGTGTGACTTATATGCTTCAAAACAGAGGGAAGGCACTTGGCAGCCTAGTATCAGTTAAGAGGTTATGTGAAACTCATCTCGCACAAAACTGTCAATTCAAGGTTCTGTCCATTGTTCAGTTGTGGATGAGTGTAGCTAGCTTTCTAGATGGATGTTCAACTTAACAGTCTCCATCGAAACACTGGTATATAAAAGGAATGTGGTTCTGAGAATTTCAAACTGCGTACCCTAGAGTTTGGTGGGGATTGTTAGATATTGTTAGATATTATGGGCTTGGCCCATTTATTTAATATCTCTATTAAACTCTATGGTCCGTACATGTACATTAATGGTTTTGTACCATATGGGAATTTAATCGAGAGACGACTCTACTTAAATACTTGATCATTGATCGATCTATTTGAGAAGTAAAAGTGGGTCACCTGGATGCCACACGCGCGCGCGCGCCGCCGCCGCCGCCGCCCGGCCCGGCCCGAGCCCGTGGGCGTGGGCGTGGGCGTGGGCGTGGGCGTGGGCGTGGGCGTGGGCGTGGCAGGCGGGCGGCGGCGAGCGAGCGGACGGGCGAGGCCTTTATTTTTGAAACTGACGAATTGATTGGAATTGATTGGAGGAGTTTCTGGTAACTCCCGTGACTCCTGGTTCTCCGTCTCCGTCTCTTCCACCGCAGAAGGGAGGTGTGACCCCTCGGTGCCGTCGGCTTCTCGTCTTCTGGCCTCTGCCTATAAAACAAATCCTCCCCTCTCGGTTAAGCTCTCTTGTCCAGCAGCGCAAGTTCTTCCCGTTCCACCTCCGGCGAGCACCAGAGATGGAAGAGTAGGCCTCCGAAACGCGTCTCCGTCGTGGGCTTCACCTGCTCGGGTGAAGACGGGCGATTACGTTTTTGGGAGTGTCAGTGGTGACACGACTACTCGCTGGTGAACCAGTAGCGGTGCTTCTTCACGGCGTCCTTGTCTGCACTGCATCGAGCGAGACGACTACAATAATCTTCTTCACCCTCTTCTGAGTTTCATTATCAATATCATGATGTTTCTAGGCAATACTGCTTTCATATTCAACATGTTCTGTTTGGTTGATTTGGATGATTATGCTGGTTTTCTGGTTCCTTTTATTTTTGTGATCATCATGGTCTTGATATTTGAGAACACATTTTTAATATTTATGATCATGTCTGTGATGCTTCAGCTATGTAAAACAATGTTTCACATATGTTTCGGCTCTATAATTTGTCTTATCATCATGTTAACTTTTGTCATGAACTGTTTCTGTCTTTTCATTCATGACTTCGCTCTCTTTTTTATTGCGTTATTTTTATGGATTAAAATAAATATGAAAATGAAAATGCCTTATTTGTCAACATGAACTGACTTACGCGTAATTTTAAACCTTTTTAATGGCACACGGTAAAAGCCTCCTCTCTCAAAGCCGGCACGCTCGCCAGCCGCCTCGCCGGTAACGCCACCGCCCGCCCTCGCCCTCAGCTGAGAGCCCAGTGCTGCTATTTGCGAGCCGACTGACGCGCTTCGTCCTATTCCCCTCTTGTTCGCGGAAATCGGCATCCTCCCGGCTACCCCGTCCGGAAAGCGAAGACAGCCGTCCTCTCCGCCTTCCCCTGCTCTCCTCGACCTCCGACGCACCCCAGACATCGCAGAGATGCAGAACCCTAGCGGCCACCACTCCGCGACGGCCGCCCCGTCATCGGCGCCGTCCAAGGGCAAGTCGTCGACGCCGAACCCTAGCGGCCACCACGCTGCGACGCCGGCGCCGTCGGGGACGCCGTCCAAGGGCAAGTCGGCGGCGGCGCAGGCCGCGGCTTCGGGCCAGGGCTCCTCTTCCCACCACCACTCTGCCGGCGGTGGCGGTGGTGGTGGCGGCGCCGACGCGTCCGCCACCACCCTCAAGCGCAAGCGCGGCGTCTTCCAGAAAGACCGTACGGGACGCTTGCTCCCTACTTTGCTAATTTTTAGCCTTTGTTCTGTCATTAGGCGTTCAATTAATTTGCTGCTCATCCTCAATTTTATGTGTTGTAGTATAATTTTTGTTGACGTTCTTGCAGTGCAGCACATGATGTATGGCTTTGGGGATGATCCAAATGTGAGTTTACTGAACAATTTCCTGTTTAGTTCGTTTTAAAGATATATGCTGCGACCAATAAGCCAATCTATGTAGTTCAGAGCAGTAATTTACATTGCAAGTGATGATAAAAGGCAGTAAATGGTAGTGATGATAACATGCATTGGACCTTCAATTTGCAATGCTTACGTATGATTATTTAAATAACTTCCATGTAAAGAAAGCGGCACATGGTTTTTCCTTACAAACAGAAATTGGATTCTTCTTCGCTCATATGTTGTGTTCTTGATTTGGCAGCCACTTCCAGAAACCGTTGCACTTGTGGAGGACATTGTTGTCGAATATGTCACTGACCTGGTAAGCTTATTTTTGTGTTTCTATGATTCTATCTTCTGTGCTATGTCTGCTGAGATGCTATGTGTACTGATTGTAAGGCTATGTGAATGGAAAGAAAAAAAAAAAAAGGGATTGACCCTGTTTTTAATGATTCTGATTGTTGAATTGTTATTCCTGTTTCAACATTCAATATTGTTACCTTCTTGAACTCCTTGTTCTGGTGTTCTTGAAAGACAAGTAAGTTTTGAACCACTGTGTTTGCCTCTATTGATAACTTCATGATGTCATTATGGGCCATGCTTTGAGATTCTTTTTTGTGGTGTTCATATGCAGTGTGCCCATTTTTGTACAATATCTAAAGTTTATGCTTGTGTCCTAATGTAAATTAACTTTGTAGTTTCTCAGTGTAGGTATCAAGTTTCCACTAATCTATGCTGTGCCCAATGTGCACGTTTATCCCACAAATTATATCTTTCATCATTAAACTTGGTAGTTGATGTTGCTTCTGCATTGTGCTTAAGATTGGAATTTATACTACACATGAGTTTGTTCACATCAAGCAATTGAATCAGGGCTTTGTTGAATGTTTCCGGACCTTGTTTCGCCAACTTCTATTAAAAGTTTATTTGTTTCACATAGGGCCCTGATTTGTTCATTTGATTACTTGCATTATGTCACATGGAGCCCTGATTTGTCTATTTGATTTTTTTTTTGGTAATACATGCATGATTTGGGAGTATGCAAATTGTAGGCAGTTTAGTTAACACCTGAGCCCTTCCCCCATTTACTGTCCATACACCCCCACTTTTGACTATTGAGCAAATTCATGTGCTTCAAATTATTTGTTGGAAATAACAATTATGTAGTAGATGACCACTGTGCAAGTGTTCCTGTGAGCCATTATTAGATGGATAAAATCACAGACACATCTGGCATGTGTTTATACTGTTATTTGCAGCTTCATCATTCAGTGGATTCATAATGCCCCTTTCTCAGGTGCACAAGGCGCAGAATGTTGCCTCAAAGAGAGGGAAGCTCCTGACAGAGGATTTTCTTTATCTTATACGCAAGGTACACACAGTCTGACCCCACATTTGATTGCCTTGCTTATTTGCAGTGCAGCTCACACTTTAGTCTGTTTTTTTTAGGATTTACGAAAACTGCACCGTGCTACTGAGCTACTGTCCATGAATGAAGAGCTCAAGCAAGCAAGGAAAGCTTTTGATGTGGATGAAGAGACTCTGGCTACGACTAACATATGATGCCTTCCTAGTTGTACAATCTGCATGTTACAGTAACTTGTACAAATGCACTGCATGTGTCGGACAATTGTTGGCATCGACTTGTAACTTTTCTGGTACAAATTTGAGTTACTTTTCTGACAGTTACTGCTATGGTTGTATGCCCTACTCAGTGAATATGAAAGGTTGCTGTTTCAACACATCTTAATGTATAAATGCAGACTTTTTGTTTGTGTTGAACCAGACAACTCATGAGCATTGCTGGCGGAGGTGATAGTTGAAAATTAAAATTGCCAGACAATTTACAGATATACTGATGCATACGTTTTCTATGTCTGTCTACCTGTGAATCTGAGCAACAACACTTAAAAAACAAAATATTCGTGCTGCTATTGGCATGTTTACCTATGCTCTTGGCAACTAGCTCAAGAGCTGAACTTGATGGTGGTCAAGTAAAAATGCTCATCAGCTTGGCCTTTTGATCATCAGTTAGGTCTTTAGGGAAGACTACCTCGAAAATGACGTACAGGTCTCCCTTCTCATTGCTATGGTACAGTGGCACCTGAAATTTTTGTCAATGAGCAAAGTTTATGTTTGCACATTTGCATTTTCACACAAGATAATTTCTTGCAGGGTACAAAACTCAAAATCACTGCCAAGTTACCTTGGTCCCGATTTCCACGGCATGGTTGTCAAGGTGCTTTATGTTCTTCTCAAATCCAACAAGAGCTTCTGACTGCAAGAGAGATGAAAGCTCAGGGTTGACAACAGAACTAATGTAAGAGTAAGCGCATGAGAAATGGAAGAGAGTGATAATTGGCAAAGTTGCTCTAGGCTGCCTAAACTAACGGATGACTAACTCTGGTCTGGTGGAATGACTGAGGCTCGTGGTTCATACTTAGTAAGCCTTCAGCAACACTAAAGAATCAGCAATAAAAAAAAAAGGACACTATTCTTTAGCTGAATTTCCTACTTCAGAATGTACTCAAGAACCCTATCTGACTTGTAGCTGAATGAATGCATTGGCTTAACATCTAGCAATCTTCATCTAAGAAGAAGCACAAAAAACTGATTTGGTTCTCTCAGTGCAATCAGACCTTCGACCAAAAAGACCCTTAGGGGTAGATCTGTATAATTAGTAATTTCTGCCTAGGTAGCACTGTTAACGAGGAAACAAGATTGAGTGAACAGTACCAGTGAGATTTCCACTGTTGTATGTAGGTCGTTGCCTTCTCTTCTGAAGCGCTCATGCCGTGCTGTCCGAATTTTAAACTGCGCAACAAGTGAATTTGTCAGAAAGAAATGGTGCCAAGCTGATCATTCCTTACCGTAGTATGTATAAAAAGATAGCAACCTTCAAATCACCAGGCTCTCCATCAATCTTAGGTTCACCATCCTCGTAAAATAAAATTTCCTGAAAGCAGAAGAGATAATTTATTAGAGACATCCATAATGAGAAATCAAGCACCCTGGACAGCTCCTCTAGATTTGGACCAGTATTGCAATGGATAGCATAACATAGATATATACCAGGAAGACATTTGACAGTTCACTATTCATAGCTAAATGAAGCACAGAGGATCACATTGAAATGAATTTCAGAACTATGTAATATGCTCTTTGAGGGAGTATAAATGTTTTGTTCGTTAACAAAGAGAAGGGAGAAGGGATTGGTCAGATAATGATATATTATTGAGGTGCAACTTTATTTGTTTATATAAAAGTCTTTGTTCCGATGTCTTTGAGAACCCGCAATTAACCATGTATGTGAATTGGAAAATGAAAAGGAAGAGCCACATGTGAAACAACCTGCACCATTTCCAGATTACAAGATATGATTGTAATTTATGAGCGTGAGGCGTAGACACCGGTAAAGAGTTAAAATTTCTGGTCAGAGGCAGAAGAACATGCTCTTAAGTTTCTATCATGATCTTTTTTTATGAAAGCTTATGAACTTCGAACAATTAGATTTTTCACGGAGACCTCGTCCAAATTAGTTTTGTGTCCAACCTTAGAATTAAATAACTCGAGCTGTGTTGAGTTTTTTAGGCCGTGCATGTTAACTCGTCCAATTTTTACTGAATGTTAACTCTTTTAACGATGAATAAAGGTACACACGCTCTCTGTTGCTACGTGCTGCTCGCAGGCCGCCCTGCCCGTGCCGCTGTAGGCGTTGCTCCTTGCGAGGCAAACGAGTGAAAGGCTTGGTGTGTGGGGCCCATGTTCCATCAGGTCATCACAGCAGCACGTGAAAGGCTGAGCCAAACTCCATCCTTTATCGATCCACTGCACTGCTGCACCTTCAGCTTCCAAACTATTCCCCCATCTCTCTTCAACACTCCCTGTTCTTGCTAGCACTGCGCACAACGATTCTCTTGAGTTGAAGATCAGATTCACAAGGAGCAGGACCAAAGTAGCAGCTCTCTCTCTCTCTCTCTTCCCCAAAATCAACAAAGCAGCAATTCTTCATCCCCTTCACCTGCCCAGCTCTGTGAGCGAGGCCTTTGGTCAAGCTGAAGTGAGGCCGGCGCGCAGGCATGGTGTGTGTGGCGGCGGTCATAGCCCATCCACTGGAGCGAGTTCTAGCCTCTGTAGCTTGATCCCGGCCTGTGCTCGTCGCAGTCAAAGGAGAGCTCCAGCCCCTGCGGTGCGTGCTCCCCATGGGCGAACTCCAGCCACGGCGCCGCGGCCTCGACGCGTGCTCGTCGCCGACGAGTTGCAGTTGGGAGGCGCCGCGCCGAGGGCACGCCGCCACCGCTGGGCTCCACTCGCGCCGGCGCAGCGGCCGCAGGGGCGCCGTCGCCTGGCACCCGCCGCCGCATCAGGAGGGAAGGGGAGAGAGAGAGAGAGAGAGAGGAAGGGGAGGGCGAGATGGAGGTGAGAGGCAAGCAGCTAATTTATTTTTTTTAAAAAGAGATATAATCAAAGGGGGCTTGTATGTTGATTTGAGAAAAATCTGAGGAGGTTTTTGCAAAAATTGTTGAGAGTGTCTTTGGAGTGCGGGTTGATTTTCGATAAAGAGAATGTCTTGTTTGCAAAAAACCCCGGAGCCCATCCGATCTGGACTACGGTTGATTTCGAAATAACCTAAGGTGTTTTTTGCAAAATAAACTACGAGGGCCTCTGGAGCGCGGGTTGATTTCCGAAAAATACAAGGGTTTTTTTAAAAAAATGGTCGCGGTTCGCCCGATCGAACGGCCGGGAAAAACCCGTGACGTGGCACACTGGCTGACCAGCTTTTAGAGGCAGGATTCATATGGTAAGATTCTTTCTTCTTAATCTAAAGTCATGGAGGTCTCCTACCGGTTCAAGGGGAAAAAAAGAAATCAACAAAAAGTGCCGGCATCCATAATTCAGCGTGCCCTAGAGAATGAGCTTAAGCAATTCTTGCGATGATGTCCATGGCATATTATATTCAAAATTCTAGCTCATACTGAAGTTCCAGCAGAGATCTGTAGATCCAATGTTCTTAAAATTCTGAAGTTACTATAGTTCAGTCACTACCGGTGGTTCACCAAAATCAGTTTCTTGGTTGTACACTGCTAGTTAGTCTGGGACTCGGAAAAGGGGCCCTATGCATAACACTCTGTTGTTTATCACAAGAAAAGAAGGAAAAGAATGTTGCCAGTGTAAAGAAGCGGAAACCAGGGTGTTCACTGTTCAGACATGTTGTTACAAAAGTTTGCAGGACGTCAACCATTACAGATAGATCACTGGAAGAAACAAATAACACAGTTGCTTTCTACCTGTCCATCTTGCATCCCCTTTTCAATATCAACACTAATGAAATTCCCTTCTCTTATGTATTTCACATTTGGGCATGTATCACAAACCTGGAAAACAAAAATGTATCCTCATGTCACTGCAGAGTTTAGCAAGCCAGCTAACTGGATCATATATGACCATCCTTCAAAATGAAAAATTGAAGATAATGTTCTTCATCATGAAACCATGACAAGATGAAACAAGAAACATATGACACATGTTCCATTATATTAATATAGAACTATTACAACATTAGAAATTACCTGCTCACTCATTTGATAAAAAAACTCTAGGAGCAATTTCTCGTTGACGAATTTCATTCCTACATTTGCATCACCTGTTACCAGGAGCTGGTTTTATAACATTTTTCTCCCTCCAAATCTATCATGCACCAATCAAATACCAGTTAAAGCAAATAATTATAAGAGGCCATAAGCGCAAACCATTTCAACTAAAATCTCAAGCTACTTGAAGAACGCATTAAAAAATGTTATCACGACACTTTAATGTTGCAAGCCGTTGTTACCTTTAAGGAACCACCCATACACAAGTCCTCTAGCGAAACATCCAATTCAACAATGACATCATCACCCTTTAAAGTTCGTTCTTCCTCCTCTTCCATACCTCCACCACCAAAAAAACTGTTTTTTTAGAAACAAAACAAGAAGATCGTTACTGATGGGAGATATCTAAAAGATTTGGGTCCAGTAGGAACACAGTGAAACAATTTCTTTCAACATTGAGTTGCATTCAAGTAAAGATGAAACAAAAAAAGTTAGCTATAACAAGAGATATCTGCCCAATGGCATGTTAATCAGTGAACCATTCACAATGAATGAATTCTTTGTAATGAATAATTACACTTGCGTCAATGACAGGAATGCACGATTGTACATCTGCAACTTTGTTCATTGTTATTGTTAGCACAACACCTAGAAAGGACAAGTACAACCAGACATGAACCACCAATTTATAACATAGCTGCATTCTGTACTTTGCAGCACCAAATTCTGACAGCCTAGAACTTGCAGCAAGCAGCATAGACTTGACAGGCATCTTTTTAAGATCTTTCAATAAAAATCGTGATAATTTTTTCATATTCCATACTGACTAACTTCATCTACAGCACAGTGCAACACATTTGAATCAATGGCATCCATCAGCTAAAGAATGAATTGAAGATATGTCACATGGTTCTACGTACTAAATATACTAAATCCTAAAGTTCACATATATACAACATAAGTTGGTCAGGAGCATCAAGCTTGTCGTTCTAATAAATCATCAGTTTTCAAAAATCTATGGACCCAACCAAAATGATTGTGATTTACTTAATTTTTGTAGGCCAACCACATGCGCTTTAACCTTGCCATAACATACAAGACTAATAATGTCTTAGTTAAGATAAGACCAAAATTCTCATTCCTTTTGGAAAGAGGTTAGGTCTCATTGAAGTAAGGGAGCCTAGTTTGAGTTGAAAAAAAAAGAATGTATTAATAAATTATGAAATATGGTTTGCATCATGTTTTTAGTTCTATGTTGTGACAATAATGTATGCTTCATAGAGACAGTTTGTGTTCACAGTTCACTCTCTATATTTAGTTGTCAAAATAAGCTGATGTAAACAAAAAAAACATTTAATATAACATGCAATTTTCTACTTACTTGCTAAACACGTGTTCGATGTTCATAGCATGACCACCATCACCATCATTGTGCCTGCCTTGGAATTGCTCCAAACCCTCCTCACCGTACCAGTCATAGACTTTCCTCTTCTCCTGATCTGTCAAGACCTCGTAGGCTGCAAGATGAAACCTCACCAGTCACTACGGTCAGGAAATATTGGAACCGTCAGGAATGTTCCATTCTCTGGTAGTATGATCACTCAAAAACATTCTCCAAAGTACTAGTACATACTACATACCATTGTTGATCTCGCTAAACCGCCTGTCGGCTTCCTCATTGTTGGGGTTCTTGTCAGGGTGGTATTTCAGCGCAAGCTTGCGGTAGGCCCTCTTGATTTGTTCCTCCGATGCACCCTTTGACACTTGCAGTATTTCATAGTAGCTCTTTCTACTCAATTGGTTGCATACAAAAAATGGATTATATATCAGAATGATCAGTACAAACTCATCAATGCTTATAGGTAATATTGTGAAACATCATTACGGAGGAGTGGAAAATTGTTCAGAATTTGAGCAATTATGACTCCAGGAACTGGAAAAATACTAGCTAGCAATTAAACCGTAAAAAAATGCAAGAGAAGGTTTAAGGAATGCAGAAACTCTGGGCACCCAGGTGTGGAAGAAAGTGATTTTGAGCAGTACATCATGAAAGCCCTGCGTCATCGATCTGAAACCCTTGAGCAAGATGCGATTTTCGCCGACAGATTGATCTGAGGCTAGTAGGCTACTAACGAACTCGCGTGCAGACTGCAGAGCGAATTCCAAGAACACGAAAAGAAGAACCCCCGATAAAGAGTCGGAGGAAACCAGTTGTGACGGATCCAGGGCCGTACCCAGCAAGCGAAGACACCGCTTAGTGCAGGAGGAGGACAGCGACGAGCAGCGCCGCCCTCCTCGCCGCCATTGCCACCACCACCACACACGCCTCTCTTCGGTTGGTAGTTTGGCACTGCGAGGCCAGACAAGGTGAGAGCGTTGCTGGTGCTGTAGCGAGCGAGCGAGCGAGAGGGTCAGGGATTCCCGTCGCTGCTCCTTCGGCCTTCGTCTTCGTCCCGAGTCCCGATCGATTCCGCCCCGCGGCTCGAGAGCTTCAGTGACGTCTTCGGTGCGCGGCGCGCACGGTCCGCGTGCGTGGCAATGGCTGGGTCTGGGACAGGACTAAGGATGGCAACGGGATGTCGCCGTTGTCGCCAGAACGTTCTCTTCCTCGCTACGAAGAATTTATCCTGTTCCCGTCCTCGTTACCTGTCTCGGTATGTTCATCCCTGTACTCGTCGGACATCGGTCGGGTAACAGATACCCGACAGGTACTACATACCCGATAAACAAGGACACTTGGGGTCGCAGCTTTGCAATCGGAGACGTTTCTTCTTCACCCGAGTATAAGTGTCGGAGTCTCAAAGATGTCGAGGAGATGAAGCGAGGTTGCGAGGAGTACGACAAAAGGTGACAGAGAGACTGAACTGAGGAAGCGAGGGGCACGAGCGCTCGTGAGGCAGACGTACTTGTGTTGCTGACGGAGATGGTGAGGAAAAATTGAACTATGGTTCCTAGAACACATAAACTATATATATGATTGTTCAGATTTGGGCCAAAATACCTATGTTGAGCTTTTTTGGGCCTAATACTCGCATGACAGCTCAAATAGTCGGGTTCCCCAACGGGTAACGGGAACGGGTAAACAGGGAACGTTCCCGTACCCGCTATACCCATCGAGGATGGATTCTTGCCCATTTAGATGCCCACGAGTAAAGATATGATCCCATCCCCGTCTCCTAATAGATCAAATACCCGTCAGGTATCGGGTATCAGAGCCCCGTTGCCATCTTTAGACGGGACAACGGGCTCGCGCTTTTGCCTAGGCTCCTAAACTAGGTCTCTGCGGCTGCAACTCCAGCTACTGCACGGCTCCATCCACTACTACGATAAGCATTTGTAGGTGTGGCCGGCGATGATAGTTTGTATAGACGGCTGGATCAGTGGTCTTTATTATACCGTCTCTACAAATCATGCATTTATATCTATAAATCGATTTGTAGAGACGGCTCAGCCGCCCCTATAATACCTATTTGTAGGGGCGGTTCAATCTATAATTGTCTCTACAGTACATTTTTTATCAAAAAAAATTTAAATTTACAATTCAAATTCGACTGGAACATATATTTTTCATGCACAACTCCATCATGACTCATCTTCTTCTACGATTGTATTAAAACTTAATGACAATACACATTTATTTATACCAGATTATAACAAATATTCCATAACAATACACAACTCCATCATGACTTATATTCCTGGCTGTTAACAGAACTATTATGAAACCTAGCATGCTGATACGTGCTTTGACACCAAGTAGACTTAACAGAGCTTCATGAAGAGGGTTTTCATATATGGAAGAAGTGGTTACAATTATTTAGTTGTGCAGTGCCAGACATAAATCTTGTCAACGTGGCCTGAATGGGCTGGCATGAAGACTCAAAACTGAAGAGAGTTCAAATTCTCATCTTGTCTGGATCCTCGTTGGTGGTAACGATCATGTTCATCTTGATAAAGGACTCCTTTCTTTCATTCAGGCCAAGTGAAGACAACAGCAGACCAATAATTCTGAGGAAAGATAGCTACAAAGGAAACCCAATGGATTCAGATAAACCTATTCAATCATCTATGATGCAGTAATTATATCCGTAATTATGTCTAATTTAAAACTAAATCATGTAAGGCCTACACGTGAGAAAAAATAACACCAATGGTTGAAGCAAGAGAATTAAGAAAATGAAAAGTAAACCAATTGAATCCAAATAGCAAATCGGATTATAGCCTACATGGAAAGGTGAATATATTCAATCATCTATGATGCAGTAATTAGAATATTTATTTCTGTAAATGTGTCTAATTCAAAGTTGAATCATGTAAGACCTACATGTAGAAAAAAAACTCCAATGGTTAGAGCAAGAGAATCAAGAATACAAAATGCAAACCAATTGAATCCAAATACCAAATCGGATTATAGCATAGATGTAAAGGTGGACAGAGAAGCAGAAATACAAACAAGACATCAATATGTTTCTCTTTGTACAGATAAGTTAGCAATGTCACTCAAAAATCAAAACAGAGCAATATAGATTAAGAAATGATAACATTTGGTAGAATGGTGATCTAGTGTTTCATTGACGCTACACCATCCATTGTACAAAGTCAGGAGGGAAACAAAGTAAGAACCCAAAAGCATAAAAATAGGAAATATGGTATGGCAGGCACCTATGTTAGATAAATGAGTTACATAGTGATATATGAATAGGTTATAGGTGGAGCTGTTGAAAACTCTAGTTTGGTTTTGGTGAATTGATGAAACCCTAAATGCTAACTTAGTTTATCAAGTGGTCATGATATAAGTAGCACACTCTAAGTGGTCAAGCAAATGAAGATCATAACATGATGTGGTGACGCCATGGTGATGATCAAGTGCTTCGACTTAGAAAGAAGAAAGAGAAAAATAAAAAGCTCAAGGCAAAGGTATAAACCATAGGAGCTATTTTGTTTTGGTGATCAAGACACTTAGAGAGTATGATCACATTTAGGTTTGATAGTCGTACTATTAAGAGGGGTGAATCTCGTATCGGAATGCGGTTATCAGAGTGCCACTAGATGCTCTAACTCATTGCATATGCATTTAGGATCTAGTGGAATGCTAACACCCTTGAAAATATTTATAAAAATATGCTAACACATGTGCACAAGGTGATACACTTGGTGGTTGGCACATTTGATCAAGGGTGGTGAAGTTTGGGAGCAAGGATAAGAAACTCCACCGGCGGAGTGTCCGCCTGTAGAGTGCGAACAGTCCGACGGTGCCACCGGCGCCCTAGATAGAAAAGACGAAGGTCACTGGAAGTGACTGGACGTTGGCCTCGGTTGGACCAACACGTCCGGTCAAGTGTAGCAGCGAAGACGCTGGCGTCGGTCAAACGACCGGACGCTGAAGGGCTACGTCCGATCGTGTTGTCGGTCAGCACAGTAAGAAGTCACAATGTGACCGGACGTTGGCAGGGTCCGGTCAAGCATGACCGGACGCGTCCGGTCGATAAAAACACGTTTTGAACCCTTATTGTAAACGATCGGACGTTGAGGGTCCAGCGTCCGGTCAGCTCTGTCGGAGCGTCCGGTCAACATTTCGACCATTGAGATCAAACGATCACCGTTGAACGCAGGAGACACGTGGCCACCATCGGGCGACCAGACGCTGAGGAGCAACGTCCGATTAGTAGGATCGAAGCGTCCGGTCACCTCGATCATTACCTAGTGAAGGGGTACAACGGTTCTATTTCATGGGGGCTTCTATTTAAGCCCCATAGCCGGCTCAAACACACTCTCTTGGCCATTTTCATTGACATAGCAACCTTGTGAGCTTAGCCAAAGTCTTCCCACTCATCTCCATCATTGATTCATCATCTTTGTGAGATTGGGAGAGGATCCAAGTGCATTGCTTGAGTGTTTGCATCTAGAGACACTTGGTGTTTGTGTTTCGCTGCAGAATTCGCTTGTTACTCTTGGTGGTTGCCGCCACCTAGACGGCTTGGAGCAGCGAGGATCGTTGAGCGGAGGGTGGTGATTGTCTCCGGCTCCGATCATGGTGATTGTGAGGGGTTCTTGACCTTTCCCCGGTAGAGCACCAAAAGGTACTATAGTGGATTGCTCGTGGCTTATGTGATCCTCATCTTGTGTTGGTTGTGCAACACCCTATTGAGGGTTTGGCGTGTGAAGCCAATTGGCGCGTGAACCTCCAAGTGAGTGAATCGCTACAACGAGGACTAGCTTGCCGGCAAGCAAGTGAACCTCGGTAAAAATCATTGGGTTCATTATTGATTCCGAGGTGATTGGTCTTCATTGTTATTCATCCTTGTGATTGATTGGTTCTTTCATCTATACGGTGGTATAACCCTCTTGATCACTCTCTTTACATTACCGCAAACTAGTTGTCAAGCTCTTTAGTGTAGCTAGTTGTGAGAGCTTGCATGCTTGGTTGGTGTGGCTCTTTAGTTAGCCTTTGAGAGCACATTAACATAGGGTAGTGTCATAGCTATTGTGTGAATCGATACTATCTAAACTAGAATTATGGTAGGTGGCTTGCATTTTGAGTAGGCTGGCGCAATACTTGCTTCGCCTTATAATTGTCTAATCATTTTGTTAAGTGTTGTTGTAGAAATTTTTATTAGGCTATTCACCCCCCCCCCTCTAGCCATTATGATCTTTCAAGTGGTATCGAAGCCGAGGTCACCGTTATTTGAGGCTTAACAACCTTCGGTGTTAAAATGGCTCAAATCAACAACACCAAGAAACCACCCCAATTTGATGGCACAAATTATCCTTATTGTAAGTCAAAGATGACCACACACATCAAGTCAATCAATAGAAAGGTGTGGAAGATGGTAGAAACCAAAATTGAGATTGGTGATCCGGAGAATCCTACTGCGGCCGAAGAAGTACTTCTCCAAAACAATGACATTGCTCTAAGTGCTATTTATGATGCAATTGATGAGAAAACATTTGAGCAAATCAAGAATATTGAGATGGCTCATGAGGCTTGGAAGAAGTTGGAAGAATTATTTGAGGGCACTCAAGCCATGAAGGGTGCAAAGGCTTACATTCTCAAGGAGAAGTTTGCAAGCTTCAAGATAAAGGAGGATGAGAGTGTGCCGGAGATGTTTCATAGGCTTCAAGTGCTTGTCAATGATCTCAAAGCACTTGGAGAAGAGGTGAATGACAAGGACTTCTTCCATAAGTTCTTGAGATGCTTACCTTTAAGATTTGGTACATTGGTCACTATTCTAGTGAGGAGTGGTTTGGACACCATGACACCAAACTAAGTATTGAGAGATATAATGACCGATGATACACATAGAGATGATGATGAGAAGGAAGAAAAGAAGGAGAAGAAAGATGAGAAGAAGGATGAGAAGAAGAAGAGCGTGGCATTCAAAGCCACATAATCCAAGGGCAAAGCAAAGCAAGAAACATCAAGTGAAGAAGATGAATTATGGGATGATGATGATGATGAGAAGATGGCTCTATTTGTCAAAAGATTTAGCAAGTTCATGGTGAAGAAGGGCTACCGTGCTAGAAGAAAGAAGTCTTCATCCAAAAACAAAGAAGAGTCAAGAAGGTGCTTCAAGTGTGGAAGTAAAGATCATCTTGTTGCTCAATACCCATACAATAGCGACAATGATGATGACAACAAGAAGAACAAGGAAAAGGATAAGAAGGAAAAGAAAGAGAAGAAGAATAAGATGGCCTTCAAGAAGAAGAAGGGTGGTTCATATGTAGTCACTTGGGATAGTGATACTTCATCAAGTGATGATGATGATAGTGATGACAACAAGATCACCAAGAAGAAGGTTCTTGCAAGCATTGCTATAAATGAGAAGCCTTCTCTCTTCGAATCTTCATCATGCTTCATGGCTAAGGCCACTAAGGTACAATCTTGTGATGATGAAAGTGATGAAGAATATGATGATGATAATAAGCATGAAAATGAAAATGATAGTGATAGTGATAATGATGAACCTACTAAGAATGAATTATTTGACATGCTCGAAGATGCTAAAGAACACTTTGACATTAAGAAAAGGGAATGCAAGAGCTTGAATAAGGAGGTAAAAGCCCTTAAGCAAGCCCTTGATGAGCTCAAAGCAACTCATGAAAAGCTAGAGGAAGCCCATGAGAAGCTTGGTAAGGCTCACAAAAAGCTTGAAAAGGCTTATTCCTCTTTGCTTGATGATTAAAATAAACAGAAGCATGTTGAAACTTGCAATGTAGGTTTAACTTGTGATATAATTGATGAATCACTATCTATACCTATCATTGTTGCTCCTACTAATCCTTCTTGTAGTACATCTACTTCTGTCTCATCTAGTAGTGATGGTCTCACTTGTGATGCCTCACTAATGGTTGAGAATGAGAACCTTAAGAAGGATGTCACTAAGCTCACTCACACTTTGGCTAAGGCCTATGGTGGTGAGGACCGCTTGCTTATGTACTTGGGTAGCCAAAGAGCTTCCCTCTACAAAGAGGGATTGGGCTATACCCCCAAAAAAAGCAAGGCGACATTTGCTCCTCACAAGACTAGTTTTGTGAAGAACAATGATCGGTTTTGCACTAATTGCAAGCAAGTTGGTCATAAAGAGCAAAAGTGCAAAAACAAGAGCAAAAATGCAAATATATCCTCCCTTAAGCTTGATTCATGCTATATGCTTACTAAGGGTACAAATGGTGTGAAGACTAAGTTCATTGGTAAACCATAGATGGGCTCAAAGAAGAAAGCCATTTGGATACCAAAGAGCTTAATAACTAACCTTCAAGGACCCAAGCAAGTTTAGATATCTAAAAAGAATTGATCTTCTTTTGTAGGTCAATTACAAAGCCGGAGGAATGCATTGGGTTCTTGATAGTGGGTGCACTCAATACATGACCGGTGATGCAAGAATATTCAACTCAATCAACACCAATGGCAATGATGGTTATGATAGTATCACATTTGGTGACAATGGCAAAGGCAAGGTCAAAGGGCTTGGTAAGATTGCAATATCCAATGACATGAGCATATCCAATGTGTTGCTAGTAGAAAGCTTGAACTTCAATTTGCTATCCGTGGCTCAATTGTGTGATCTTGGATTCAAATGCATATTTAGGGTAGATGATGTAGAGATCATAAGTGTAGATGGCTCTAATTTGATCTTTAAAGGCTTTAGATATGAGAATCTATACTTTGTTGATTTCAATGCTAGTGAAGCTAAATTATCTACATGCTTATTCACTAAGTCTAGTATGGGTTGGTTATGGCATAGAAGGCTTGGTCATGTTGAAATAAAACAATTAAATAGATTGGTTAAGCATGACTTAGTCAAAGGCTTGAAAGATGTTGTATTTGAAAATGATAAGCTTTGTAGCTCTTGTCAAGCCGACAAACAAGTTGGAAACACCCATCCTAAGAAAAACATGATGAGCACTAGTAAAGTATTTGAGTTATTGCATATGGATTTGTTTGGGCCAACACAATACACTAGCATCGGTGGTAACAAATATGGCTTTATGATAGTGGATGATTACACAAGATACACTTGGGTATTTTTTCTAGTGGACAAAAGTGATGTGTTTGCAACATTCAAATCATTTGTCAAGGGCATTCATAATGAGTTTGAAACAACCATCAAGAGAGTTAGAAGTGACAATGGTAGTGAGTTCAAGAATACTAGAATTGATGAGTTATGTGATGAATTTGGAATTAGACATTAATTCTTGGCCAAATACACTCCACAATCAAATGGCCTTGTTGAGAGGAAGAATAGAACACTTATTGATATGACAAGGTCTATGCTTAGTGAGTACAAAGTGAGTCAATCTTTTTGGACCGAAGCTATCAACACGGCTTGTTATTGTAGCAACCGCCTCTATTGTCACCCATTGAAAGAGAATATACTATATGAGCTCTTGAATGATAGAAAGCCTAATATTGCATATTTTTGGGTCTTTGGTTGCAAATGCTATATCTTGAAGAAATGCACTAGATTGGGCAAGTTTGACAAAAAATGTGATGAAGGATTCCTACTTGGTTATTCCACTACAAGCAAATCATATAGAGTTTGGAATTTAAATAGTGGTACTCTTGAGGAAGTTCATGATGTTGAATTTGATAAAACCAAGGGTTCACAAGTAGAGAATGAGAACTTAAAAGATGTTAGAGGCATTCAACTTTCAAATGCTATGAAGAACATGGATATTAGTGAATTGAGGCCTAGGCAAGTGAATGATGATGAAGATGATCATGTGCAAATGCTCTCTAACTTAAATGTGCAAAATGATACAAATCAACTTAGTGCAAGTGGCTCTCATGACAATGAACAAGATCAAGTGGCTAGTACATCATCTTAACCCAATGATCAAGCAAGTGCAAGCAATCAAGTTCCAATACTCCAATCAACCAATGTTGTAAGAGATCACCTATTGGACACTATCATAGGTGATATTTCTAGAGGTGTACAAACAAGATCAAGATTAGCTTCATTTTGTGAGCATTTCTCATTTGTGTCATCCATTGAACCAAAGAAGATTGACGAAGCTTTAAAGGATGTTGATTGGGTGAATGCAATGCATGAAGAGTTGAATAACTTCACAAGAAATCAAGTATGGGAATTAGTAGAGAGACCAAAGAAACACAATATGATTGGAACCAAATGAGTCTTTAGAAACAAGCAAGATCAAGATGGGATAGTAGTAAGGAACAAAGCAAGATTAGTAGCACAAGGCTATACACAAGTTAAAGGTCTTGACTTTGGAGAAACATATGCCCCGGTTGCTAGATTGGAAGCAATTAGAATCTTGCTAGCCTATGCTTGTGCCCACAACATCAAGCTCTATCAAATGGATATCAAAAGTGCATTTCTCAATGGCTACATCAATAAAGAAGTATATGTTGAGCAACCTCCCGGTTTTGAAAATGATAAGAAGCCCGACCATGTGTACAAGTTGAAGAAGACATTGTATGGCTTGAAGCAAGCACCTAGAGCATGGTATGAGAGATTGAGGGATTTTCTACTCTCTAAAGGGTTCACAATGGGTAAGGTTGACACCACTCTTTTCATCAAAAAGATTGGAAAAGATCTATTTATTTTACAAATCTATGTTGATGATATCATATTTGGATCAACCAATCAAGATTTTTGTGATGAGTTTGGAAAGATGATGGCTAATGAGTTTGAGATGTCCATGATTGGAGAGTTGAGTTACTTCCTTGGTCTTTAAATCAAACAATTGAAGAATGGTATATTTATGAGTCAAGGCAAGTACATCAAGGACATGATCAAGAAGTTTGGCATGAGTGATAGCAAAGTCATTAGCACACCAATGGGAACCAATGGCAACTTGGATAGTGATGCAAGTGGAAATATGGTGAATCAAAAGTTGTATCAGTCTATGATTGGAAGCCTACTCTATGTAACCGCATCAAGGCGGGATGTTATGTTTAGTGTATGCATGTATGCAAGATTTCAAGCCTCACCAAGAGAAAGTCATTTGAAGGCTACAAAGAAAATATTGAGGTACTTAAAGCATACACAAAATGTTAGTTTGTGGTATCCCAAAGGAGCAAAGTTTGAGCTAGTTGGTTACTCCGACTCGGACTATGCGGGATGCAAGGTTGAAAGGAAGAGCACCTCAGGCACATATCAATTATTGGGAAGATCACTTGTTTCATGGTCATCAAAGAAGCAAAATAGTGTTGCATTATCAACCACTGAAGCCGAATACATATCCATCGTTAGTTGTTGTGCACAAATACTTTGGATGAAGACCACTTTGAGTGACTTTGGAATCAAGTTCAAGAAAGTGCCATTGCTATGTGACAATGAGAGTGCAATCAAGTTGACCAACAATCCGGTTCAACATGCAAGAACAAAGCACATTGATGTCCGCCACCATTTCATAAGAGATCACCAACAAAATGGGACATTTACATTGAGAGTGTAGGCACCGAAGATCAACTTGCCGATATATTCACTAAGCCATTGGATGAGAAAATGTTTTACAAGTTAAGAAATGAGTTGAACATATTGGATTTCTCAAATATGTGTTGATGCATCCCCCCACTTATATGACATGCCTCTTCTTCGAGCAATCCAAGGTAAAAGTTGATTGGCATGGCATACATTATTGCTAAGGACATGTTTAGTGTATCTAGTCATCTCTCCATTTTATTAGGCTCATTCATTAAAATCAAATGAATTTGATGATTGTATGGTACCACTATTGCTTCTATGTTTGACTTGATCTAGTTGTAACATATGACATGTTTGTGAGCTTGTAAACCTAGTGTTTAATCTAGAACATGAGCTATAAGTGTTTAACTCAACTTGGTACAAGATAATCCTTATTTGGAGGTGTGAAGAAGCTTGTCCTTGGATCAAACCGAGTTAAATGTCTTTGGCATATATTCTAGTTTGAACTAAATTTGGAACTTTAATCCTCACCCCATTAATTGACATTGATAATCTCGACCTTATAAGTAATACTATCTATATTTTGAACCTTTGTGGTCATTGATGACAAAGAGGGAGAGAGACCAAGATAGTAGTAAAAATAGTGAAAAAGGGGAAGAAATATCATAAAGGGAGAGAAACATAAAGATATACTTGATATATGACATAGGGGGAGAGAAGTGAAAAAGGAAAGGGATCAATTAAAATTTTGAGCACACAAGTAGGGGGAGCAAGCTCATAAACTTGTATGATGCATTTGAATGTGCATTTTATATGTTTGCTTGCATGGCACAAGTATTAAATTTAAACATCCATGCTTATGTGATGTATGCTAGTTGTAAGTTTGAATGATAATATAAAAAGCTAGCATGAATAGATTATCTAGTAATTTCATTCTCTAGTATTATCAAGTGGTATCTATTCCAAATATTTCCATGTGATATATTTTCAAATGGTATCAAGCTAATCATGGTGCTAAGGAAGGTATAATGGTGCACTCCGATTGGTATCACGCTTTAAAGGTCCATCTCTTACACCTTAGCATCATGTGGTAGACATTGACTCCTATATTTCCTATTCAAGCATATGTGCAAGCTACAATCCAAACTCTTAGCACATATGTAGGAGGAGCAATTGCTACCATTTGGGGTTCATGAAACTTGTCCATATCTTTTTACACATGGTAAATATGCTTGGGCAAGCAACATAGATTCAATTGAATTTCAATTCATATCTTTGTGAAAGAGTTGTCATCAATTACCAAAAAGGGGGAGATTGAAAGCTCTAGTTTGGTTTTGGTGAATTGATGAAACCCTAAGTGCTAACCTAGTTTATCAAGTGATCATGATATAGGTAGCACACTCCAAGTGGTCAAGCAAATGAAGATCATAACATGATGTGGTGACGCCATGGTGATGATCAAGTGCTTCGACTTAGAAAGAAGAAAGAGAAAAACAAAAAGCTCAAGGCAAAGGTATAAACCATAGGAGCTATTTTGTTTTGGTGATCAAGACACTTAGAGAGTGTGATCATATTTAGGTTTGATAGTCGTACTATTAAGAGGGGTGAATCTTGTATCGGAATGCGGTTATCAGAGTGCCACTAGATGCTCTAACTCATTGCATATGTATTTAGGATCTAGTGGAATGCTAACACCCTTGAAAATATTTGTAAAAATATGCTAACACATGTGCACAAGGTGATACACTTGGTGGTTGACATATTTGATTAAGGGTGGTGAAGTTTGGGAGCAAGGGTAAGAAACTCCACCGGCGGAGTGTCCGCCTGTAGAGTGCGGACAGTCCGACGGTGCCACCGGCGCCCTAAATAGAAAAGACAAAGGTCACTGGAAGTGACCGGACACTGGCCTCGGTTGGACCAACACGTTCGGTCAGGTGTAGCAGCGAAGACACTGGCGTCGGTCAAACGACCGGACGCTGAAGGGCTGTGTCCGATCGTGTTGTCGGTCAGCACAGTAAGAAGTCACAGTGTGACCGGACGCTGGCAGGGTCCGGTCAAGCATGACCGAACGCGTCCGGTCGATAAAAACACGTTTTGGACCCTTACTGTAAATGACCGGACGTTGAGGGTCCAGCATCCGGTCAGCTCTGTCGGAGCGTCCGGTCAATATTTTGACTGTTGAGATCAAACGATCACCGTTGAACGCAGGAGACACATGGCCGCCATCGGGCGACCGGACGCTGAGGAGCAGCGTCCGGTTAGTAGGACCAGAGCGTCCGGTCACCCCGATCATTACCCAGTGAAGGGGTACAACGGTTCTATTTCATGGGGGCTTCTATTTAAGCCACATGGCCGGCTCAAGTTCACTCTCTTGGCCATTTTCATTGACATAGCAACCTTGTGAGCTTAGCCAAAGTCCTCCCACTCATCTCCATCATTGATTCATTATCTTTGTGAGATTGGGAGAGGGTCCAAGTGCATTCCTTGAGTGTTTACCTCTAGCCATTAGGACCTTTCAGCTGTGTCTTCTTTGAGCAAAATACATTGCAATGTTACAAATAGAAATATAGACTCCAGCTCTAAGACGTACCCCCAAATTTCATTTCATTTCATTTCTGGTGATAGAAAGTAGCATTTTATGAAATCTTAAGGTAACCAAAATAGAGTAAAAAAACACATACTTTATACTGGCAAAGAGCTCATTCTTCTGTATGAATCAGTCAATGATATCCTAGATGATCCGTACATCGTCCCTCAAATAACTTATAAAATGATCAACATCAAAGATGACTTCAAATTTCCTGCACAGAATATATAAGTTCTCAGAGCACGATAATCTGGCAGGAAGCAAATAGCATATCTAACTAGGC
Organism: Miscanthus floridulus; assembly: GCF_019320115.1. Lineage (NCBI taxonomy): Eukaryota > Viridiplantae > Streptophyta > Magnoliopsida > Poales > Poaceae > Miscanthus > Miscanthus floridulus. The sequence goes on from NC_089584.1 coordinate 49,332,045, forward strand.
CATATCATGTAAAAGTGGAGCATATAATCATTTCTTAATTAAAAAGATGCTTGGAAGAGATTGTAAATTAAGCCTAGAAACAGCTCTAAGAGCTATATCAAACAGACTCTAATTGACAACTGCCTTTTACACTAAGTCGACCACACAATTAAAACACTCCTCAAGGTACTTGAAGGAAAGATGGGCAACAACTGTATTCTCACGGTAGTCATAACAATGGCTGCAACCTAGAGAAATCTAGGATAGCCCAAATGTGAATCTATAATTACATTCAGATGGGTAAAATATAGCAGCTACTACAAGAATAAAATTTGAGCAGTGGAGGCAGAGGCAAGGCAAAAGGAAAAATTAAGATGTCCACCTCACGAGCAGCTACTGCGTTAGAGCAGGCAATATGGCAGCAATGGAGGTATTGAGAACATTGACAATATCATTATTCAGGTGCATAGAACAATATCCACCATTAGTTTGAAGAGGAAAAAAATCCATTCAGTAAAGGAATGGAATAGTGCAGAAAGCACATTGCAAGAACATATCCATACATCTGTCTAGAGCATGGTTGATCACTAAGGCCAATAATCTTGAACTCCATGTTGTTGTGCTTAGCTTTCACTCTGAGTTTTTAAGCATTTTCTTGGCTTGCATCATTTAAAGGTAGATATTAATAAAATATTTGAAGCTCTACTCTCCAGAAGACAAATAATATAGGATTTTAGGGAGAGTTATTTTATTCCACGGACCCTGGGCTAATCAATATCTCTGATGTCTCTGACATTTTGATTTGTGAGGAGAAAATCAATAACTGGACCAGGAGTTACAACCATAGTGGTTGAAACATCTGTATAACCGAAAAACTATTATATCAATGTTGGTAATTTGAATCAAAATCCAGTCACATGTATTAAAATGCATACCCATGTTTAGTGAAAAGACCACCAATTGTAGTACGGAAACTAGAATGGAGTCCACGACAGCCACTAACTCCACCAGTTAAATCAACAAGGTTTCGACTATCATCACTGAAAAATGACTACCTAACAAGTAGACAACCTCTGTACAGCACAAACAACAGACACATGGTAACCAAACAGAGAAAATACGTTATTGAAATGACAAAACAAATAAGCATACCGCTTAGCCTGCTGTTGCCTTAAAACAATGTTCGCTCTCGGTAATACTATATTAATCAGTTAGGCGTTTTGGCACGCGCAGATCCCTACAATTTCGCAGGTTCTATGGAAAGGAATCAAAGAATCAATGGAGCTCGAGAGATCTGCGGAGTCGGGAGGCCGGATTTCACTCCATTTGGCGAATCTACCAAATATAGGGTGGCTAGTAGATATACTAGCCGATGCTTATCGGCTATTACTAGAGCAAGCAGGTCTAGCCGCGAAGTTAGCAACCGAACTACCCTCTGCTCGTGGAAGCATACCGGATCTACCGGGTACGGTTCAAGCAATCGACGATTTACCTGAGGAGCAGTAGCAGGTCTGCGCGGGGCGACCAGACCTGGGTGTCGGGCGGTGGGCGGTGGGTGGTGACGGGCGCGCGAAGAGTGCAGCTTGGCTTAGATCCGGGACCCTCCCGTCTCTTCCCCGCTCCCGCCCTCGCTCTCTCTCTCCGCCAGCGGAAGAGTTGACCTCGCTTGGCTGCTGTGGAAGCGGAGGTGGAGGAAGCGGTCCACGGTGAGGACGGAAGGAGGCAGGGTAGGGAGGAGGCTAGCGACTCGGGCAAAGAGGGGTGGAGCCGAGAAAGGAAATGGTGCGATGGGGGGAGGAGGAGGTGGAGAAAGGCGGCCGTAGCCGCCGCGCCCGCTCGCGCCAGGCGCCGTCGCCACCGCCCTGTCCGCGTCGAGGGAGAGAGGGAGCGAAGAGGATAGAGAGAGAGAGAGAGAGAGAGAGAGAGAGAGAGGAGGGGGAGAGAATTTTCTAGCCGCTATATATACAGCAGGCATTTATAGGGGCGGCTGGTGATTTAGCCGCCCCTACAAATGGACACAGCAGGGACGGTTGGTAATACCGGCCGCCTCTACAAATCGACGTATTTGTTGGGGCGACTCGTATTACGAGCCGCCCCTACTGTGCTATTTGTAGGGGCGCTGTTGTGCTGGAGCTCGAGCACGTCACTGTAAGGGCGGCTCTAATGCCAATTGCCCCTAAAGAAAAAAAGCCCCATTGCTACAAACTATTTTTCACGTACTGGTCGTGGACTCGTGGCGTCATGCGTCATGCATGCGAGGACCCGATTTTTTTATTGTCCCTTTGTAAAAAAAATTCTCAATTTCTAAGAAATCATATTTTTAAATTTAATCAAATCTATAAAAAGTACACATTTATAATACCAATTAAGTATTACTAAATTAATCATGAAATATATTATTATACCATATGGAGTTATAAATATTCAAAATATTTTCTTAAACTTAGTTATTAAAAATAAAGAAGTTTGATTTGATCCAAATCTAGAATTACATTTTTTTTTACAAAGGTAATATTTGTGTCAAAAAAAAAACACAGTCCATGTTATTACAACACGTTGGACATTGTTGCCATTGAGGCCCTAGACTCATCACACATTAATCATTAATTATGCTGTCTAATTGGCAATATTAGTTTTTTATATTCAATTGGCAATACTAGTTTTGCAGCTACATTCGTATCTAATATTTAAGAGTCAAAATTTCTGTCTTTTTTATCTGACCCATTTGACCCGGGTCACTCGCTCGCGTCGGCCCACTCGCTCCGTCTAGCTTTCACGTCGCTCTGATTAAAAAATCATTCGTCTCCCCACGCCGCCGCCGCATTGTTTCCTTGTCTCGCGCTGCTGGTAGCTTCTCCCGTTCGCACAACGCCGCTGTTCTTCAAGGCAGCGGCACGGAACGCTCTCCAGCAAGGCGAGCACTGTTGGGTGAAAATAGATCGCTCAAGCATCGGAAGGCAAAATAAGACCATGTTTGGTTTTTACAGGTGCTAGTAAAATTTCTGTCACATCGAATGTTTAGATACATGTATGTAGTATCAAATATAGACTAATTACAAAATTAATTACACAACTTGTGACTAATTTGCGAGACGAATCTTTTAGGCCTAATTAGTTCATAATTTGACAAGTGGTGCTACAGTAAACATATGCTAATAACAAATTAATTAGGCTTAAAAAAATTGTCTCGCAAATTAGCCTCCATCTGTGTAATTGGTTTTGTAATTAATGTATATTTAATACTTTTTATTAGTATCTAAACATTCGATGTGACATGAATTTTAGGAGCGACTAAAAAACCAAACACTCCCTAAACTCCATTAAGTATTCATTTTATGTCCATGAACATTATATGTTAGGGGAGGATTAATGGAGGTCTCGACCTTCGTTAAACCTAGTACAATGTCTACAGTACCCTTGAGTTCATGGCTTACAATGCTCTTTCGTGTTTCAGGGCAGTTTTGTCATTACATCTTTGATATAACATTTTCTAAGCGGTCCTGGAAGAAGGATTATTGGAGACAAGTCTTCATAGCTTAGAGACGAATTGATCTGCATTGGCTTACTTTCGACTTTGCTTGACAGCGAAGCAGACCGGTTATTTTTGTTCTTTGTTCTTTGTCTTTGCCTTCCTGCGAGGTGACTCGGTTGCCTTCGAATCCTTGTTCTCTCCTGTATCATGAAGTCTTATTTTGTCTTACAGTATGAAGACATCCCTGATAGGCAAAAAAAAAAAAAAAAAAAAAAAAAAATTACTCAGGAAATCATTGGTTTGAGAATTAATGGTTAAGTTGAGGGAACTGCGTTTGTCTGAGGTCAAATCCCAACAGGATCCTGAAAAAGAAGTCACAAAACTTAATACTCCATCCATACTAAAAAATAAAGTCGTTTTAGACAGCGACACGGTCTCCAAAGCATAACTTTGACTACTTATTTTTATAAAGATATTTATCAAAAAGTGATATATGTAAATTTTTGTGAAAGTATTTTTCAAGACAAATCTATACATATGTTTTTTTCATTTCTAAACTCAACAACTTAAAAGTTATTCATGATTTATATTCCTAATGTTTGACCTAAGCCTTGTCCAAAATAACCTCATTTTTGAGTATGGAGGGAATATCTAACTCTACCAACACATAGATAGTATAAAAATTAATATCATTATGATAATTTTTTTTGTGCATTACGATAAAGAAAAAAAATCTAATCATGATTGTATTCTCCATTAATGTTTTACATTAATGTTTAATAGTTTTTCCCGTTGCAAGGTATTAACATATTTGCTAGTCTAGAGAAAAACAACTCCTAGATAAAGATTTAGTTTCCCCAAGCTTTTCATATACTTCGGCTATTTTAAATTATAAAAATTATGTAATTAGATATATATTATGTCTAAATAGATAGTAGGAGTTATCATCTTAGAAAAAACTACTCTTAGGATCACCAATTTTTTCTAGGAGAAAAGAAAAAACCCTAAAAAATATGTAGATTATAGTAGCGCCCACTCGAAAGAAAAAAACATAAAGGTTTCTAAGAAAATAAATAAAAGATTGTACACTTTTTAAACCCGTCGAACATAAATTTGCTGATCTTCAAGGGCACAAGCGCAAAAGGTAACTAGACCGCAGCCGCCCGCAGTCCAATGTGACATCCGGCGATTCCTTCCCTTCACCGCTACCGAAGTCTACTTCCATTCCTCCCCTTCCTAACCCCGCGTCGCCCACGAGCTCGCCGTGCCGGCAGAGGAGAGGACCTCGCCGGAGCAGAGGCCATGGGGCCACCGCAGCCAGCCAGGGCCGGCGCCATCAACATCGAGGCGTGCGCGCGGCCGATCGCCGTCGACCACCGCATCAGCCTCCCCTACTACTTCCGCATCGCGAGCAGCCTCCTCCGACAGGTCGAAACCCTAACCATCCCCCGGAGCTCAGCGTGGTGGATCGCTCCTTCGTTTCTAGATCTCATCTCTTGTCGCTTAACGCATAGCTTTCTGGTTGTGTAATGGGCGATTGGCCGCAGTTCTCCTCGATGGTTTTGGGCGATGCGATTCGACGAATTGGGGATTATTTTTGTTACGTCGTTAATGCGACTGCTAAAGTGTTGAACTAGACTGTGTTTAATTTTGGTACTCCGATGTTGTTGGCAGGCTAATATATATCGGAACGAGAGTAACTTCCTCGACCTGTATGTCATCCTTCTGAGATACTCGAGGTGGGCTGGGCATTCAGTCACATTTATACTCACTGTTGGTCATCTGTATTGATGTTATAGTTGACATCTGATTGGCTGCAGCTTGCTGTGCGAGACGATTCCGAAGCATCGTGATTACCATGCCTTCAAGTTAAGAGAAAAGGCATTTTTTGATGTAATTTCTCTCAGCTCAACTTTAGAGATTATCTTTGTTATTCAAAGTTGGTGAAGTGTACAATTTTGCATGATTGGATATCACAAATCTCTAGCCTTAGATATACTTTTGAGGAACAGTCTTTTCTGATCCCAGATGTTGGGCACGTAGACGTAGAACACCTTGCAAATATTGATGTTCTTTTGCCTTCTCCAATTCATCTCTGAATTCCGTTCTTGTGACTGGTCTTGTATGATCTTCCCCAGATGTTTATCTAAAAATGAATGGTCTTTTGTTGCAGAAACTTATTGATGTTATCAAAGAGCTTGAGACATTGAAGCCAGTTGTGCAGCGGCAGGTTGCCGAGCATAATAGAGGAGGTACTGTGGAATCTAATACTAATAGTCTAAATGGAAACTATGGTACAACTCGCAGGATAGAGCAGCGTACTCCAAGCTCTTATACTCCACAGGTATGCACTGCATCACACTGCATTTTCTAGCCTGTAATATTGTGAAGCATTTTGGGAAGAAGAGATGGAGAATATATACTTTTAGATTCTCAAGTTTTTTACTTATGTTATAATTCCTTATTCTTTTTCTTCTTTAGCCATTTGTAGGCAGCACTAATGGAGCATTGCAAAAACCCTTCCATGCCGGGAGACAAGTGGCATCCTTACCGAGCGTCCAGAAACAGTATGCATACCTTTTGGCCATTTTTATGTCTGTGATATGTTATTGTTTCACTTTGCTTAGCTATAGTGTGGACATTTAGTTATTTTCTTATTTAACAGCTAGCCACCACTTACGTTAAGGGAAGATTAGCTGACATGTTAGTTAGCTAACAAACTACTCCCTCTAGTTCCATGCTTGTTGTTTTGGACATGGACACGGCCTTCCGAACATAGCTTTGGCTATGATTTTCTATTATAATACAACAACAACAACAACATAGCCTTTCAGTCCCAAGCGAGTTGGGGTAGGCTAGATTTGAAACCCTCCAAGAGCCCCAAGTCACGGTTCAAGCACTTCAATAGCTGCTTTCCAAGCACTCCTATTCAAATATAGATCTCTAGGTATATCCCAAGCTTTCAAATATCTTTTTATTGCCTCCCCCCTGTCAATTTCGGTCTTCCTCTACCTCTCATATTATTAGCTTGGCTTAGGACTACACAATGCACTGGTGCATCTGGAGGTCTCCTTTGGACATGGCCAAACCACCTCAACCGATGTTGGACAAGCTTTTCTTCCATTGGTGCTACCTCTAGGTGATCACGTATATCATTGTTCCGAACTCGGTCCATCCTTGTGTAACCACAAATCCATCGCAACATATGCATTTCTGCAACACTTAGTTGTTAAACATGTCGAATCTTTGTAGGTCAACATTCTGCTCCATACAACATAGCCGGTCTAATCGCCGTTCTATAAAACTTGCATTTTAGCGTGGTACCCTCTTGTCACAGAGAATGTCAGAAGCTTGTCGCCACTTGATCCACCCTGCTTTGATTCTATGGCTAACGGCCGCATCAATATCTTCATCCCTCTGTAGCATCGATCCCAGATACCGAAAGGAATCCTTCTTAGGCACTACTTGACCTTCCAAACTCACATCTCCCTTCTCCTGTGCAGCTCCGCTAAAGTCGCATCTTATGTATTCGGTTTTAGTTCTGCTCAATCTTAAACCTTTAGACTCAAGGGTCTGCCGCCATAACTCTAGTTTTCTATTTACTCTCGCCTGGCTTTTGTCCATTAACACTACATCATCAGCGAACAACATACACCAAGGGATATTCCCTTGTATGTTCCTGCTAACCTCATCCATTACCAAGGCAAAGAGATACGGGCTTAAGGCTAATCCTTGATGAAGTCCAATTTTAATCGAGAAGTAATATGTGTTATTATCGTTTGTTCGAACACTAGTCACAACATTGTTGTACATGTCCTTGATGAGGGTCACATGCTTTGATGGGACTTTATGTTTGTTCAAAGCCCACCACATAACATTTCTTGGTATCTTGTCATAAGCCTTCTCTAAGTCAATGAAAACCATGTGGAGGTTCTTCTTCTGCTCTCTAAACCGCTGCATAACTTGTCTTATTAAGAAGATTGCTTCTGTGGTTGACCTTCCGGGCATGAAACCAAATTGGTTTGTTGATATCTGCTGTTAGTCGCTGAATTCTCACTCTTAGAAGTAGCAGAATTTATACTCTCATCGAGAGAGGATGACACTAGGAGTTGGGATAATTTTCTGGTTTATTTCTCAATGCCATACCAACCCGAGGGGTTGGGGATACATATTTATAGGCTGCTAGCCAGCCAAGCATATGCCAAGATGCTAGTCTAAGATGCTGTCCTAGATGCTAAGATGCTGTCCTCTAGATGCTAGTCTAAGATGTTGTCCTAGATGCTGTTCTCTAGTCTAAGATGCTGTCCTCTAGTCTAAGATGCTGTCCTAAAAACACAAAGACCACAACAGCCCCACAAAGACCACAGCAGCCAGACTTATCCATCATTCTCCCCCTAAGTCTTGTGCGTCGTCTTGTGGGAAAGTTGAACCATCCCGGTCCTGGAGCAGAGCTCAAGGAACTTGATCCTCCCAAGGGGCTTGGTGAGCAGGTCCGCAAGCTGGTCCTTGGTGTTGATGTAGCTCGCCTTGATGCTTCATTCCTCAAAACAGCTTCGGATGAAGTGGTACCTCACCCGGATGTGTTTGCTGCGTTCATGGAAGACGGGGTTCTTTGCCAGGGCTAGAGCGGACTTGTTGTCCACCCTGAGCTCCACCGCTCTAGTGTCTCTGCCGAGGAGATCACCAAGCAGTCGAGCGAGCCAGAGCGCTTGAGTCGAAGCGGTGGAGGCCGCTATGTACTCGGCCTTGCAGCTGGACAGGGCCACCACCTGCTGCTTGACTGACTGCTAGCTAACGAGGCACTTGCCGAGGAAGAAGAGGATCCCGCTCGTGCTCTTGCTAGTGTCGATGTCGCCGGCGTGGTCGCTATCGTTGTACCCGATGAAGTGTGCCGCCCCAGGGCACCTAGAGAAGTAGAGGCCGTGGTCGAGAGTCCCCGCAACGTAGCGGATGATCCTCTTCACAGCCTACTGGTGCTCCGTTGTCGGTCGCTGCATGAACCGACTAACGTAGCCGACGGAGAATGCCAGGTCCGGCCGTGTGTGGGCGAGGTAGCGAAGGCTCCCCACAAGACGCCGATACTGCGTAGTGTCCACCTCCTCCGTCGTGCTGTCGCGGCTCAGCTTCAGCCTCTCCTCCATCGGAGTGAGAGCTGGGTTGCAGTCGGTGAGCCTAGCTAGCTCAACGACGCGCTTGGCGTAGGCGGTCTGTCGAAGCGTGATCCCGGAGTCATCCTGGCGCACCTCGATTCTCAGGTAGAAGGAGAGAGACCCCATGTCACTCATCTGGAAGGTGGCCTTCATCTCTTCCTTGAATGCCGCCACCTCCGCATCCTTGAGCATTACCTCCACTGCCCTGTCGGTAGATGGCCGCCTCGTGCGGGCTTTGCTCGAAGCCCATCCCCCTTAGCGTGGAATCCAACTTGGCATTCCACGCCCTTGGTGCCTGCCGCAAGCCATAGAGGGCCTTGCGCAGGCGGAGCACCTTGCCCTCCTTGCCGGGGATCGCAAATCCCGGCGGCTGGTGCACGTAGACCTCCTTCTTCAAGTCGCCGTTAAGGAACGCTGACTTGACGTCCATGTGATGAACACGCCAGCCCTCCTGGGCAGCTAGCGCGAGGAGTCACACGGACTCCATCCGTGCCACGGGAGCAAAGGCGTCGTCGAAGTCGACCCCCTCCTGCTGCACGAAACCTCGTGCCACCAAGCGAGCCTTGTGCTTGACGATGGCACCGGCTTCATCCCTCTTCAGCTTGTACACCCACTTAAGGGTGATTGCGTGGTGACCACGAGGAAGGTCAGCAAGCTCCCAGGTGCGGTTCTTCTCAACCGCATCCATCTCCTACTGCATCGCGGCGCGCCATGCCGCGTGTCACTCGGCCTCTGCAAACGACCGAGGCTCGCCGTCGTCACACGCAAGGTGCAACTGCGCCTCCAGGTTGTGAGGCATCGGTCCCGGCACCGGCTGGTCGCCGAGAAGGTTCTCCATCGTACGGTACCGCAACGGCTCGCCGTCGTGGTACGCGTCGACGCGCTCCTCGTCGTGAGAGAGCGGAGTAGCGAGCTCAACCGGGCCGTGCTCGACACGAGCTGGTGGTGGAGTAGACATGCCCGGAGTGGTGCCTGTCGGTGCTGGAGTGCGTGGCGTTGCCGGCTGTGGTGGAGCCGGCGAAGAACTCATCGCAGCCGAGGTCCTGGCTGGAGAGCGTGGTGCTGTCGGAGTAGCAGGCGCCGGGGTTGGTGGAGGCTCGGGGACTGGGGTAGACGCGCTCGCTGAAGAAGAGTCGCCTACTCCCCCAGCTCCCTCGAAGTGGACGTACTCGATAGTGAAGTCGTCGTACGTCGGAGCCGAGCCGTCGTCCACCGCCTTGTCATGCCCAGCCTCGCCCTTCGTCGAACACAATGTCGCGCGCCGTGCGCACACGCTGTGTCTTCGGGTCGAGGATGCGGTAGGCCTTCGAGCTCTCCGCGTAGCCGATGAACACTCCCGGAGTGCTCCTGTCGTCGAGCTTGCTGATATGGCCAAGCTCCTTGGCGAACGCGAGGCAGCCGAAGACCCGCAAGTGGGAGACCGCGGGCTTGCGCCCATGCCAAGCCTCGTACGGCGTCTTGCCGTCGAGCGCCTTGGTAGGCGAGCGGTTGAGGATGTAGACGGCTGTCACCACCGCCTCTCCCCAGAAGACAGCCGGCATCCCCCTCTGCTTGAGGAGGGCCCGAGCCATCCCCACAACCGTCTGGTTGCGCCGCTCGACGACGCCGTTCTGCTGCGGGCTGTACGGCGCGGAGTAGTGGCGCTGAATGCCCTCGTCAGCGTAGTACGACGCGAATTCAGCCGCCGTGAATTCGCCGCCGTTGTCAGTGCGCAGCACGCGCAGCTTGCGGCCGCACTCCGCCTCCGCAGCAGCCTGCGCGCGTCTGATGGCGTCCGCAGCCTCTCCCTTGCTGCCGAGGACCATCACCCACATGTAGCGGGAGAGGTCGTCGACGAGCAGCAGGAAGTAGCGTCGTCCTCCCGGTGTGGCCGGTGTCACCGGGCCACACAAGTCCCCGTGCACAAGCTCGAGCCTCATTGGCTCGAAAGCTAGCCCGCTGTGGAAAGGGGAGTCGCCTCTGCTTCGTCAACACGCAGACGTCGCAGAGCTGCTCCACATGGTCGAGGCACGGCAGGTCTCGCACCATCTCCGTGGCACTGAGCCGCTTCAGGGCCTCAAAGTGAAGGTGCTCGAAACGCTCATGCCACTGCCACGCCTCGTCGTCCCGACGAGCAGCGAGACAGAGGGGTTGTGCCACCTGCACGTTAAGGACGTAGAGTCGATTTGCGCTTCTGGATACCTTGGCAAGAAGGCGACGACGACGATCCCAAATCCTCATGACTTCGTCCTCAACCACCACGCGCGAACCGTTCTCATCCAGCTGTCCCAAGCTGATGATGGAGTTCCTCAACGCGGGGATGTAGTAGACTCCGGTGAGCAGCCTGTGCTCACCAGACACGGTGGTGAAGATGACGGAGCCGACGCCCTTGATCTCCACGCCGGAGGCATCCCCAAACTTGACGGAGCCTCGGACGCTAGAGTCAAGCTCGGTGAAGAACTCCCGTCGACCGGTCATGTGATGGGTGGCGCCGGTGTCGAGGCACCACCCATCAGTCTTGCCATTGCCGAAGCTGTCGCTGAGGAGGGCGTGTGCTTTTGGCTCGTTGAGGTGGAGAGCCGCTGCGGCCGGTGCTGCTGGAGGTAGCTCAATGCTTGCATGTGCCATGAACAGAGCCGACTCCTCCGCCTGTGCGACGTGGGCTTGGCCGCGTCTTGGCTGTCGGCAGTCCTTGGCCCAATGGCCGAGCTAGCCGCAGTTGCGGTAGGCGTCGTCTCGTGCCGGCTTGTGCCTGCCAGCGGCGCCGCCCTGGGCGCCTCCGCGGGCATCACCCTCGGCACGTCCACGTGCCCCGGCCTGGGCGTCTCTGCGCGCCTTGCGTGGCTTGCCACGCTTGCGGCCGCCTGTTGCGGAAGAAGGCTCCCCCTTCTTCCGATCACCTTGGCTGGCAAGCCACTGCTCCCGAGTGAGAAGGAGCTTCCCGCCAGTGGTGATGGGCCTCGAGAGAGACTGTGGCTCATTGCTGTCGGCGACCTTGAGGCGACCTATCGCCTCCTCGATCGACATCGTGGAGAGATCCAGAAGGGACTCGATCGAGCGAGCCATCTGCTTGTACTTCTCGGGGACACAGCGAAAGAGCTTTTCGACAGCTCTCCTCGCCGTAGGTGTCATCGCCGAACTGCACCATCTTCTGCAACAGAGTGTTGAGACGGAGAGCAAAGTCATCAACATCCTCACCTGGCTTGAAGGCCAGGTTCTCCCACTCCTTGCGAAGTGCCTGCAGTGTGGACTTGCGGGCGTGGTCGCTGCCGATGCGTGCCGCAGCGATGGCGTCCCAAGCCTACTTGGCAGTTCGCTTGTTGGTAATCGAGAACTGCATCTCGGGCGGGACTGCAGCGATGAGGGCATCCAGCGCCCGTCGATCTAGGTCGTAGTTGACGTCGCCGTATCGGACTGCCTCCCACATGTGCCGCACCTGGAGCTTTACCCTCATCACCGCAGCCCACTCGACGTAGTTGGTCTTGGTGAGGGTAGGCCACCCACCGCCGGGACCGACGTCTCTGACAACAGCCTGGAGCAAGTGGTAACCACGGTACTGATCCGGGGAGAGAGAGCCACGCTGCCTGTGAAGGCCGCGCTCTCCATCGACCCGTCGGTACCGATCCGGGGAGAGAGAGCCACGTTGCCTGTGAAGGCCGCGCTCTCCATAGATCCGTCCGCCACCGCTGCCGTGCGCCCCTCCTCCAGGAGCGCCGCCGCCGTGCGCGCCTCCTCCAGGAGCGCCAGTGCGTCCGCGCCTGTCTGGGCTGCCGCCGCGCTTATGGGCGTGCGCGGCTGCCCCAGGAGCGCCACCGCCGTGCGCGCCTCCTCCAGGAGTGCCGCCAGCACGTCCGCGCCTGTCTGGGCTGCCGCCACGCTCGTGGGCGTGCGCGGCTGCCCACTGTGCCGCCCGCGCTCGCGCTGCCTCCCTCTCTAGCAGCTCGAGGTCCGCGTCGGCGGTGTCGTCAGCGGAAATGGAGCTGCTGATGCTGCCGCGCAGAGGCTCGACCTCTGCTGCCGCCGCACGCGATGCATTCGCCGCCGCCGCTGCTTCCGCCTCCGCTCTGGCTGCTGCCAGCTCCGCCGCTGCCAGCCTCGACGCCCTTGCCGCCGCCGCAGCGGTCTCTGCCGCCGCTCGCTCGCGTTCCTCTGCCGCGGCAAGTTGGCCCTTCTGCCGACGCCACGTGCTCGAGGTGACCGAGCGCTGAGACTGCCCTGCGGACATGACGCGCTACTGGGGGGCTGCTGCGTGGGGAGAGGGCTGCTTCAGACGAGCTGCGCGGGGGAGGAGTGAGCAGGAGCGGCCGGAGCTGCTGCTCGCAGCTGGGGCTGTTGTGTGGCTGGGAGAAGAGATGAGCAGGAGATGCTTAGGCTACAGGATAGTACGGCTCCGATACCACTTGTTAGTCGCTGAATTCTCACTCTTGGAAGTAGCAGAATTCATACTCTCATCTAGAGAGGATGACACTAGGAGTTGGGACAATTTTCTGGTTTATTTCTCAATGCCATACCAACCCGAGGGGTTGGGGATACATATTTATAAGCTGCTAGCCAGCCAAGCATATGCCAAGATGCTAGTCTAAGATGCTGTCCTCTAGATGCTAGTCTAAGATGCTGTCCTATATGCTGTTATCTAGTCTAAGATGCTGTCCTATGCTGTCCTCTAGTCTAAGATGCTGTCCTAAAAACACAAAGACCACAACAGCCCCACAAAGACCACAACAGCCAGACTTATCCATCATCTGCATCGTTCCTCGCAGGCGCTGCTCGATGACTCTCCCATAACTTCATAGTGTGGCCCATCAACTTAATTCCCCGATAATTAGTACAACTTTAGATATCTCCCTTGTTCTTGTAAATTGGTACCAATATGCTTCTTTTCCACTCCTCAGACATCTTGTTCAATCGAAAGATATTGTTGAACATCTTGGTTAGCCATACTATAGCTACATCTCCGAGACATCTCCGTACCTTGATTGGGATGCCATTAGGGCACATCACTTTGTCCCTTTTCATCCTTTTCAAGGTTTTTCTGACCTCCGATTGTTGAATCCTCCGCACAAAGCGCCTGTTAGTGTCATCAAACGAGCCGTCCAGCTAAACGGTGGTGTTCTCGTTCTCACCATTGAATAATTTATCAAAATACTCTTGCCATCTATGTCTGATCTCATCCTCCTTCACCAAGAGCTGCTCTCTCTCATCCTTTATGCACTTGACTTGGTTGAAGTCCCTTGTCTTCCTATCGCGAGCCCTAGGCATCCTATAAATGTCCTTCTCTACTTTCTTCGTACTCAAACGTTGGTAAAGGTCCTCATAGGCCTGCCCCTTTGTCTCATTCATCACTCGTTTTGCAGTCTTCTTTGCCACCTTGTACTTCTCTATATTGTTTGCACACCTGTCATGATATAAGCGCTTATAGCACGCATTCTTTTCCTTAATAGCCTTTTGCACATCTTTATTCCACCACCAAGTGTCTTTCGAGTCGCATCTGCTCCCTTTGGTCACTCAAGCACCTCTGAAGCAACCTTTCGAACGCATGTTGCCATCTTCTCCCACATGTTGTTTGCATCGCCTTCATCCTTCCAAGGGCCCTCTTCAATGACCTTTTCCTTAAAGACCTTTGATGCCTCCCCTTCTAATTTTCACCACTTCGTTCTAGCAACCCTAGCTTGTTTGTTCCCACGAGCTTGCACCAGAAAGCGGAAGTCCGCCACCACCAGCTTGTGTTGAGCGACCACACATTCTCTAGGTATCACCTTACAGTCCACGCATGTTCGTTTATCCCTCCTTGTAAGGACAAAGTCGATTTGACTAGAGTACTGGCCGCTACTAAAGGTCACTAAATGGGACTGTCTCTTACGAAAAAAAGTGTTAGCTATCATCAGATCAAAAGCTATGGCAAAGTCTAAGACTTCCTCTCCCTCCTGGTTCCTACTACCAAATCCGAAACCCCCATGAACCGCCTCGAAACCTGCACTTGATGTACCTACATAGCCATTAAGATCACCTATAAAGAGCTTCTCGCTACTAGGGACAGCTCTAACCAAGCGATCTAAGTCTTTCTAGAAAAGCCGCTTAGCACTCTTATCATGGCCTACTTGGGGGGCATACGCACTAATTACGTTTAAGACCATATCACTAATGATAAGTTTAACTAAGATGATCCTATCCCCTTGTCTTCTCACCTCCACCACACCATCCTTATGGCTCTTATCAATCAAAACTCCTACTCCATTTTTATTTGAAGTTGTCCCTGTGTACCAGAGTTTGAAGCCGGTATTGTCCACCTCCTTCGCCTTTTGCCCCTTCCATTTAGTCTCTTGGACGCATAAGATATTTACACGCCTCCTAACCGCTATGTCCACTAACTCTCTTAACTTACCCGTAAGGGACCCTACATTCCAGCTACCTAAACGGATCCTAGTTGGCTCGACTAGCTTCCTTACCCTTCGCACCCGCCGAGGTAGGTGTGAAGACCCTTGCTCATTTTGCACCACACCCAGGCACCGATGTGGCGCGCCACTAAGGATGCGACGACACGATCCTTGCTCACTTGACACCGTGCCCAGATCGCGACACGGCGCGTCATGGGGGTGACGACCCGGCCCTTCATTTAACACCATACCCAGGTTCCGACATGGCGCGTCGCTAAGAGGGTTACGCCCCAATGGGATTCTTTTGGGTTTCATCTCCATAAAAGTGGTTAAGTTTTTACATTGGCTCGCCGCGCCTAACACAACCTTTCTCCTTTACCAGGGCTTAGGACCTGCTATGCTGGGACACCAAAGGCGCCCCACCATAGGCGGAGTTATGATTTTCTATTATAATATATACCAAAAAATCAACAAATATATAATTTTATCAAAGTACCTTTTAGGACTAAATGACTAATCTATACATGATGTCTTCAAACTAAATATTTTAAAAGTTAGTGTTAGTCAATCGAAGTTCTAAAAGTTTGGCCTCAAACTTATCCAAAACAGCAAGAATTATGGAACTAGAGGGAGTACAATGTAGTAGCTTGATGATTGCAAAGCAAAACTGTTGGCTTATAGGGAGCATATGATCCTCATATAGTAACCTAATTCTTAGGGCGTGTTCGAGAAAGAAAAGTTAATTATTAATGCTGCTTGCAAGAAACAGAGCATATATTGTTTAGAATTATTTTGTTTTTCCTCAATTGTAACCAAACATGACTATAGTTCATTGCTCAGAATCTTCACTAGATGGCTTGGGTTACCAGTTCAAGGATCTAGCTCTAGTTGAGCAGTTCATTTTTTTAATAATTAGTTAACGTAGTTTCTCTTTATCCTATCGGTCAGTAGTACTTTTATCAATACATTTTTTTTGAAACGTTTATCGATATGTTCTGAATTTCCTTCAACTAGATAAATGAATTTATACCTCCTAGAATAACACTGCATCTAGGGTTTTCTGTTGATTGGTCATTCCAAATGGTTTATATTTGTAAATTAAAAAAACAACATTCTTGCATGAGGAAAAACACAGGAGGCTTACAAAATTATTGTTATTGCAAGAGGTCAATAACTTATGTAGTTATGTGCTTTGTCACAATCATAGTTAGACTATCCCTTTGTCTGACTATTATTTTCTTCTCTAGACTGTTCATATTGTCCAGTGTGCTCCCTTTAGATAAAAGATGGCCTATCCTTTCCCTGATCTTTTTTTTTTATTTTCTTTTGGTACTTTTGAGCAATAGACCTTGTCATCTGTTATCTAAACTATGCAGATTTATGAATCTACCATATCCAAAAGAAGAAACACTAGCTAGACACTCCATATTAGGACCTAATGGTCTTAATGGCCGATGGAATGGGCCTGTTACTGAAATTAAGGTATTGTTATTTTCCTTCATTGTTTAATGTTTGTTGAGAATTTGATCACATACAAGCATTATCTTATGCATTTACCTACTGCTTGTTACAGGTTCAGTATCCAAGCAATTTTGAATTAACACAAAATGATATAACAAGGTGATAGCTCATTACCTCTGATAGTTTTAGCAGAAGTATACTTTTTCCATTGTTCTCATTTCTGTTGCAATGTGTAATTCCTTTCTACCTCCACCAGTTATGCCTCTAACTGGGATACCTTAGGATATGAACTGTTTCATGTGAAATTCTTTCATACTAAATCCTGTTGTAGAGGATTAAAAAATTATACCGTCCCAGCAGCATGTATCAGGTTACTGGAAAACCAAAATAATCCAACTGTTGTAAAAAATAGCAAAGGGCTGTTTTATTTAAAATTCATTGATTTGGAGAGATTCTACTGTTCTATGTTCAAAATGCAGATCTGGCAATATCTTTATTTCCTTAATCATGAAATATGATCATTTTTTGGAAGATTTATGTCATTTGTGCTTTATATTGGTTTCTTTTTAATATTCAATGTTTGGGTTTATGTTGTACTTGGGCAATATAAACACATGTATGTCCTATGCGTTCGTTGATATTTTGATTTCCTCTCTGTTTGTTTTTACAAGGTACCTGTACATTTGGAGATCCCAATTTTATTTTAGCAATAATTATTCCACAATACATGACAATAATTTCATATGGTTACAGTAATTTACTAATGGTAAACATGAGATATTGGCAAGGTGAATGAAGCTTACTGTTTCTTCGTTATGGAGTAATGTTGTAATGGTTTTTCTGTTTTACAAATTTTAGCTATTTTTTTACAAATTTGCACAAATATTTTAAATGTTTTGTACCAACGTAAAGGCACCTGAACATGTATTGCTCAAGTGGAATCTGTCAAATAGAATTTTGAAAGAAAGATTACTTGATCACCCAAGTTAAAAGAGAAACTTAGCCTTGTGTATGAGATTAGACTAGAGGAGACATGTATGAAAATGATTGGAGGGAGATGCAGTTAGTCGTATCTATTTGGAAACTAGTCCATCCTCATAGCTATGCCATTTTGTTTCCTATTGCTTGACATTATCAGATGCTTTTCTTCTGCAGTTTAGTGCCATCCATCTTGAACCAAGATGATTCGCATGGTCCCAGTACTGCACCTCCACCTCCAGATAGCTCCTCAAATGACAATGATGATATGAAATCTGTTCTCTCTCTTGATGATGGTCGATGGTCTGTGCCAGCGGAAGAACGCACTCCACTTCCTTCTGCTAGTTTGGAAGAAGAGTTGTTCCAATTGAATATCAAACAACCTTCTCCTCCACCAGTTCTGGCGGAGGTACAAAGGCCAATTTCTCCATCAAGAGTTGCTGATCCAACACCAGGACTTCCGACCTCAGGAACTGCCCGTTTTCAGAACTTGCATGTTGTAAGTTTGAAATGCATCTTTTTTCCTTTTTAAAATCTATATCAATCATCACATTGCATTTCATGCACACATATTTTATCTATAACAATTTTGGTTCTTCCATCTATTTCGTTTCTAACATTTCTAAATTCTAACTCATGTACTTTTTTGACTTACTTTGATTGTTTATTTCATTGTGCGTTGTTGTTAGCCGATCAAGTTGATGGAGTGTTTTCTAAGGGTTGCTGAGTCAAACACCAAAAGAAGCTTAGAAACCTGTGGGGTTCTTGCTGGTACCCTGGTATGAATACATCACTTACAGTTACAGGAAATAAGAATGGTGGTTTGTTGGATTTCTGACACTTCGTATTTTTTTCATATAGAAAAAGAGAATTTTTTATGTGACAACCTTAATTATTCCAAAGCAGAAATCGACATCTAATACGGTAGGATCTTAGTTTTTACTTTTTATCTTTGTCTTCCTCGTTCCGTTCCTATTCTTTTTATTGCAAAGTTAACAACACATGCAATGCTGTATGCTTGTACCCCTGTACTTGAGTTTAGTACTGAATGGCATGACTTTCTTTGTCCAGTGTGAAGCTACAAATGAAGAAGAACTATTTGAAGTTCAGGACACAGGCTCACTGTTCACTCTTGGTTGGATTCATGTGAGTTCTATCTAACTTGGACACTTTCTTTTGGTTTCTCAAGTGAAGTGAATAAGGTAGATGTACTCTACTTCCTCCGTCCTGTAATATAAGGGTATCCAAGCATTCAAATTTGTCCCAAATTATAAGGGATTTTAGGTGTACAAACCCTCTAAAAGGAAACATTCACATGCATACCTACCAGGCTACCATTAATGTCTACCACCAATCCAAATATGGTAATCAGGGAGGGTTACATGTGCATTTGTTTACCATATAATATGTCCTAAAATTGCTCAGATACCTTAATATTTCAGGACGGAGGGAGTATGTCTCCATCCCCTAGAGAAGGAAAAAAAAGGGTATATGGATTACACTTAGGGATGCAAGTCCCTCATTTTTGGGTCATTGGGTCAACCTTAAACTTGTTAAGATGAACTAGAATGTCATGCCATGTAATTAATTTAGGGAGAGAAATGAACTAGGCTAGCTGACCCACAAAACACCATTGGATACCCACTTGCACCCTTGACTACACTCAATATTTGTAAGAACATACTGATGAAGATGCTTACTTGTTTTCAAGCTGCTTCTGCCTTGTGCAAAAATATCTGCTTAAGCATTGCAAGTGCTTTATAAATATGGATATTATGATATGAAAAATCTTTAGCTTGGTTTGACCTGTCATGGAACATGGAAGCTTGGGTGTGTGATAGAGATTTTTGCCTATGGTCTTCGTTTCTGCTACACCAGGCTGAGAGTCTCATTGTGCATGTTGAGCAGTGCCTGATCCAGCGCTTTTGTCTTATCTTATTGGTCGTACAGAAGAATTTGACCAACATTTAGCATGTTTGCATAGCATTGTATGTACTACACTATGATTTATCATTTAACTTTGACATCATGCACTTGCATGTTTATATTATATGTGGCCGTTACAATTTTGGTATTAAATATTCTTCCAATCTTTCAGGAGTTGTATCTTTTAAATTACATGTGGTGTTTGATGTTTTTTTTTGTACCTGCAAAAGTGCAAATAGTCTTGTAATTACTTGGAACTGTGGTTGCATTGGTTGATTGATTGCTTTACTCATGCTAGAGAAAATATCACATTCTTCAATGTTTTTTTCCAGACGCATCCGACACAGTCCTGCTTCCTTTCTTCCATTGACCTCCACAATCATTATTCTTATCAGGTAATGCTGGCAGACTGGATCTCATAATATGTTTCTGCTTATTTGATGGCACAGTTCTCTGGTTATTACTGCAACCAGTCCCTCAGCCATTGATCTTATTTGATTCATAACTATTCTTTTTATTGTTTAAATTTGGAAAAACTTACTGGATTCTAGCTATTGTGAAGATGTTCTCCAATACTAATACATGTTCTTAGTGCGCTTTCATAGTTCCAGATTTGAATGATCCAATGGAGTAGCTCAATGAGATTTGGTTCTTCTACTATTCTTCAATATAATAAGCTCAATGACTGGTCACACTAGGTTTAATTATGTTTAATCCTCTTCTGGAATACTAATCCATACCCAAAGATTAGATTTGGCAAAGTGTTTTCTAGTAATTAAATTTTTGGTATCCGCTTGTTATGTGTGCAATAGTTTAGTGTGCCCCCCCCCCCCCCCCCCCCCCTCCAAAAAAAGAAGTTCATCCTGCTAATTTGCTTAATATCTACTGGCTACGTTACACGGATACGTGAGGTTGACCACGTATCCTGTATTGGATACATATCTGATACGGATACGCACTGGATACGCGGCGGATACGTATCCATGTAGTATCGGCAAAAAAAAAATTCCGATACGTGGACTGATACGTATCCAATCCGTTTGGGCGTTTGGCGATATGGCCTATCCCTCACGCACTGAGTGGGCTGCTCGCCAGCCACGCGCTGGGCAAGCTCCGCGCCGCATTCACGCCGGGCAGGCTGACCGCTGGCCACGCGCCGCACTGCACCCCGCGCTGGGCGAGCTCCGCGCCGTCGAGATCCACGAGCTGCATTAGCGCCGGGTGGGCCTCCCGCTGGCCATGCGTGTGTGGTGGAGTGGGGCGCAGCCATGGTCGCTCGGCTGCCTGTGTTGAGAGGGACCTCGGTCACCGGCGTGGGAGGGGAGGAAGGCATGGCGCCGGTGGAGGAGGAACTGCGAGGAGCAGGCCAGCAGGAGCGCAGCCGCGCAGCCGGCTGAATGAAGAGGCACCGTGGGGAAGAATGTTGGGGAGAGAAAGAAGATTAAAAAATCTAATCTTGGGCCCAGCTAAGCAGACGTGCACGTGCACATTTACATGCCAAAAAATACCCCTCCAACTGCCAGCACAGGTAGAAGTAGCAACTAGAAGTTGTGAAATGATTGGAGTAGTCTCCAGAGGGCATCCATACATACCGATCGACTGCCAATAATTTTCTTGTCCCTTATTAAAAAAATTAAAAAAACGTATCCACGTATCGGTTTTTTTCAAAAAATGGCGTATCTGCGTATCTGTATCCGTCCGATACCGATACACGTATCCGTATCCGTGCTGCATAGTCTACTGGTCTATCAATTGAAAATACTTAATGTTTTACTTTGATTATGTGGTTTGCCTTTTCTTTTTGCTGATAGGTCATGCTACCTGAAGCAATTGCAATAGTTATGGCACCTACTGACACAACAAGGTTATCCATCTATGCTGTTGATATCCATTATTTGCATTTTTTTTCAGCACTTCTGTTGATATATGATACTGTACATCATTTCCTGATACTTAATTTCATGGGTGCCAAATTATTCAATGTTTCATCTATTTTCCAATGTTTACCAATGTTCCAAAATAACTTGGTTAGTAAGGAACATATAGTTTCAGGAAGTGTGACTAGCTTAACTCGTTCAGGTGGGAGGTGTGGTAGTGCATCTCAACCACCTAGGTTTGAGTCCTCTTCGACTCGAATTTGTGCACCTTTTCCTTCTTAATGAAAAGAGCCTAGTTCCAGTGTTCCACTAGATTGGGTCTCATTTGGTTTGAGGAATGTATAGTTTCTTTAGGTCATCATTGTCTTTGCAAGCTTTAAAATATAAATTATCTACGTTGTAAACCTGTTTGGTTGTGGTTATTGTTTTATCCATAGGTTTGGTAAATCTTCTCGTACCTGGAGTTAACTGGCTTTTGTGTTGTTTGGCAGCTTGCTAGTTTGTGTTACCCCTTTCTGTAGTTTGTAAGTATCTTAGCATCAGAAGACATCTGACTGTGATCATGGTTATGTATTTGTTTGACCAGAAAACATGGTATATTTCATCTCACGGATCCAGGTGGTATGGGCGTGATCCATGATTGTCAAGAGAGAGGTTTCCATCCTCATAAGGCACCTCTTGATGGTTCACCAATCTATGAGCAGTGCTCCCATGTGTACATGGACACCGATATAAAGTTTGATATGATTGATCTCCGAGAACGATGACGAAGCTCAACTTCTTTGGGTTTATTTTGGAGCCTATACTTCTCACAGTTAAATCTTATTGCTGCCATATTTTTTTTAGTTGTGCTGAAGATTTGTGAATTCTTATATAAGCTGTTGTACATAGCTATTGCATTGTATAGAGAAAACAATTGAGTTAATGGTACCATTGGTAATCTGCAAAGCCATTGATGCTTTGTTGTAATTCATTCCTTTAACCTCGCAAGGCATGTTTGTGTGGCGAGATGAGGATGTGGTGTCTAGATTTTATGCCATGCCAGTTGTACATTCTTGAATATTTGACTTAAAGAGCATCAAATATCACTGATTGTTAAAGCTCTAATATTTCTAGACTTCAGGTTTCATTGTTGCTGCTCTGCAGGCTTTAAATGATTATATGGTGTTTTCTCGTTGTAGCTATGTTGTAGTGCCACCTGGAAGGAGGGCCTTGTTTGAGACAAATTGGGGACGCCAGTGTGGTTTGTTACGAATACTAAATGGCTGTTGAAAGTTTAGTGAACTGTAGACAAATGTATCCATTATTTCACTCGTGTGCAGAGAAACTTTGGTCAATGTATTGGAGTTAGGATCTGCTTACACAAAAAGTGAGTTTAGAATTATGAGCAAGTTTTATTTACTAGACCAGATCTTATAAATTCTTCCATAAAACCGAACTGGATCGGCTACAGACGCTGTCTCAGTCTATGGTCTTGCTTCGATTATACGGAGTTATACACCACAATATATACCAAAGTTTGCGCCATTAATAAGGTGTCGAAAATCACTCTTCAAAATTTGCGCCATTGCTAAGGTGTCGAAAATCACTCATGGCCTGTTCGGTCACCTCGGAATGGACACCTAGAACAAGTCCTAGCTGGAACGATGGTCTAATTTGTATAACATTGATTAGCACCAATAATTCTGGCCTCATTCCACACTAACTGAACAGGCTCTCAAGAGTCTGTTTCATCTCTGGTGCATGCAAATTGTATTGGAATCCTGCCTCGATTCGAGATTAGTTGGGATAAACAACTATTGTTGCATTTTAGATAAAATTGCTACCCAGAGGACAATAACAAGAGCTGGAGTATCTCAGTTGGTTAGAGCGTTTGGCTGTTAACCACAAGGTCAGAGGTTCAAGCCGACCCTCTGATGTATTTTTGTCCTATTTGTTTTCCCTCTTTTTTGAAACAATTACACCTTTTTGTTTGTCCTGACCTTTCTTTTTATCCATTTTGGTGTCTTTATTCTCTTTTTGTTTGTCCACTTTTAGCATGTTTCTAGTTTTTTTTTCTCCTTTGTATTGTCCTGTCTTCTCTTTTAGCATTTCTTCCTATCATTTTTAAATAAATTTACAATTTATCCTTTTTTTTGTCGTATCTTTTCTCTTTCTGTTTGTCCTCTTTCTAGCATTTTTTCCTCTCTCCTCTTTTTCTTTTTCTAGTTTTCCCTCCTTTTTGTTCCGTTTTTCCTTTTTAGCATATTTTTCCTCTTGTTTTCTAAAATAAAATTTTGACTTATCCCTTTTTGTTTGTCCTATGTTTTTATTTTTAGTATTTTCTTTTTCTCTCTTTCCCCTTTTCATGTCCTCTTTTAGCATTTTCCCTCTATTTTTTTAATGTTTTCCTGTTATGTCTGTCCTGCTTTTTATTTTAGCATTTCACTCTCTCTCCTTTTTAAGTAAATTTATAGTTTATCACTATTTGTCTGTTCTCTTTTTAGCAGTTTCCCCATTCTCCTTTTTTTGCATTTTGGCCTTTTTAGTTTGTGCTGTCTTTTCTTTTTAACATTTTTGTTTGTCCTATGTGTTCCTCTTAGAATTTTCTCTCTATCTATTTTTCAAAACATAAATTCACAACTTTATTGAATCTATCAGTAGATATTATAGTTGCACATCTATACCTATTAATAAAAGACAAAATTTCAGCCTCTTTTCTCGTCTGGGCCATTCTGCTGCACAACTGTCCCACTCACGTTTTTTTGGCCCAAACGCGCGGTGCATTGGCCCTCTTCCCGCACGGCTTGCTCAGCACGGTCCGCTCTCAGTGCGGCTCCCTTCTCCCTCGCGCGGATGACGACTATATATGGCCATGCAGCCCGAGCCTGTTGGCCCGACACGAGGCCCATTTTTTTTGGCCCGGCCCAAGCATGGCCCGACCCGGTGGCGAATGGGCCCGGGCTAGCACGGCCCGAGGGAGCAGGGCGTGCCTGGGTCGTTGCTCAGGCCCGTGGGCTGGCACGGCACGGCCCGACCTTCAACGAGCGGCCCGGCAGTGGCCCGGCCTCCCCCCACCCCCTCCTCACTCCTCCCCTCCCCACGGCCCAGCGCGACCCACACGCTCCTCGGCCCGCCCCCCTCATATTCATATATAAGCGGGCACGCTCGCGACGGCTCTCCCTCTCCCTCACCCCGAACCCTAGAGCCGGCGTCGCGGACGGACGCCCCCTCCCCTTCCCTCACGCCCGCGGCGGCTCTCTCTCTCCCTCACCCCGAACCCTAGAGCCGACGCCGCGGACGACCGCCCCTTCCCCTTCCCTCACGCCCGGGGCGGCTCTCCCTCTCCCTCACCCCGAACCCTAGAGCCGGCGCCGTGGACGGACGCCCCCTCCCTTTCCCTCACGCCCGCGACGGCTCTCCCTCTCCCTTACCCTGAACCCTAGAGCCGGCGTCGCGGACGCCCGCCCCTCCCCTTCCCTCACGCCCGCGTCGGCTCTCCCTCTCCCTCAACCCGAACCCTAGAGCCGGCGCCACGGACGCCCCCTCCCCTTCCCTCGCGTCGGGCGAGGCGAGCGAGAGCGGACGCGGGACCGGGAGTCTAGGATGCGTCCTCCCTCTCCTCGGCATGATCTTCTCCACCGCAGATCCGGCTCCCCACCCTTGCCTCGACGCTGGCGCGGCGCCTCCTCCCCTGTCCCTGCCTCCCACCCTCCCTCACTCTCCCTCGGCGGCGCGCGGCTAGGAGCGCGCGGGCGGGCAGATCCGGTGGCCACATCCTCGCCTCCCCACGCGGCCGCGGCGCGCGCTTCAGCCTCGAGCACGACGGCAGCCGCCCTCCTCTCCCAAGGCCCCAGCGCGGTGGCTGGCCTCGAGCCCCCGCCGCTCCTCCATGACCCCTGCGTCCCGGCGACGACGACCCCGCCTGCTCCCGGCGACTCAGTGGGTCTCGGTCTAGCACGGCCTGTGAAAATGGCCGTGCTTCTCGGACCAGTCCGGCAAAAAAATTGGCCCATAGGACCGTACCTGGGCCGAAGGCCAGGCCCATGGCCCTGTGTGGCACGGCTCGGGAGGTACGGCGTGCCGTGCCGGCCCGGCCCGTTGGCCATCTGTAATGACGACTGGCCTTCCAGGTCCTCTCCCTCCCGTACTCGCGTGGATGCTCTCCCGTTAAAAAAAGAAAGAAAGAAAAAGGCCGCGTCGCCGCCGCCGCCGCTGGCCGCCGGACGCCGGGATGGAAGGGAAGGCCGCCGAGGCGCGTCGATGTCGCGGCTGCGCCCACGCGCGGGAGCCTAGGCTCGCTCGCCGCAGCCTGCTCGCCAACTCTGTGCTGCTCCGTCTCATCACCCTCGACCGCCGCTTCGACGACGTAAACGCCGCGGGCGGCGACCATGCCGCTACCACAAGCGATATCCTCAGCGCGCTGGGCTTCGGCTACGCAGACGCCAAGGCCGCCGAGTCGCAGGGACGTCGGGACGGACTCGGAGCGGGGCGGGAGCGGCGCACACGAACTGTTGCGGACCGGCGCGATTTTGTCCGAACGAGTCTTAATTGGAATTGGATTGGAAAAATCAAATCAAATCCAAGGTATGTTCGACCTCAAATCCAAGTTCGAAACGAGTTTCTCTGTTTTTTTTTTTTTGCTTCTTATATATTGCAGATTTGGTTGGGATATCCTCACGAATTTCCTCGACGTGCAGGAGAAGTTCCTGATCCGCCGAGCAAAGTACAAACCTCACCTGATAAGGAGTCCTTTGACAAAGCCCTCACAAAGGAGGTATTTGCTGTTGCAGCTCGTGATTGTACGCAGACTTTCTTAGAAACGTTTGATAAATAAAGGATCTGAAGCCTGAAGGTACAGTTTCTGGAATGCTATCTATTAACTTCCTCTTGGTATCTGTAGGCTAGAAGTATGACTTAGTGACTTACTAAAATTCAGAGTCCAAAACCATAACTTGAGCAGACCAGCTTTCAACAAGCAATAAGTATTCTAAAAAAAGCTACAATACAATGACACATCTTCTGTATAAAGCTACATTGTATAAGGAAAAGCTTGTAGGTTCTCAACTCAAATACTCAATTCAGTTGTGATGCTGACTCAATGCCAAGGATGTGGACAGGAAAGGACATAAAAGCAATTACTAAAACTGCATGTTCAGCTATAGGTCAAATGTCAGTACTATATATTTGAAATATAAATGGATTATATTGTAGTAGCTGAAAATTATTCTCTATTTTACTACAGTCCATGAAGTTGCTTGCTACACTGGCTGCAATTCGGTTGGATGAGGCTGTTGGCAATCATTTGATCCACGTGCCTCCAGTTCGTGGAAGAAGGTAAGGAATATGCCACATTATGCTCTTCTGCTGAAGTCTTGAAGTAAAACTCTAGCTCTTACTCAGGCTGTGTTTGGTTCATTGGTGCTTCTGCTTCCAAAAAGCGGAATGCCAACCAAATTGGTGGTTAATATATTTTAGTACAAAGTAGGTGTTCTAGGTGCTGCTAACATGATGTCATTAATGTGCAGGTTCCTGAGGAGAAAACTTTAATTAGCCCTGCCCAGTGCAAATCTTTGTGGAGGCAATTTAAAGCTGAAACAAAATATACAGTCACTCAGGCCATAGCTGCTCAGGCATCCCACAAGATCCATTTCTACAAGTGCTCATTGCGATTGTGAGCGACAAAAAAAATGTAGCATATATCTTCTCAAATTCGTTTATTTTGTGTATTATTCTCTGGAAGTATTGACGGGCATCTCAACTTTAGTATTAACGTGTGATAGAACCATCTAAATTATATGGCCCACATGCACATGTCATTGTCCTAATGACCTTTGACTGCTGCACACGAGCACCAGATAATCTCGGTAGCCTGTCAGGTGTTCTTAGAGAACCCTGAATCATCCACATTTTACAACTCATACAGGATCAACATGGAGTTACCATAACGTTACAACATTTGATACAGAAAATAACTTACATCGGAGTGCAGAAGACTTATAACATTTGTTTACAAAACATGTTCAAGTCAAAACTTAACTTGAGTTCAAATGGTGAGTAGAACTACAGAAGCAACTTAGGTGAAGCATCTAAGGTAGACGAGACGACTAGATCATGTCGAGCCCACCGTCATGATCGCGTTTATCAGCACAAGTCAGATCCTGCAACAGGGGTTAACATACCATGAGTATTTGAGGATACTCAATAAGTCTTACCCAACTAAAAGAAAAGACTCCAAGGGTATGCATGCTTAAGGGAAAGTTTGAAGCAAGAGTAGCTTTTGCAGAAAAGCTTACTATAACCGAATCCTTACTTTCAATGTGTTAGCTTCGCGTTAAGTTAACAGTAGTATCCAGTTTGCACCTGATTTAAATCAATCACTTCATTAAGCATCTCATCTCTTCTCATATTCATAAACATAGGTAACCATGTTTTCATTGATTAACTACGATGTATGGTCAGAGGGTCGAGTCTCCATAACCGAGGAGCAAGACGATTCGAATCGATTTGGCCCAACTGGGGCATACATCAACATTCACTCACATCCTCCAAAACGTGAACGGGTCCAGTGCTACCTGAGAGCACAGTACTCCACCTCCCTGCATCGTTCGTTCGTGATGGATTCACAGTATGTGTACACGCTACTCTCACCATCTCTCCACTCCTAGTGCGAGCTTGTCTTTTCTCATAATGGAATAACCGAGGTATCAGGCTTACCGGAGTATGTAGCCAGTACTACAAGGTCTCGACCACACGGTGCCCTACAACGAACGGTCCTCAATCGACACAGATGGGACAAACACGACCAGGCAACCCTATTGGCTTAACCACCAGATACATAACCCATGTCCCGTCCAGTCTCAATTTAAACATTAACCTTATCATAGAATTATCACGACCCATAAGCAGAGTCGAGAAGAGCAAGGTAAACATGTAGTCTCGAACGATGAAACCATCCTTCAACTTCTATCGAAGCCTAAGCATTACTAAGCATCAGGGAAAACGACCTACACATACTAGCAGGGTACGACTAAGGATACCTGAATATCAAGGTAATCATGCAGTAACGGTATTCGACCAACTCCTAATTACTTAATGCACATCTCACAAGACTTAAGGTGTAACAAAGATTTGTAAATACTAGAGAAGGGTGGTATGCATCGAGGCTTGCCTGCGTTGCAGAGAAAGTTAGTTTTCACATAAAGATCTAGTAGATAGACTTGGCACCAACACCACTGGTGGATGCACCTTCTCCGAAACTTGATCAACACGAATCTTCTCACTCTTGTATACTACACGTAATAAGTGATGCTTGCTTAACATGATGGACTACATGCCATGATGCATGATGAGAGCATTCAAGTGCATAACAGAAGATAGACAAAGTTAAGAAAGTTGAGTACAACTTTTCTTCACTAAAGAACTAGGGTTTTTAGCATAAAAGCATCTTAGTTAATTAGCTATTAAGTTAGTTAGTTGTCTATCATGAAAGGAACTACATTAACTTGAACTAGCAAGAGATTAACATCTATCTTAAGTCATGACCATTATAAGGAACTAATAATTAAGGCATATTAATTATTATATAAACAAGTTGATTGTGTGGTTATTAAGAAAGCAACACTCTTCGCATTACACTAGTCAGCAAGGCAAGGTATAACTAACATTACACCAAGTTCAACTATATGAGCAAGCAAGGATCATTACATGACCTAATCACATGCATTCACTAATTAATCATTTGAGTAAATTATTTTATTTATTAACTCACAAATTAATCATGAGCATAACACGAAAAAGATTAAGTTGCCAAGGAACAACAAAGGGATTAGTGTTCCAAGGTCTACAATCAAGGTATAAAACACACCAAAATCATTTTATGATTTATCTTAATTGTTTTGGTAATTATCAATTAATAATTAAAGCATGTAATTAAGTGGATAAATTAAAATTATCAAAATAGTACCATAATTTTTATGAAGGCAGGTCTAAACATGTAAATCATACACAAAATGTTTCATGATTAAAAGATAATTATTTTAGCCTACAAAGATCATGGAAGGTCCATTTATTAATTAAAAGGTGTAATTTTTAATCATACAAAAACTATTGATTTTTAGGATTTCATATTCTTCCTACAAAGAGCATATCATAACAAGCTTACCCAAAAACATTATAATAAATCCCCAAAGATTCACTTAAAACTAAAATCCAAAGACAATAAAGAATTGGCTAAGTGTAGATTCCAATGCTTAATTCCCTTTTGGAGCTCAAATTAAAACATATTTCATATACTATCAGTTGAAATGTCCTAATGGCTAGAGGGGGGTGAATAGCCTATTAAAAAATTTCTACAACAACACTTAACAAACCGGTTAGACAATTATGAGGCGAAACGAGTGTTGCGCTAGCCTACTAAAAAAGCAAGCCACCTACCATAATTCTAGTTTATGTAGTTTCTATCCACAGAATAACTATGCCACTACACTAAGTTAGTGTGCTCTCAAATGCTAACTAAAGAGCTACACTAACCAAACTAACAAGCTCTCACAACTAGCTACACTAAAGAGCTTGACAACTAGTTTGCTGTAATGTAAAGAGAGTGAGCAAGAAGGTTATACCGTCGTGTCGAGGAAGGAGCCAATCAATCACAAGAATGAATAACAATGAAAACAAATCACATCGGAATCAAATGATGACATAATGATTTTTACCGAGGTTCACTTGCTTGCTGGCAAGCTAGTCCTCGTTGTGCCGATTCACTCACTTGGAGGTTCACGCGCTAATTGGCATCACATGCCAAACCCTCAATAGGGTGCCGCACAACCAACACAAGATGAGGATCACACAAGCCACGAGCAATCCACTAGAGTACCTTTTGGCTCTCCGCTGGGGAAAGGTCAAGAACCCATCACAATCACCACGATCGAAGCCGAAGACAATCACCACCCTCCGCTCGATGATCCTCGCTGCTCCAAGCCGTCTAGGTGGCGGCAACCACCAAGAGTAACAAGCGAATCCCACAGCAAAACACGAACACCAAGTGCCTCTAGATGCAAACACTCAAGCAATGCACTTGGATTCTCTCCCAATCTCACAAAGATGTTGAATCTATGATGGAGATGAGTGGGAGGGCTTTGGCTAAGCTCATAAGGTTGCTATGTCAATGTAAATAGCCAAGAGGATGAGCTTGAGCCAGCCATGGGGCTTAAATAGAAGCCCCCACGAAATAGAGCAGTTGTACCCCTTCACTAGGCACAACACAGGGTGACCGGACGCTCCGGTCATATTGACCGGACGCTGGACCTCAGCGTCCGGTCACACGATGCGGGCCACGTGTCCCCTCTCTTCAAATGTTGATCGCCCGATCTCAACGGTCAAGTGATGACCGGACGCAGCATCTCAAAGTGACTAGACGCTGAACCCTAGTGTCCGGTCATTTCCAGTAAGCATCTAGAGACGACTTTTCACGATCGGATGCGTCCGGTCACACAACAAATCCCCTGTGCATGACCATGTCAGTGTGACCAAATGTAGCCGGCCAGCGTCCAGTCGTTTCAGCGCCAGCATCCAGTCAATGACCGACGCTGCGCTTCTTCTGCTGCTACTGACCGGATGCTCTGGTCCTTCAGAGACCAGCATTCGGTCACTTACAGTGACCTTCGTCTTTTCTGTCTAGGGTGTCGGTGGCACCATCGGACTATCGCACTCTATGGGCGGACACTCCGCCGGTGAAGTTCCTAACCCTTGCTCAAATGTGTCAACCACCAAGTGTATCACCTTGTGCACATGTGTTAGCATATTTTCACAATTGTTTTCAAGGGTGTTAGCACTCCACTAGATCCTAAATGCATATGCAATGAGTTAGAACATCTAGTGGCACTTTGATAATCGCATTTCGATATGAGTTTCACCCCTCTTAATAGTATGGCTATCGATCCTAAATGTGATCACACTCACTAAGTGTCTCGATCACCAAAACAAAATGACTCCTACCATTTATACCTTTGTCTTGAGCCTTTTGTTTTTCTCTTTCTTCTTTTCAAGTCCAAGCACTTGATCATCACCATGGCATCGCCATCATCATGTCATGATCTTTATTTGCTTCGCAACTTGGAATGTGCTACCTATGTCATGATCACTTGATAAACTAGGTTAGCACTTAGGGTTTCATCAATTCACCAAAACCAAACTAGAGTATTCATCAGTGCCCAACCTTGCCACTAGTGTAAAGTATAAACTTATTACTTCAAAGTTTATTAAAGCAAAATTTTAATTGTTTAAGCACATTATCATATATAAAATCACAAAGAACCTTAATCATTACATTGACATCATTTCATGCAACATGTGAAACACTATATATGCAACATGTGAAAGCTATAAATGCAACATGAAATGCATTTATGACATGACACTTGATGCTTATGCTTGATGATGCCCATGATCATAATTTTAGTTGCTTTTGACATCTAGGATGTTACAATCACCCCCCCTTAAAGAAATCTCTTCCCGAGATTATGAAGTGAGAAAAGTCTGGTGTTGAGTAATGGAAAAGGAAATGTGTCAAGCACATTAACTTATAAGAAGTTCATAAAACAGCATGGATCAATTCAAAGGTTACAACCAAGATCTGTGAAAGGTTGTAACTAACAAGGGATTTTAGGAAATTCAGAAGAATCATGAACATGAATTTCCAAAAGAGGTTCCAAGGAGAATGAAAGCACATTAATTGTGGGCTTATAGTGGATCGTGACTGCAGACCTTGATTCTAGTGCATGCCTAGCAGTAATTCCTTATGGTAGCAATCCATAAGAAAAACCCTAGGTTTCGATGCTGTACCGTGGTCATTGATCATGGTACCATCATAGGACAATTGCAGTAACTTTCAACCAACACATGTCGGCTATCAAAGTCAAGGGTATAGCATGTGTCAGGATAAAAGAAACCAAGATACGACACATGTATAAGCTGAGAAGCCAAGGAGTAGTTCTAGGTTTTGGTATTAATTTTTCATGGTAAACAAAGCTGAAAGGTCCTAATATGGCTAGAGGGGGGTGAATAGCCTATTTAAAAATCTACAAATCAACTAGAGCAATTTGATTAGTATGACAAATAGCGAAGTGCAAACTTGCTCTAGCTCTACAAGGGTTGCAAGCCACCTATCCAAGAATTCTAGTTGCAATGATTACTAGACACACAACTTGCAATGTTACTACTCACTAAGAGCTCTCAATCTTGCTACTCTAAAGAGCTCCACTAGATGAACTTAAAATAACAAAGCAAGCTCTCAATTCTAATTATACTAAAGAGCTTGCCACAACTAGTTTGCAAGAATATAAATGAGTGAGTAGGGTGATTATATTACCGTGTAGAGGAGTGAACCAATTACAAGATGAATACTAAATCAATCACTGGGAGAATACCAAAGGGCAAGAGACAACCAATTTTCTCCCGAGGTTCACGTGCTTGCCGGCACGCTAGTCCCCGTTGTGTCGACCAACACTTGGTGGTTCGGCGGCTAAGAGGTGTTGCACGAACCTCGTCCACACAATTGGACACCGCAAGAACCTACCCACAAGCGAGGTAACTCAATGACACAAGCAATCCACTAGAGTTACCTTTCGGCTCTTCGCCGGGGAAGGCAAAAGACCACTCACAATCACCACGATCAGAGCCAGAGACAATCACCAACCTCCGCTCAACGATCCTCGCTACTCCAAGCTGTCTAGGTGGTGGCAACCACCAAGAGTAACAAGTGAATCTCATAGCAAAACACGAATGCCAAGTGCCACTAGATGCAATCACTCAAGCAATGCACTTGGATTCTCTCCCAATCTCACAATGATGATGAAACAATGATGGAGATGAGTGGAAGGGCTTTGGCTAAGCTTACAAGGTTGCTATGTCAATGCAAATGTCCAAGAGAGTGAGCTTGAGCCAGCCATGGGGCTTAAATAGAAGCCCCATGAAATAGAGCTATTGTACCCCTTCACTGGGCACAACTCAGAGTGACCGGACGCTCCGGTCAGTTCGACCGGACGTAGGACCCCAGCGTCCGGTCGCTTGATGCTTGCTACGTGTCATCGGCTTCAAACGTCGATCGCCCGATTTCAACGGTCAAGTGATGACTGGACGCGTCAGTTAGAAAGTGACCGGACACAAGACCCCAGCGTTCGATCGTTTCTAGTAAGGTTCCAAACATGAAATTTCACGACCGGACGTGTTCGGTCATGCTCGACCGGACACACTGAAAGGTCCTAATAGCTAGAGGGGGGGGGGGTGAATAGCCTAATAAAATTTCTACAACAACACTTAACAAAGTAGTTAGACAATTATGAGACGAAGCAAGTGTTGCGCTAGCCTACTCAAAATGCAAGCCACCTACCACAATTCTAGTTTAGATAGTATCTATTCACACAATAGCTATGATACTACTCTATGTTAGGTTGCTCTCAAAGGCTAACTAAAGAGTCACACCAACCAACCAAGCAAGCTCTCACAACTAGCTACACTAAAGAGCTTGACAACTAGTTTGCGGTAATGTAATGAGAGTGATCAAGAAAGTTATACTGCTGTGTAGATGAAGGAACCAATCAATCACAAGGATGAATAACAATGAAGACCAATCACCTCGGAATCAATGATGAACACAATGATTTTTACCGAGGTTCACTTGCTTGCCGGCAAGCTAGTCCTCGTTGTGGTGATTCACTCACTTGGAGGTTCACGTGCTAATTGGCTTCACACGCCAAACCCTCAATAGGGTGCCGCACAACCAACACAAGATGAGGATCACACAAGCCACGAGCAATCCACTAGAGTACCTTTTGGCTCTCTACCGGGAAAAGGTCAAGAACCCCTCACAATCACCACGATCGGAGCTGGAGACAATCACCAACCTCCGCTCGATGATCCTCGCTGCTCCAAGCCGTCTAGGTGGCGGCAACCACTATGAGTAACAAGCGAAATCCACAGTGAAACATGAACACCAAGTGCCTCTAGATGCAAACACTCAAGCAATGCACTTGGATTCTCTCTCAATCTCACAAAGATGATGAATCAATGATGGAGATGAGTGGGAGGACTTTGGCTAAGGTCACAAGGGCCTCCTGTTCATTTTCTATGACAACCAAGGGGAATGAGAGAGATTGAGGCTTTGTTTGGATGTAGTCGGATTCACATGAACCACGCTAGATGTGTTTGTAACTCTTGTATGAATCAGCAGAATCACTAAGCGAGAGGTTAGGTGAGAAATATTTCGCTTAAAAGGCACTAGATTTGTTTAGAAACAACAGGTAGTGGTTTTGACATGATTTTGCTTTTCGCCCCCCTCTATACTAGCAACCTTTTTCAATTATTTTTTAAGTGGAACAAGATTGTATTAAGTAGTTTTTCACCCAAAAAAGTTCAGATTTTTTTTTTAAAATTATTTATATGATTTTTAATAAAAATAATATTTTTACATCAGAATTCAGCCTATTAGCCAAATAAAATCACAAAGTGATTCTGATTTGTCATCTAAAATAGGTCGTTACTTTGGATCCAAAATGTTTCTACAAGAATTTGAATGTCTATCAAACACACTTGTCTTTTTGTGCGGACTATCAATGTCATTCCAATCTAAATGCTAGAAATACCCAAATCACCCCCGCTAGGTACAAAAACCTATCAACATTATCCTCTACTAAGCATAATTATTGTTTTCAATATATAAAAAATACAAGGCACACACATCATGATATTTATTTTGCCATTCCATCATCTTATAATTCAATCTTTCCTATTAGTTTTTTTGTTGGATGCTTGCATTAGCCTATCTAATTTCGAACTGACCTAAGAATAACATTCTTCGCAGAGTTCGTAGTGATGTGGATATATAGGTTGTCTTGTGGTGGGTGGGTGTCTCTATGACGCTTACGCTATGAGCTTATGACGCTCTTTTGCTGTGCTACCCTGACACCCCAAACCATTATTCAGCATGTGAATGTAGCGATGCCACCCAACGCCCATGCGCACGTGTGGACACGTGTTTGGATCAAAGCCAACATCTTCTTCCTCCCGTTCGGATTACGAG
The DNA here is from genome assembly GCF_019320115.1 of Miscanthus floridulus. Lineage (NCBI taxonomy): Eukaryota > Viridiplantae > Streptophyta > Magnoliopsida > Poales > Poaceae > Miscanthus > Miscanthus floridulus. Next base: position 49,367,297 of record NC_089584.1, read on the forward strand.
AGGGAGGGGGTGTTAGTGGCGGCTGCGATAGAGGGTTTGGTGTAGTACGACAGCAACCTCGCTGATGCACCATTGGCCGCAATCGAGGCTAGCGGCGATGGGGCACTGAGTAATAGAGTTAGGGATTTGAGTTTGGGGGGCTTAGAAAGGCTGGAGAAGGCTGGAGAAGTGGAGATAGGAGATAAAAGTTACTAACAGTAATGTTAGATATGTACCGAATATATATGAGTATAGTTTGCTTACATTACGACTTGAATTATATTATGGGCTAGGTTAGAGTTGGAGTTAGACTCTGTATCCTAGACAACCATAAATATGAGGTGATTGGTTTGGACGGTGGCAAGGCCACATGAATGTCAGTGTAGCTGCTATTTTATAGGGAGGAGTAACTGTGGTAATGTCTTGAGGACGTAGACACATCACTGAACCTCATTAAAAAACATCTGTCTTTGTCATTCTCACTTGTATATTTTCTCCTATAGTGTTGTTTATATTCAGTGGCGGAGCTAGGAACTTTTGGAAGCCCGGGCAAGCCTAAGCATGGCTAAATTATGCATCGAATCCTTGCACAATATACACAAAGAAAAGTTGTTTTGACCATATAGTTGAAGCCACTTCAAGGTCTGCAGGAGCCGTTATCAAAGGAAAAAAAGTCTGCAACAGCACTGTTTGACAGCAGAGAGCCCGGGCAAGTGCCCTGGGTGCCCGGGCCTTAAATCCGCCACTGTTTATATTTTTGTGTTCTTTGGTTAGTATCCATTTGGATCTTAGATTAACCATGCACTCTAACAAAGTGGTACCTGAGCTAGAGTCATAAAATTAAAGAACATTGCATGAAGGTGAGATAGATATGTTGCGCACACCGTGCAATGCACGGGTGTGTCCAGGAAAGGACATGGCACAATTGAAAGCATCTAGGCCCTTAGTTGGGTTTTGGTGATTAATGACAATACGTGATTACTGTGACTAACATGTGTTTTGCAGAGACAATTAAGTTAGGTCACGATAATGGAGATCGATTGAGCTATCATGGTGGTCATGCCCCTACGATGGAAATCGTTTCGATTTTCAAAGGATGGACGACAAGGTTAAGGATGGACTAGTTCTAAGTGTCGTTTGGTGTTGAGGAGACACTTAGAGTAGTTTAGGACTTTGTTTTTCCTTTGGCTGTACTATTAAGGGGGGTATTGTCGATGTTTGACCACCGATAGCCTGCCACGGGGGTCCCCGAGGCAGTATGTTCGGGCTTTAGCGTATGCAGAACTCGATGGTGAACATAAGAGACGAATGACTTATCCTGGTTCGGACCCTCGATCGTTGATCGAGTAACAGCCCTATGTCCAGCCGGCATTAGCCTCTACGTTGGATTGATTATGAAGTGTCGTACAATTGTTGTTCTGTTGTCCCTCCCAGGAGCCCTGCCCTCCTTTATATAGTCAGGAGGCCAGAGTCCTAGTCAGTTTACAATGAGAGTTTCTAGTAGGATTACTGAATAGTACTACTACTAAGATTACATGGGAAGAATCCTAGTTAGACTAGATCTTCTCTCTCCCTTGCGAGGTATCCTGTGGGTCCCGCATCGACAAGCCCCCGAGCTCTGAAAGTCTCGTTTTGCTCCTTCAGGTCTTGTTGAGTAGGAACAAACGTCATCCGAGTGCTTTCTGGAGTGAAACCTTGTAGCGCTTCTTGGGATCTTTGAGTGGTGAGTGCTTTTTGAAGAAAAAGTACATCCATTTGGTTGTAGCCCTCGAGCCTCTTGCTATTTGGAACAAGGAGCTAGAGGATCTTGTCTTGAAGTTGCTCTGATTGTTCGTTGAAGTTTTATCAAAAAGAACTCGGATATGGCTTGTTCCGGGTTCTTTTTGTCATAATGTCTTGAAGTGGTCTGCATTGAGGAAGTCTTTTGGTGATGTGCGCTTTTTCGAAGAAAAAGGGCACTCACTGAGTGTAGCCCCTGAGCCTCTTGCTATTTGGAACAAAAAGTTGGAGGGTCTTGAATCTTTATGTTGTTTGAAAATTTGTGTTTTGAAGTAGTCCCCGAGACTTGGATTATGTCATCATCCGAGTAGTTTTGCGGCATCTTTCCGAAGCAGCCCTTTAGTCTTGGATTAAACCATCATCCGAGTAGTTTCGCGGCATGCAACCTCCGAGCTTACGTTCGGGTTCTTTTTTTTTGTTTTTTTTTGGAAAGAACTCGGTTACATGGCCTTGGCATACTCTCCGCTAGTCTTCTGTTGTCGGATGTAGTTGTGTGGAGTTGGTTGGGTGTAAATGCTGTTTGTTGACGGGTTGTACCATGGTGGTATATCCTTCCGAATATGCTTGTCCTTGGTCACTGTTCTTTCACGCCTGAGTCCTTTTTCATTGAGTTCTATCTTTTCACTGTTTCCTTTGTCAGGTCTTTACCTTTGGTGCTCCCGGTTCATGTGCACCGCTCTTTTGGTCTATAAATACCCTCCTGTGGTGCTTGTTTTTGAATCATTGAGCATTCTATTGTGTGGCCTGAAGTCTTTGTAGTCATGGATATGGTAGTTTGTGAAGTTGAGCAGCCCCCGGGCGTATCTTGTAGTTGTTGTGTATCTCATCGTAGCTGGAGGAAGTCTTGTGATAGGGGTTAGAGGTAGACTAATCCCACAATGGCGTTGCATCAGGAAGTTGGTGGCGGTAGTTGGAGGAAGTCTTGTGATGTGGGCTTCGTCCCTTCATCCGGCAGTTCTTGGCTGGCGCTCTTTGTCTGCCCTGTGGCTGTCCGGTGCAGATCATCACCTGATCCTGCATCATGTCAGGCTTGGGTAGACAGATGCCTGCCAGCCTCCTTTGGTCCATGCTTTTCTGCTGTGCTGCTGATTTCCATCTTGGATGCACTGTGTTCGTCCTTTGAAGAAAATAGTGTAGCCGAGGGCGGTTTGTTCTACCTGGCAGCAAATTGGAACACGTAGTCATTCCAGAGCCTAGCTGTGTTCGGGTTCCTCTTTGCTACCTTGCTTGTTGTAGTACCGAGTTCGTCGGGTCTTGTAAGATGTGTAATCTTGTACTTCTTGATTTCATTTGTAATAAAAAAGATTCTTGCCTTCTTAGTTGCCATGCTTTCTCCTGCTATGTTGCTTAGGGAATTTCTGAGTTCTTTTTATCAAGAACCGGGTTCTTTTGTTCCTTCAGAAGTTACCCTCCCTTTCTTCTTTGAGGATGGGTTGTTCTTGCAGTTATCTGATGGCTCCGCAGAAGTGCTGGATGGATAAGTCTGAAATCTGCCCATTAGATTGTACCGTTGTGTGGATTTGTGCCCTCTATCATTTTAGCTGCGTTGGTAAATGGACCGTTGCGTTCTCACATGGTGTTTTAACGGGCCTGGTGGGCCGTTTCTAACGCTGTAAAATTTATTTATAGACCCTTCATCCTCTTTTTCTTTACTGCCTTTCTTTTGCCTTCAAACCCTAGCTCTTAGTTATCCGCCGTTGCCATTGCCGCCGCCGTCCTTAGTGCCGCCATCTAGGTTTTCTTTTTCCTCTGATTTCTTTTTGCCTTCGTTAGTACATGGGCAAGAAGAAAACCGCTAGTAAGTCCCAGTCTTCTTTCATGGACGAGGAGTCTTCACTCTCCTTGATCGAGAATCAGGAGTTTGTTGCCATGAGGGCCGCCCAGAAGTTTTGGCCGGCTCCGACAACAATCAAAGCACAGCTTCATGAGCTTGTCAGCGACGGCTTGATCCAGGGCTAGGCTTTTGCTGAATGGAGAGTTCTAGGCGAGCATCAAGTTCCTGTTCTAGTTCCTGGTGAGATCGTTCTTTTTGTCTCATTCATTCACGCTGGACTTTGTCTTCCCGCCTCCGCTTTTCTTCACCAATTTCTTGATTATTTTGGGATTTGCCTAAACCACCTTGCTCCTAATGCAGTTCTTCACCTTTCTGTCTTTGTTCATCTTTGCGAAGCTTTCCTTGGAATTCCCCCTTCTCTTTCTCTGTTTCGTTACTTCTTTCGCCTGAAACCCCAACCCCACTGCGAAGAAACCAGCATTCTTGGTGGTTGCGGGATTCAGTTTCGCCAGGGTCTTAAGAGCAAGTTCTTTGACTATGACCTGGTTGATTCTATAAAAGATTGGCGCGCCGACTGGTTTTATACTGCCAATTTGATCCCTTTCCTTGTCGCCCACTCTGGATTTGGTCCTATGGTGAATGACCGATGGGACAAGAAACTTGAGTCACCTGCTGAGATTCAAGTGATCCAGCCACTCCTTGATAGGATTAGCATGCTGAAACAGCAGGGTTTAACCAGTTTCGGTATTGTTTCGAGTTTTCTTCGTCGTCGAGTTTAGCCTTTGAAAGAGCGGGAGCACCTTGGCTTCGAGTATTCTAGGGCCGAGGATCCTTCACGCATGGTCCCAACTCTTGAGCTGACCGATGAGGAGGTACTCGAGCGTCTCCAGAAGATGTTGAAAGGAGTGAGCATTGTTCCTCCTGCTATCTCCGAGTTCTCTACCAACAACCCGCCCCTAGCTGTGAGTTGTTTATCTCTTTGTTTGGGTACTTTATGTACTCTTGCTGCATTCATTTTTGCTTAGCTTTTCCTTGTCTTGTTATTTTATCCTTTTTCGTAGGAGCTTGGGCGAAACTTTGTTGACCCGATCCCTCTTGATGTTCTCCCTGCCGTGGCGGAGACTGGGGATAAACTTGCTGGAACTTCTGCAACTAGTAAGTCCCCAACCTCCACAGCGCTTCCTAGAGTTTCTTCCAGATTTGTTGATGTATATGAAGAATATGTTCCTCGTCTAGTCCCTCGCGGTCCTCATAGTGTCCCGAAGAGGGGGCGAACGGATGGGTCTTCATCTGGCCTACCTGTCTCCAAGAAGTCTTGCAAACCAAGTACTCTCTCAGGTACTCCAGTTGTTGCTAGCATGCTCTTAGGTGAGCATATTTAATACTCTTTGTTCCTTTGTTTTCCTGTTTCTCTCTTGAACCGAGTACTTTTTATTCTTTTTTTAGCAGGTGCTCTGGTTTCCTTGGCTGAGGGAGAGGAGGATGACGAAGTACCCCTCATCATGCGGCGGTGAGTTGTTTTCATATTCCTGTTGCATTGAATTTCTCTTCTTTGTCTTGACTTTTAGTCTTGAACTTTTTGAAGTAACCGGACGTCGGGTATGAGTTCTTCTAAGGCTCCCACGCCGACTTCTTCTGAAGCTCCGGTGTTGAGTTCTTTGGTAGCCTCGGTACCGAGCTCTACCGCTCCTCCAGTGCAGAGTTCTTCCATGGCTCTAGCCCCGGCTTCTTCTGTGGCTCCGATATCTGCTATCCCGCTCCCGTCGTCGGGTGGCGGGGACGTTTTTGCCGTCATGGTCCCCCCTGCGAGGCCTTCTTTTGGCTTCGCGAAGAAGAAAGTGGCTGGGTGAGTAGATTCTGGTTTCATCCTTTTGCTTCTGTCTTCCTTCTTCTGGTTCTCATCGGTGATTTCTTTTATCAATTTTTAGTCTTTCGTCTTCTCTCGTTTCTTCATCGACTTCTTCTCAGCCTTCCGCCGTGCCATTGAGTTCCGAGCCTCAGGACTCGCAACATACTATTGGTGAAGTTGCTGCGGGGGCTTCGGAGCTACCTAGCGAAGTTGCGGACTTGGCTGCCCCAGAGGTGACTATGGCCGTCGCGTCGGGTCCTTCTGAGGGATTGGCTTTGGCTTCCCGGGAGGTTGCTTTGGTAATTCCTTCTTCGCCCCAGCCGGCCTCTCCTTCCCCTTCTCTTGCTTTCGGCGGTCCCTCTTTTACCGATGACGTGGTGCAACAGTTCGATGCCACCCATTGGCTATCGGAGCTAACCGTAGCCTGGGGGAGCTTGGCGTCCTCTACGACTTCTTTCAAGGAGAAGCTTCACGTAAGTTCTTCTGAGATTCTTTCTTAGGTCATTTGTTTTGCCTTCGTCCTTATGCCTTATTTTTCTCTATCTTTAATTGTTTAGACTTTCTCTCGTGACCATACCGGCTTCTTCTTTTCGTCTAAAACCGAGAAGAAGTTGTCCTCCGAGGTAAGTTCTCTGAAGACTGACCTTGACCTCCTCCGGGCCGAGTTGGAGACCGAGCGTAAGTCGCATCAAAAAGAGGAAAAGGCTCTCCATGCCCGGGTGGTAGAGGTAGAGAAACAGAGAGACACTGTTGCCCAGGAGTTGGAGAAACAGAAAGATGCTGCTATCTGGGAGGCTTCAAAGAACTCGGAGGCCATGAAGAGCTTGGAAGCCATGAAGAAAGAATGTAAAGGTATTTTGGGTTCTCTCTGTTTCTTTCAGTATTCAAACCTTTCCCTCCTGCTAACTTGTTGTTTGGTGTCTTGTCCAGCTCTCCGAGTTGAAGGAAAAAAGCTCTCGGAGGGCATTAATGAAATGAAGACTCTTGTTTGTACAAGTCATAACAAGGCTGAGGAGGTAATTACTCATGCTGAAGAAGAACTTGCACTTGCTAAGTTGATCAGGCGTGGAGCTGATAAAGATCTTGTGCAGGCTCAAAAAACTATTGAAGACTTGTCTGGGAAGCTGGCGACGGCTACTGAAAATTGGAATGTTTTGTGGAAATCCTTTCGTTCAGTAGCTGATGTTCTCCGAACTCCAGTGGATGACGGGTAGTCTTGGGCTCAGTTCATTCCTCGGATTCCGACTCATTTCCAAGAGTTTGCGAAGAAGTGCGCTCAAGTATGTACCAAGAATGTGCTGGCCCAGGTCCGGGTCCTTGCTCTAGAGGCGCCTCTGTCCAAGATAGCAGAGGAAGCTGATAGCCAAGAATACCTTGATGCCGTTGAGAGGATGGAGCCTGAGGTCGAAGGTTTAGCCCGTAGGGTTGTAGACAGTCTTAATATTGATATTTCCCTTCCTGATGACAATGCCTGATCGAATTGACCAGCCTATTGTAATATTACACTCCTCTTCAAATGAAGATTCTTTATTTTCGTTGATGTATTCTTTGCCCGGGTGTGGTCAGAGTTACTTGACTTGCTGAGTACTTTGTCCCATTTTCGTCTCTGCCCTGTAAACAACTCTATGCGTTATCCTGACGAAATCCCTCGATTTGTCGAGTACTTTTCTTTTCCTTCCTCTTTTGTGATCCGTCGAGTGCTTTGTCCGCGCTATGACTTGTTAGATGTAGATCTTTGTGTTGACAACCTTTCATCTACGCTATGTAAAACGACTCGGCATAGAATGTTGCCTTGACAAACTTCGGCATCCGAGTGCTTTCTTGAGTGGCGCTTGTGCTTTTCTGAGGAAAAAGTATTCCTATCTGGATGTAGCCCCCGAGCCTCTTGCTTTTCAAAACAAAGAGCTGGAGGGTCTTTTTAAGCTTAATTTCGGTCGACTAGTTTTAGGTGTTAGCTTTTAGCTACCCTCATCGGCGGGCTCAAGCGTCTTTTCAGCTATTTTGCTCTCGGCCAGGATGCTCAGGCATGTTTTCAGCCATTTTGCTTTTTGTTTCGGGTGTTAGCTTTTAGCTACCCTCATTGGCGGGCTCAAGCGTCTTTTCAGCTATTTTGCTCTCGGCCGGGATGCTCAGGCATGTTTTTAGCCATTTTACTTTTTGTTTTGGGTGTTAGCTTTTAGCTACCCTCATCGGCGGGCTCAAGCGTCTTTTCAGCTATTTTGCTCTTGGCCGGTAGGCTCAGGCATATTTCGGCCATTTTGCTCTTTAGTTCGGGTGTTAGCTTATTAGCTACCCTCATCGGTGGGCTCAAGCATCTTTTCAGCTATTTTGCTCTCGGCCAGTAGGCTCAGGCATGTTTCAGCCATTTTGCTCTTTTGTTCGGGTGTTAGCTTATTAGCTACCCTCATCGGCGGGCTCAAGCATCTTTTCAGCTATTTTGCTCTCGGCCGGGATGCTCAGGCATGTTTTTAGCCATTTTGCTTTTTGTTTCATGAAAACAACTCGTTGAAAGTCATGACAAGACATGCTGTGGATGAATATCATCTTTATTGATCATGAATATAAACTAATACATATGTTGTCGAGGAATATTGTCCTTTGTCGATTGTGAACGTTGGTCCCTTGTGGCTTGCATATCTGTTTTTTTTGAGTTGTTTTTACACGTAGAATCTTCTTAGCTGGCTGATGTGCCATGTATTGTTGACTTCTCTTCCATCTTCGGTTATTAACTTGTATGTGCCTGGTCTGGTGACTTTTGTGACAATGAACGGACCTTCCCATGGACTGAGTAGCTTATGTCGTCTGTCAGTTTTTTGTATCCTTCTTAGCACTAAGTCTCCGACTTGTAAAGATCGAGGATGGGTACTCTTGTTGTAGTGTCATCTTAAACCTTGTAGGTATCTGGCGGATTGGAGGGTAGCATTTACTCTGACTTCTTCTGAGCTGTCGAGTTCTAATCTTCTTGTGTGTTCTGCTTCTCCTTCATCGTATTGTTCTATCTTTGGTGATGTCCAGATCAAATCGGTAGGCAGTACGGCTTCTGACCCGTAAACTAGGAAGAAGGGTGAGTAGCCTGTTGCTCTGCTTATTTGAGTTCGTAGCCCCCATACTACTTTAGGTAATTCTTCAATCCATTTGGACCCATAGTCCACTAGTTCTTCGTATAACCTTGGTTTTAATCCGGCTAGTATGAGTCCATTAGCCCTTTCTACTTGTCCATTGGCTTCTGGATGTGCAACAGACACGTAGTCTATACTGAAACTATAGTCTTGTGCCTAGCTTTTGAATTCTGTAGCTGTGAAGGGGGAGCCTAGATCTGTGATGATTTGATTGGGCATGCCGAAACGGTGCATAATGTCTTGGATGAACTCGACTGCTTTGGCTGTGCTGTATTTCGCGAGTGGTTTGTATTCAATCCACTTGGTGAACTTGTCGATTGCTACAAAGATGTACTCGAAGCCGCCTTTTGCTTTTTTCAGAGGTCCTACTTGATCTAGCCCCCAACAGGAAAAAGGCCAAGCGGGTGGGATGCAGATAAGATTATGAGCTGGCACATGGGGTTGTCTTGCAAACATTTGGCAACCTTTGCATTTTCTGACAAGTTCTTCTGCGTCTTTCAAAGCGGTTGGCCAGTAGAATCCGGTGCGAAATGCTTTGCCAACCAGTGTTCTTGAAGCGGCATGATTTCCACAGCAACCTGAGTGTATTTCGTCTAGGACCTCTTTGCCTTCTTCAAATGAGACACATTTTAGGAGTACTCCCGATGATGCTGCTCTTCTGTAAAGTCTATCTCCTACTAGAACGTAGTTTTTGCTTCTACGAACAACTTGGGTGTCTTCTGCTTTATCTGCTGGCAATTTATTTTCTTTGATATAGTCGATGAAAACTTGGCTCCATGAAGTGTTGATTACCAAGATCTGAACGCCTTTAGCCTAAATTTCATGGGTTGTTTCACCGGGTTGTTTGATAGAGGGAACTAATAGCTCTTCTATGAATACGTCGGGTGGAACCTTCACTCTGTCTGATCCGAGCTTGGCGAGGACATCTGCTGCAATGTTGGAATCGCGTAGGACGTGTAGAATTTCTAATCCTTGGAAATGTTTTCAAGTTTTCGTATTTCAGCACAGTAAGCACCCATGTTTTCTTTGGTGCAATCCCAATCTTTGTTGACTTGGTTGATGACTACTGCTGAATCGTCGTATACGAGTAATCTCTTTATTCCGAGGGTAATTGCCACTCGTAGCCCGTGGATGAGGGCTTCATATTCTGCTTCGTTATAGCTTGCCATAATATCTGAAGGACGTACTTGAGTTGTTTTCCTTCTGGAGAAATGAGGAGAACGCCTGCACCGGCTCTGCCTAGTTTGAGTGACCCATCAAAGTACATCTTCCAGTGGCCAAGGATTGTATTTGATAAAGGCTGTTGAATCTCTGTCCACTCGGCCACAAAATCGGCAAGGGCTTGAGATTTGATTGCTTTCCGCGGGGTGAAATCGATGTTAAGAGCTCCGAGTTCAACTGCCCACTTTGATATGCGTCCCGTCGCATCTCTGTTGTGTAAGATGTCTCCGAGCGGGAAGTCTGTCACCACTGTGATCTGGTGGCTTTCAAAATAGTGGCGAAGCTTGCGTGAAGTGATCAATAGGGCGTAGAGTAGTTTTTGCACATGCGGGTACCGTATTTTTGATTCAGATAATACTTTGCTGATGTAGTATATGGGTCGTTGTACTTTATACACGCGTCCTTCTTCTTCTCTTTCTACGACTATTGCCGTGCTGACCACAGCAGTAGTCGCCACAATGTATAGCATCATATCTTCGTCTTTCCTTGGGGGTGTGAGAATTGGTGAGGATGTGAGGTATGCCTTAAGTTTCTTGAAAGCTTCATTGGCTTCTTCTGTTCATTCGAACTTATCTGTCTTCTTTAGTAGTTTAAAGAAAGGTAGTCCTTTTTCACCGAGCCTTGAAATGAAATGATTGAGTGCCGCCATGCAGCCCGTTAGCTTTTGCACATCTTTGATGTTTCTGGGTGGGCCCATCTCCGTTATGGCTCTAATTTGCTTGGCGCTTGCTTCGATTCCGCGATGACTGACCAAGAAACCGAGTAGTTATCCTGAAGGAACCCCAAACACACATTTGTTCGAGTTCAATTTCCATCTCCACTTTTTCAGGTTCTCGAAGGTTTGTCTTATGTCTTCAATCAGTGTATCCGGGTTCTTTGTTTTTACAACTACATCGTCCACGTATGCTTCTACGTTTTCACTGATTTGATCGCCAAGGCATGTTTGGATAGCTCTTTGGTAGGTGGCTCTAGCATTTTTGAGTCCAAATGACATGGTCTTGTAGCAGTAGGCACCAAACGGGGTGATAAAAGATGTCTTGCTCTGGTCTTGCTCTTTTAATGCTATCTGGTGATACCCTGAATAGCAATCAAGAAAGGATAATAGGGCGGATCCTGCTGTTGAATCAACTATCTGATCAATGCGTGGCAGCCCGAACGGATCTTTCGGACAGTGCTTGTTGAGATCTGTGTAATCAACACACATGCGCCATTCATCCGTGTTCTTTTTCTGTACTAGAACTGGGTTTGCTAGCCAATATGGATGAAGGATTTCTCTAATGAATCCAGCCGCCATTAGCTTTGTGATTTCTTTTTTAATTGCTGCCTTCTTGTCAGGTGAGAATCGTCGTAGCCGTTGCTTTACAGGTTTGGAGCTTTCATTAACATCAATTCTGTGCTCAGCCAACTCTCTTGGGACACCTGGCATGTCGGCCGGCTTTCAAGCGAAGATATCTTTGTTGTCCCGAAGAAAGTTGGTGAGCGCGAGTTCCTATTTTGCCGAGAGGTGAGCACTGATGGTTGCTGTCTTAGAGGTATCGCCAGTGCCCAAGTCGATTTGCTTGACGTCGGCTTCTTTTGGTGGTGCGATGATGCTGGGCTTTTTAGCTGGTATTTCTAATTCTTCTTGGCTCATCTCTGTAGCAATTGTGGCTATTTCTTTTCTTCCATTGTCGGCTTGTGCTTTGGCTGCAATTTGGATTGCCTGAACATCACAGTCAAAAGCACGCTTTAAATCACTTCGAAGAGAAAGGACACCGTTGGGTCCTGGCATCTTAAGCAGTAAGTACGGATAATGTGGTATTGCCATGAATTTTGCTAGTGCCGGTCGTCCGAGAATTGCGTGGTACGATGACTCAAAGTCCACCACCTCAAATTTGATGAATTCTGTATGGTAGTTCGAGGGTGTTCTAAAAGTGACTGGTAGAGTAATTTGTCCGAGCGGCATGGCTGCTTTGCCGGGTACTATTCCATAAAAAGGTGTGCTTGTTGGTGTGATCATCCCGGCAAGTTGTAGTCCCATCTTCCTTAGTGTTTCTGAAAAGATGATGTTGAGTCCGGCTCCCCCATCGATTAGTACTTTGGTGACAGTCATACCAGCAATAGTTGGATCTAGAACCAGTGGATAATGGCCTGCGTTTCCCACGCTAGTCCATTGGTCTTCTCTGGTAAATTGGATAGGATACTGTGACCAATTGAGATATCTTGGTGTAGCCGGTTCTGCTGTCATGATAGTCCGTAGTGCTAGTTTTTCTTGATGTTTGCTTCTGCAATCTGGAGCCCCTGAGAATATCACTGCTACCGTTCCCCTAGGTTTTTAGAATCCTTTGTCCTCGTGGTTGTCTTCATCTTTTTTCTGATTATCCTCTTTGGTGTTCTCCTTACTATCTTTTCTTGTGTATCGATCATTGAAAGTGTAGCAATTTCTGATGGTGTGTCTCCCATTGGGGTGCAATGGGCAACGTATGTTTTCAATGTCATCATATCTTCTGGGTTTAGAAAACTTCTTTGATTTGTCGGCCATCGCCACGGTATTGTCTGGTCTACGTTTTCTTTCTTGATGTCTGCTATTTCGATGATTTTGCTTGTCCGGGTTGTCCTGGTTGCTTCTATCCGGGAACCTCTCTCGTGTTTTTTCTTCCACAGTAATCATCTTTTCTACTGTTCGTCTGAACTCTTCATTGTTTCTCGGATTTTCTTTGCAGAAGTCTTGAAATTGCTACCTAGCCATGATTCCGTGAGAGAAAGCTTCAATTACTTCTCGTTCGGTGATGTCATGCACTTGAGCCCGTAGTTCGCCGAATCGTCGATAGTAATTTCTGAGACTTTCGCCTCCCTTTTGCTTGAGTCCTTTTAGTTCTGCATGAGTGATTGGGTGTGTAATGATTCCTGCGAAATTTTCACAAAAAGCTCTTTACAAGTCCTCCCAATTTCTGATAGATCCTGGATTTAATTTGTCGAACCATTGGAGGGGCATGGTTTCTAGTGCCATGGGAAAGAACATGGTCTTGATATCGTCGTCTTCTCCGGCTAGTTCAATTGATTGTGAATATATTTTGAGCCATTGCCTTGGTTCAGTTTTGCCATCATACTTAGAGTGGTTAGACAGTTTGAACTTGTGAGGCAATCGCACCGATGCAAGCCTGTTCGCGAAACAGGGGAATCTGTCATGTGTTCCGGCTTCTTTGAATTCGGATTCGGCACCTCCTTCTGGCCAACTGTTGTTTTGATGGGAATAATTCTGCGAGGCTGTCTGAGTAGGCACCCTACTCCTGGTCTTTCTTGGTTGTTCAAATTGGTGGCCTTGATTATGTTCCTTCCTACTTTCTCCGTTATGGCTTCCACCTGGCCCAAGTCTTTCGAAAGCGGACTTCCTTTGATTTTGATCTTCTTGCCTGTGGGTTGTTGATCTGGCGGGTAGTCCTGATTGGGCTCTCTCTTCATGCGTTCTCGGGATCATCGACCGGAGCAAGTCTTGGAGTTGTTCATACTTCTCACCGGGATGTGAAGTTGCTCTGAGTTCTTCTAATGCTTCTCAAATCTTATCGTAAGGCGTATTTGCCGTGCGTCTTTCTTCGACTTCTCGTTGTGATTTTCTTCTGTCGTATTCAGCCAACTCTGACTCGTATCTGATCCAGGCTTCCCTGCGCTACCTAGCGCGGTGTTGGCGCCCTTGCCTCAACTTGTCTTTTCTTTCTCTAGCTTGTTTCTGACTCTCGGTTTCTCCATCGTAGCCCTGGGCAAAGGGTGATATGTTGGATTCTGATTCATCTGATGACCTGACATCGGGTGCTTCTGGGGGATTTAATGGTGACCGAGGACACCGAACCATGAGTACTTCCCGTGCGTGAGCCGTTCTGTTATTGGCGTTAGTTTTCATACTGTCGGAGTTGCTGATGACTTTAGTAGATACCTCGATGTCGCAGATCGAGTCTCCTTCCTGGTAAGGTAGAATAGCCGTCGTCGTCGTGTTGTCCAGTCGGGTACTGTTATCCTCAGGAACAGAGTCCGACCAGTGAACGATGCAGTCTTGAGATGTTACAGTCAGGACGAGACTTTCCTGAGCTCCCTTCAGTGGCATTCTTAGTACTGGATCGAGGACTTCTCTGAGCCGTGCCTGATAAGATGTTGCCATGTTTAGGAGTCCGAGTGGAGGAAGATCCGACTTCTTGAAGGGATTCTGTGCGTACTCTAAGTTGTATTCTTGATAGGTCAGGGCCGCGTTCTTAAGTCCCATCGGAAAAGAACTCGGTTTCCCGAAAGGACTCGGATAAGACTCCAACTTGAATGCGGAGCTCGAATTCGAGTCGGATGCGCAAAGCTGCGGAACCTGAGTTGAATCAGACACTATAAGCCGCGCGAATCCTCCGGAAATTTGATCTGTCATGGTCGTCGAAATAGAATCGTCTTCATGGTGTTTCGAATCCTCGAGGAGACAACTTTAGAGCTTGTCATTGTTGTCCGCCTCGCAGATCCATGAGCCGAAGATGAAAGTTGATCCCGTTGAGAAGATCATGTTGTTGAGGTCCATCGAGCTCTCGGATGCAAATTCGCCGAAAGCCCCTACCTGGCGCGCTAGCTGTCGATGTTTGACCACCGATAGCCTGCCATGGGGGTCCCCGAGGCAGTATGTTCGGGCTTCAGCGTATGCAGAACTCGATGGTGAACGCAAGAGACGAACGACTTATCCTGGTTCGGACCCTCGATCGTTGATCGAGTAACAGCCCTACGTCCAGCCGGCGTTAGCCTCTACGTTGGATTGATTATGAAGTGTCGTACAATTGTTGTTCTGTTGTCCCTCCCAGGAGCCCTGCCCTCCTTTATATAGTCAGGAGGCCAGAGTCCTAGTCGGTTTACAATGAGAGTTCATAGTAGGATTACTGAATAGTACTACTACTAAGATTACATGGGAAGAATCCTAGTTAGACTAGATCTTCTCTCTCCCTTGCGGGGTATCCTGTGGGTCCCGCATCGATAGGTATGGATGGGTAGCTTGACCTAGGTGAGTCTAGTGAGTTAGGTGTGGTGCACACTTGCTAAATCCAACACTAGGTAGCTCCTAAAAAGCCCTTAGATCTATTGGAGCAAACTTCATTCACGTATGATCGAGAGTTGGAAGTGAATGGAGGGTCAAATGCTGACCGGACGTTGGTTCCGGAGTGACCGGACGCTGCCGCAGAGTCCGGTCAGTTCATTTGATCAAGGTGATTTTGTCTGGTGTGACCGGACGCTGGGTCTCAGCATCCGGTCGACTCCAGTAAGGTTCTAGAGAGGGAAAATCGTGACTGGACGCGTCCGGTCACAACTTAAACACTGGAGTTCGGGGAGAGCTGACCGGAGCGTCCAGTCAACATGACTGGAGCGTCCGGTTACCCCGCAGAGGCACATAACGGTTCGTTTTTCAACCAAGGTTATAAATACTTTCTCTATTCGTGTGAGGGGGTACTTTTGCTCATTCCAACAGCTGAGAAACACCTTTGAGAGTGCCAAGAAGAGCAAGGTCCTAGTGAGGTGATTGAGATTGGAGAATCCCAAAGAGAGCCCTCATTAGTGAAAGTAAGAGTAGCAAAGTGTGCATCCATCCTTCTCATTAGGCTTGTCGTGGTCAGGTGAGAGTTCGTGCTTGTTACTCTTGGTGATCGCCGTCACCTAGACGGTTTGGTGGTGATTGGGAGCTTGGTGATCATCCGGCGGAACTTGTGGACGACCTAACTCAAGTTGTGAGCGGTTGTGGGTGATTCACCGCGACGGAGTGTCAAAGAATCAACCCATAGAGAGCACTTGATCCTTGCGCGGATCAAGGGGGAGCTACACCCTTGCGCGGGTGCTCCAACGATGACTAGTGGGGAGCGACGATTCTCCGATACCTCGGTAAAACATCGCCGCGTTCCTCATTCTCTCTTTACTTTGAGCATTTATTTTGAACAATTCAATTCTTGTTATTTACATTCATAGAATTGCCATGCTAGAGTAGGATTGGAACATAGGTTGCTAAACTTTTGTACGGTAGATCAATAGAAACACTTTCTAGGCATAAGATATTAATTGGGCTAACCGTATAACTTAATTATTGCAAAGAAATTTAGAATTAGTCCAATTCATCCTCCTCTTGGGCATCTTGATTCTTTCAATAATGTAGAGCATTGCAGCGATCGCCGACTCAATCGTTAGAGTTGAAAATTCGAGCAGGTGGCTTGAATCTTTCAATGGGCTGCAATAGATAATGATGTGTCCAAACATGGAGATCGGGTTGACGGCGGCTGGTTGCTGTTGTTCAATAGAGGTCGGTCATGCATGACGACTAGTTTCGATAGTGTGGTTGGAGGATGTCATGGAAGAAGATGGTGGTTTTAACTCGAAAACAGACTCGTGGACAGATTAACGGGTGGTCCATTCCATGAGAATAAACCTAGTAGATAGAAAATAATGAGAAAATTAATTTACTGCAAATAGAATTTTACAAGCTAACCTTTTGATTAGTAGGATTGTAAGAACGAATAACATGTAGGCATGTAGGCAATAATGGAAAAGGACGATGCGAATTTGGCACCAATTTAATCTAGCCCTACACGGCGGCGCGATCCAAATGCAGTATATGTCTCGCGGCTACTTGCAGGTACGTGTTTAGTTCTTTCCGCGAGGAGGTATGTGTTGACTGACGTGCTCGAAGTTCAAGCTACACTACAAGTACAATAAAATATGATTGTTTGGAGGTAAGTCGCATCATGCCATACATCAAGAAGACGCACGCATCGATTGCATCGGTCGATAGCTATCTATATAGTAAAGGCCATCAGCATGCCATTGCACTGTCGAGGAATAACCACAGCTGACAGCATAGAAGAGCTCAGCAGCTGAAAGGGTCTGCCCATATGGCGAACTCACCAACGCCGCCTGCCATGATCCCGACGGCGGTCTTGGCTCTCGGGCTCGCATTCCTGATCTGCGCCGGCAGGCCCACGGCCGCGCAGGACTGCCGCTGCCAGCCAGGCTTTTGCTGCAGCAAGTTCGGTTACTGCGGCAAGACCTGCGACTACTGCGGCGAGGGGTGCAAGTCGGGCCCGTGCTGGGGCTCAGGAGGAGACCACGGCGCGTCTGTGGCGAGCGTCGTCACCGAGTCCTTCTTCAACGGCATCAAGTCCCATGCCGGGAGCTGGTGCGAGGGCATAGGCTTCTACACGCGAAGCGCGTTCCTCAAGGCCGTCGCCGCGTACCCGGGCTTCGCGCATGGCGGCTCGGAGGTCGAGGGCAAGCGCGAGATTGCCGCCTTCTTCGCGCATGTCACGCACGAGACCTGGCGTAAGTAGCGGATTCTTGAGGCATCTAAACCCTTGTTTGCTGGCTGCGCTCTTTTCGTATGCACCTACTGGTCTCTTGATGCATGAGAGTGTTTGTGTTTGCATGTATGTGCGTCCATGACAACAGATTTATGCTACATCAACGAGATCGACGTGGCGAAATACTGCGACTGGGAGAGTGAGAAGCAGTGGCCGTGCTACCCGATGCAGGGGTACTACGGGCGCGGCCCGCTGCAGCTGTCGTGGAACTACAATTACGGGCCGGCGGGGAGGAGCCTCGGCTTCGACGGGCTGCAGGACCCGGACAGGGTGGCCCAGGACCCCGTGTTGTCGTTCAAGTCGGCGCTCTGGTACTGGATGGAAAACATGCACCAGCTCATGTCCCAGGGGTTCGGCGCCACCATCAGGGCCATCAACGGCTTCGATGAGTGCCACGGCGGGAAGAACACGGCCGAAATGAAAGACCGGGTGCGATTCTACCTGGAGTATTGCCACCACTTCGACATTCACCCGGGGAGTGACCTCACTTGCTAGGTTTTTGGACCGTTTTATTACGTATTTAATAGAAATAAACTGGTTTTATCTCTTGTCTCCCAGAATCAGATTCGACCACTTATTATAGTATTGTGTAACCACACAAATGTCGTGCTCAAAACTCAATTCTATGAGCAACTTCAGTAGGGCCATTACTTAAGCCCTCATCCTACTTTTGAGGTCCAAGGGGCAAAAAAAAAAAAAAAAAAACTCACTCTAACATGCCCCGTACTCCGGCCCTCAAAAGTAAGAGAGAGACTCTACTTTTCTCTGTTTTGACAATTTTCACTCGTGCGCAAGCTTTTTCACCCACGCCCGCCCGCCCACCTCCGCACGATTCCTCTTCACCTTCGGCCACCTGTCCCCGCCCATATCCTCCTCAGTCCCTCCAGCATTTGGCCAATGCCTAGTAGCCCGCCCCTACCTGTCCGCTCATCTTCCGGCACGGCCGCACCCGGACAAGGCCGCTCTTGGCGATTTTCTCGGCCACGAGTCCACTCGGTTTTGGCTCCGGCGACCTCCCGCCCCTCCCCTTTGAGTCTACGGTGACCTCCCTCCTCTAATGCCCCTCTAAGTCCACGACGGACCTCCCTCTCTGGCAACCTCCCTCTCCTCGTGCCCCTCCACCGTGAGTCTGCTTGGCTTGAAGCCGACTCCCCGACAACGACACACACGGCAAGACGCGACCTCGCCGAGACGCGACCCCGACCCCTACGAGCATGGTCATGTTCATCAATGGAGAGAAGAAGATAGGAAAGAGAGGCAAGTGGGTCATATATGTCATTCTTTATTAGAAATGAATTTGAGGACCCTGTTTTGAGGGCTCTTGCTATGGAGTGCAGACCAGAAGATAAGGTCCTCAAAAGTGGGGTAAGACCTTAAATGAAAAGTAGGGGGTCCTGTTTTGAAGGCTATTGTTGCAGTTGTTCTAACATTTTAAGACCATCCAAAGGACGCAAAAAAGTTCATTGCCGCTGCTTATTGGCTTCACTCAACTGTAATTGCACCCATTGGTGTAGCAAGTGCATTTCTCTGAATATAATCTGCAAAAAATATTTGGGTCGACACTTGTTAAAAGCAACTTCGTTACTTGTATGCCATATTGTCCAGCACAAGGTTGCACATCCTATTAGCAACAAAGATTTGTTTGAAACTCCCCCTTGTTTATAGCACCTGTAAAAAAAGATCATGGACATCTTTTGGGATGTCAATCTAGTACAAAGTGAACCGCTCTCCACAGAAATTCAGCATACAAACAATCAAAGAAGAGATGTTGAATTGTTTCATTCTTGGAGCGGAAAGCACACATTTTGCTCCCATTCTTATTCCTTCTGACTAAATTATATTTGGTTAGAATAGCACCTTTTTTAGGAACCACATTTTTTTAAAATTCTAAGTGGTATTTTTAGCCTCCTTACTTTTTGGGTAACCGATATTCCGTTGTTGACAGATATCTATACATGGAATCTACTGTGAAGCAACCATTCTTTTTAAGCAAGTAAACAAAGGTCTCTCTCCCTACATGTAAATCAATGTTCTCAAGTCTTTCTAGTAGGTGATGCCACTCTAACAATTTATTACCTACTAAAACTCTTTTGAAGAAAACAATAAGTGGTATGGTGCCCACAATTGTTGCAACAAAAACTTGTTTTCACCAAACTATATTCTACAAGTTAGGATATTAGGACTTAGGAGGAAGTATTCTATGCTAGGTGTCGTGGGTCCATAACCGCAACAATGATCGGGTTGTTCGACATGGGTTGATGTGTGTACCTCCGGTGGCTTAAGAACCCAAAACACAAGGGATTTTCCTAGTTCAGGCGTCTAAGCCCTACGTCCAACAGTAGTGTTCTTCATGTTAGGAATGTTCAATCGACAGTTCTTACAATGGAGGAACAGAGAGTGAGATGTAGGGGGAAGCGCTATGCTAATCTAGGCCTCTAGGGTTTGGTCGGGCTTGGTCAATTGTCCCGAGGTTCGATACCTTCTACATGAGGCCATGCCTTCCCTTATATACCGGGCAGGTGATAGGAGTACAAATTGAATGGTTTCTCCTAGGGTTTTTTACTCTAGCTATGTTGCGGTCTTCTTCCTTAGGGCGCTGCCAGTCCTCCTTAGTCTTGTAGCTGGGGGTTAACAAATTCACAACTGCCCTCTGACTCCTCTGTTGTAGCCTAGCGCTGACCACTAGGTGCTATCTACTATCGCCGTGCCTTCATGGGGGGCCACTATGTTATCCACTATTTTCTAAAGGGTGCATGCGAGCAAACCCGATGGGTGTAGGCCCCAAGCCCTATCTAATTAGAGGAATCCCTCAGTCAAGGGGGGAGGTAACCAGACTATCATGCCCTCAATCCAAGGATTTAACATGCCCATATGTTTGATTCTTGTCAGGAGCCCCCGAGCCCTTCATGGCCTCCTAGGCCACATCCAGGATGACAATGAGGAGCTTTTCTCGATTACAGCCAGCGGCCTGGTCGAGGACGTTGAGTCTTTTTGTCTCATGTTGCATGTCCATCTGAGGATGTGATGGATGCCTTCACGACTCTTGGTGGGGTAACACCCTTGGTGAGCTTCAAACCGGAAAAGCCTGAGGGCCTGGCCTAAATTTCATTTTCACGGGTGCTCGCCCTTTCCGAATTGAGTGATCGATATGTCATCCACTCACGTTATTGTGTTCTGGATCCACTTGACCAACTTTATCTCTTTATTTTTCTTTTCCCTTCCCAGTTCCCATCTTTGGTGTTCCTTTTATGTATGCTGTACATTAGCACTAGCACTATCATACATGAATGTTTCTTGTATTAATTAATTAATAATATATTACATTGCTGGTTTTTTTTATTTTTCCCTTTATTCTCTTTCTATTTTTTATAGTAGTCTATTGATTTTCCTTTTTTGTATGCTACCAACATATCAACTAATATGTTATGATATTAATTTGTACTAAGTTGTTTAGAATAACTTATATACACAAGTTGTGTAGAATAAGTTATGTATACAAGTTGTATTTGATAACTTTTTATACATAAATTGTGTTTCATAACTTTTGTATTTTCATGTTTTGGCAAAGAAAGTTAATTAGTTCCTTTGTGTTTAATAACTTTTATGTTTCTATGTTTTTGGCATAAGTTATAAGGTAATTCATTTCTTTGTATTTAATAACTTTTGTACATAAATTGTGTTTCATAACTTTTATGTTTCCAAGTTTTGGCATAAGTTATAAGTTATATGTTATAAGTTAGTACACATAATTTCTACTATAATAAAATTTCTTCAAAACATATGCAAGGGGTCTAGTTTTGTTTGCCTCGTCACATAGAACACACCGGTGCAGACGGAATTGAAAATGGATACATCGTTCAGAAGTTATAGCAATTTCAAATAAATGTTTTATTTTTTCTAGTCTACACTAGCAATGACATCACAACAGCCAAAAGAAAATGGTTCCACGATCGACACCAGCGTGTCTGCTCACAATAGAAATGGGAAAGAGGCGGGATCTATTTTTTTCCTGAAATGGAATCGAGTGATCGTTCGTGAAATAGTGGCCTCGCGGCCTGGCCAATCCCATGGGGATCGTTGGCTCTGGGGCCTCTATGAGGTGCCCTGCTGAAAGGTCCTAATGGCTAGAGGGGGATGAATAGCCTAATAAAAATTTCTACAACAACACTTAACAAAATGGTTAGACAATTATGAGGCAAAGCAAGTGTTGCGCTAGCCTACTCAAAATGCAAGCCACCTACCACAATTCTAGTTTAGATAGTATCTATTCACACAATAGCTATGACACTACTCTATGTTAGTGTGCTCCCAAAGGCTAACTAAAGAGCCACACTAACCAAGCAAGCAAGCTCTCACAACTAACTACACTAAAGAGCTTGTCACTAGTTTGCGGTAAAGTAAAGAGAGTGATCAAGAAGGTTATACGGCCGTGTAGATGGAGGAACCAATCAATCACAAGGATGAATAACAATGAAGACCAATCACCTCGAAATCAATGATAAACACAATGATTTTTTACCGAGGTTCACTTGCTTGCCGGCAAGCTACTTCTCATTGTGGCGATTCACTCACTTGGAGGTTCACGCGCTAATTGGCTTCACACGCCAAACCCTCAATAGGGTGCCGCACAACCAACACAAGATGAGGATCACACAAGCCACGAGCAATCCACTAGAGTACCTTTTGGCGCTCCACCGGGGAAAGGTCAAGAACCCCTCACAATCACCATGATTGGAGCCAGAGACAATCACCACCCTCCGCTCAACGATCCTTGCTGCTCCAAGCCATCTAGGTGGCGGCAACCACCAAGAGTAACAAGCGAAATCCACAGCGAAACATGAACACTAAGTGCCTCTAGATGCAAACACTCAAGCAATGCACTTGGATTCTCTCCCAATCTCAAAAAGATGATGAATCAATGATGGAGATGAGTGGAAGGGCTTTGGCTAAACTCACAAGGTTGCTATGTCAATGAAAATGGCCAAAGATGTGAGCTATAGCCGGCCATGGGGCTTAAATAGAAGCCCCCATGAAATAGAGCCCTTATACTCCTTCACTGGGCATAACGCGGGCTGACCGGATGCTGCAGTCCAACTGACCGGATGCTGCACCGGACGCACTGGATGCGAATACCGGACGCGTCTGGTCGCTATACCGGATGTGTCCGGTAGCTGCTAGACCACCACGTGTCCCACTGTTGCCTTCAACGGCTCTCTGACACGACGACCGGACGCTCAACATGAAATGACTGGAGGCACAACCGCTGAGTCCGGTCGAGTCCAGTGAGTCTCCAGGGCTGATCGGACGCGTCTATTAGAAACTAACCAGACGCTGAGCCTCAGCGTCCGGTCGAGTACAGTAAGTACCCTTGCCCGACCGGACACGTCCGGTGGTACCAGACCAGACACTGCCAGCGTCTGATCGGCTGCTCTCCCGTATGCTGACTTTTTTGATTCACACCAGTCACATACCGGACACGTCCGGTCACTCTGTAATCAGTGCGGCTAACTCCTCTTCGACTCTATCTTTTTCACCCTTGCTCAAATGTGCCAACCACCAAGTGTATCACCTTGTGCACATGTGTTAGCATATTTTCACAAACATTTTCAAGGGTGTTAGCACTCCACTAGATCCTAAATGCATATGCAATGAGTTAGAGCATCTAGTGGCACTTTGATAACCGCATTTCGATACGAGTTTCACCCCTCTTAATAGTACGGTTATCAAACCTAAATGTGATCGAACTCTTTAAGTGTCTTGATCACCAAAACAAAATAGCTCCTATGGTTTATACCTTTGCCTTGAGCTTTTTGTTTTTCTCTTTCTTCTTTCCAAGTCCAAGCACTTGATCATCATTATGATATCATCATCATCATGCTATGATCTTCATTTGCTTCATCACTTGGAGTGTGCTACCTATCTCATGATCACTTGATAAACTAGGTTAGCACTTAGGGTTTCATCAATTCACCAAAACCAAACTAGAGCTTTCAATCTCCCCCTTTTTGGTAATTGATGACAACCCTTACACAAAGATATGAATTAAAATTCAATTGAATCCATGTTGCTTGCCCAAGCATATTTACCATGTGTAAAAGGATATGGACAAGTTTCATGAACCCCAAATGGTAGCAATTGCTCCATCTACATATGTGCTAAGAGTTTGGATTGTAGCTTGCACATATGCTTAGATAGGAAATATAGGAGACAATGTCTACCACATGATGCTAAGGTATAAAAGATGGACCTTTGAAGCGTGATACCAATCGGAGTGCACCAATATACCATCCTTAGCACCATGGTTAGCTCAATACCACTTGGAAATATTTGGAAGTGAAATCACTAGATATCCTATGCATGCTAGTTTTCATTTCATCATTCAAACCGACAACTAGCATACACCACACAAGCATAGATATTGAATTTTAAAACTTGTGCCATGCAAGCAAACATATGAAATGCACATTCAAATGCACCATACAAGTTCATGACCTTGCTCCCCCTACTTGTGGGCTCAAAATTTTAGTTGATCCATTTCCTTTGTCATATCTCTCCCCCTATGTCATATATCAAGATATCTTTATGTTTCTCTCCCTTTATGATATTTCTTCCCATTATCTTTGCTACTATCTTTGTTTCTCTCCCCCTTTGTCATCAATGACCACAAAGGTTCTAAATATAGATAGTATTACTTGTAGGTCCAAGATTATCAATGTCAATCAATGGGGTGAGAATCATTTTCCCAAATTTGATCCAATCTAGATTATTTGCCAAAGATATTTAACTCGGTTTGATCCAAGGATAAGCTTCTTCACACCTCCAAATAAGGGTTATCTTGTACCATATTGAGTTAAATACTTAGAGCTCATTTTCTAGATTAAACACTAGGTACAAGCCCATAAACATGTCATATGCTACCACTAGATCAAGTCAAGCATAGAAGCAATAGTGATACCATATAGACATCAAAACATGTGATTTTCATGAATGAGCCTAATAGAATAGAACCACTAGAAAGGTCCTAATAAAATAAAAAATGTGACTAGATGCACTAATCATGTCCTTAGCAAAGATGTATGTCATGCCAATCAACTTTTACCTTGGATTGCTCGAAGGAGAGGCATGTTATGTAAGTGGGGGTGCATCAACACATATTTGAGAAATCCAATATGTTCAACTCATTCCTTAGCTTGCAAAACCTTTTCTCATCCAATGGCTTGGTGAATATGTCAGCAAGTTGATCTTTGGTGCCTACACTCTCAATGCAAATGTCCCCTTTTTATTGGTGATCTCTTATGAAATGATGGCGGACATCAATGTTCTTTGTTCTTGCATGTTGAACCAGATTGTTTGTCAACTTGATTGCACTCTCATTGTCACATAGCAATGGCACTTTCTTGAACTTGATTCCAAAGTCACTCAAAGTGGCCTTCATCCAAAGTATTTGTGCACAACAACTACCGGCGGATATGTATTCGGCTTCGGCGGTTGATAATGCAACACTATTTTGTTTCTTTGATGATCATGAAACAAGTGATCTTCCCAACAATTGACATGTGCCCAAGGTGCTCTTCCTTTCAACCTTGCATCCTGCATAATCTGAGTCGGAGTAACCAACTAGCTCAAACTTTGCTCCTTTGGGATACCACAAACCAACATTTGGTGTATGCTTCAAGTACCTCAATATTCTCTTTGTAGCCTTTAAATGACTTTCTCTTGGTGAGGCTTGAAATCCTGCACACATGCATACACTAAACATGACATCCGGCCTTGATGCGGTCACATAGAGTAGGCTTCCAATCATAGACCGATACAATTTTTGATCCACCATATTTCCACTTGCATCACTATCCAAGTTGCCATTGGTTCCCATTGGTGTGCTAATGACTTTGCTATCAATCATACCAAACTTCTTGATCATGTCCTTTATATACTTGCCTTCACTCACAAATGTACCATTCTTCAATTGCTTGATTTGAAGTCCAAGGAAGTAACTCAACTCTCCAATCATGGACATCTCAAACTCATTAGCCATCATCTTTCCAAACTCATCACAAAATTCTTGATTGGTTGATCCAAATATGATATCATCAACATAGATTTGCAATACAAATATATCTTTTCCAATCTTGTTGATGAAAAGAGTGGTGTCAACCTTGCCCATTGTGAACCCTTTAGAGAGTAGGAAATCCCTCAATCTCTCATACCATGCTCTAGGTGCTTGCTTCAAGCCATACAATGCCTTCTTCAACTTGTACACATGGTTGGGTTTCTTGTCATCTTCAAAACCGGGAGGTTGCTCAACATATACTTCTTCATTGATGTAGCCATTGAGAAATGCGCTCTTAACATCCATTTGATAGAGCTTGATATTGTGGGCACAAGCATAGGCTAGCAAGATTCTAATTGCTTCCAATCTGGCAACCGGGGCATATGTTTCTCCAAAGTCAAGACCTTCAACTTGTGTATAGCCTTGTGCTACTAATCTTGCTGTGTTCCTTACTACTATCCCATCTTGATCTTGCTTGTTTCTAAAGACCCATTTGGTTTCAATCACATTGTGTCCCTTTGGTCTCTCTACTAGTTCACATACTTGATTTCTTGAGAAGTTATTCAATTCTTCATGCATAGCATTCACCCAATCAACATCCTTCAATGCTTCATCTATCTTCTTTGGTTCTATAGATGACACAAATGAGAAGTGTTCACAAAATAATGCCAATCTTGATCTTGTTTGTACACCTCTAGAAATATCACCAATGATAGTGTCCAATGGATGATCTCTTGCAATATTGGTTGGTTGGAGGATTGGAATTTGATTGCTTGCACTTGCTTGATCATTGGGTTGAGATGATGTACTAGCCACTTGATCTTGTTCATTGTCATGAGATCCACTTGCACTAACTTGATTTGTATCATCTTGCACATTTGAGTTAGAGAGCACTTGCACTTGATCATCTTCATCATCATTCACTTGCCTAGGCCTCAATTCACCAATATCCATGTTCTTTATGGCATTTGAAAGTTGAATGCCTCTAACATCTTCCAAGTTCTCATTCTCTTCTTGTGAACCCTTGGTTTCATCAAATTCAACATCATGAACTTCCTCAAGAGTACCACTATCCAAATTCCAAACTCTATATGCTTTGCTTGTAGTGGAATAACCAAGTAGAAATCCTTCATCACATTTCTTGTCAAACTTGCCCAATCTTGTGCCTTTCTTCAAGATATAACATTTGCAACCAAAGACCCGTAAATATGCAATGTTGGGCCTTCTACCATTCAAGAGCTCATATGGTGTCTTCTCTTTCAATCGGTGACAATAGAGGCGGTTGCTACAATAGCAAGCCGTGTTGATAGCTTCGGCCCAAAAAGATTGACTCACATTGTACTCACTAAGCATAGACCTTGCCATATCAATGAGTGTTCTATTCTTCCTCTCAACAAGGCCATTTGATTGAGGTGTGTACTTGGCCAAGAATTGATGTCTAATTCCAAATTCATCACACAACTCATCAATTCTAGTGTTCTTGAACTCACTACCATTGTCACTTCTAACTCTCTTGATGGTTGTTTCAAACTCATTGTGAATGCCTTTGACAAATGATTTGAATGTTGCAAATACATCACTTTTGTCCACTAGAAAGAATACCCATGTGTATCTAGTGTAGTCATCCATTATCACAAAGCCATATTTGTTTCTACCGATACTAGTGTATTGTGTTGGCCTAAACAAATCCATGTGCAATAACTCAAATGCTTTACTAGTGCTCATCATGCTTTTCTTAGGATGGATGTTTCCAACTTGTTTGCTGGCTTGACAAGAGCTACAAAGCTTATCCTTTTCAAACACAACATCTTTCAAGCCTCTAACTAAGTCATGCTTAAAAAATTTATTCAATTGTTTCATTCCAACATGACCAAGCCTTCTATGCCATAACCAACCCATGCTAGACTTAGTGAACAAGCATGTAGATAATCTAGCTTCACAAGCATTGAAATCAACCAAGTATAGATTCTCATATCTAAAGCCTTTGAAGATCAAGTTAGAGCCATCTACACTTATGATCTCTACATCATTTATCCCAAATATGCATTTGAATCTAAGATCACACAATTGTGCCACGGATAGCAAATTGAAATTCAAGCTCTCTACTAGCAACACATTAGATATGCTCATGTCATTGGATATTGCAATCTTACCAAGCCCTTTGACCTTGCCTTTGCCATTATCACCAAATGTGATACTATCATAACCATCATTGCCATTGGTGTTGATTGAGTTGAACATTCTTGCATCACCGGTCATGTGTTGAGTGCCCTCACTATCAAGAACCCAATGCCTTCCTCCAGCTTTGTAATTGACCTACAAAAGAAGATCAATTCTTTTTAGGTACCCAAACTTGCTTGGGTCCTTGAAGGTTAGTCACTAAGCTCTTTGGTACCCAAATGACTTTCTTCTTTGAGCCCATCCATGGTTTACCAATGAACTTAGCCTTCACATCATTTGTACCCTTAGTAAGCATATGGCATGAATCAAGCTTAATGGAGGATACATTAGCATTTTTGCTCTTATTTTTGCACTCTTGCTCTTTATGACCAACTTGCTTGCAACTAGTGCAAAACCGACCATTGTTCTTCACAAAACTAGTCTTGTAAGGAGCAAAGGCTACCTTGCCTTTCTTGGGGGTATAGCCCAATCCCTCTTTGTAGAGAGAAGCTCTTTGGCTACCCAAGCACATAAGCAAGCGGTCATCACCACCATAAGCCTTAGCTAAGGTGTGAGTGAGCTTAGTGACCTCCTTCTTAAGGTTCTCATTCTCAACCACTAGTGAGGCATCACACGTGAGACCATCACTACTAGATGAGGTAGAATTGGAAGTGCTACAAGAAGGGTTAGTAGGAGCAACAATGATAGGCATAGATAGTGATTCATCAATTATATCACAAGTTAAACCTACATTGCAAGTTTCAACATGCTTCTTTTTATTTTGCTCATTAAGCGAAGAAGAATGAGCTTTTTCAAGCTTTTTGTGAGCTTTGCCAAGCTTCTCATGGGCTTCCTCTAGCTTCTCATGAGTTGCTTTGAGCTCATCAAGGGCTTGCTTAAGGGCTTTTACCTCCTTATTCAAGCTCTTGCATTCCCTTCTCTTAATATCAAAGTGTTCTTTAGCATCTTCTAGCATGTCAAATAATTCATCCTTAGTAGGTTCATCATCATCACTATCACTATCCTTTTCATTTTCATGTTCATTATCATCAACATATTCTTCATCACTTTCATCATCACAAGATTGTACCTTAGTGGCCTTAGCCATGAAGCATGATGAAGATTCGAAGAGAGAAGGCTTCTCATTTATGGCAATGCTTGCAAGAACCTTCTTCTTGGTGGTCTTGTGATCATCACTATCATCATCATCATCACTTGAGGAAGCATCACTATCCCAAGTGACTACAAATGAACCACCCTTCTTCTTCTTGAAGGCCATCTTGTCCTTCTTCTCTTTCTTTTTCTTCTTGTCCTTCTTATTCTTGTTGTTGTCATCATCATTGTCACTATTGTATGGGCATTGAGCAACAAGATGATCTTTGCTTCCACACTTGAAGCACCTTCTTGACTCTTCTTTGTTCTTGAATGAAGATTTCTTTCTTCTTGCACGGTAGCCCTTCTTCACCATGAACTTGCCAAATCTTTTGACAAAGAGAGCCATCTTCTCATCATCATCATCATCCCAAGATTCATCTTCTTCACTTGATGTCTCTTGCTTAGCTTTGCCCTTTGATGATGTGGCTTTGAATGCCATGCTCTTCTTCTTGTCATCTTTCTTCTCCTTCTTCTCTTCCTTCTCATCATCATCTCTATATGCATCATCGGTCATGATATCTCTCAAGATTTGGTTTCGTTTCATTGTGTTCAAACCGGTCCTCACTAGTAAGGTGACCAACATACCAAATCTTACAGGCAAACATCTCAAGAACTTATTGGAGAAGTCCTTGTCCTCTATCTTCTCACCAAGTGCTTTGAGATCATTGACAATCACTTCCATCCGATGGAACATGTCCGGCACACTCTCATCTTCCTTCATCTTGAAGCTTGCAAACTTCTCTTTAAGAATATATGCCTTTGCACCCTTCATGGCTTGAGTACCCTCAAATGATTCTTCCAATTTCTTCCAAGCTTCATGAGCTATCTAAATATTCTTGATTTGCTCAAATGTTCTCACATCGATTGCATCATGAATGGCACTTAGAGTAATATCATTATTTTGGAGAAGCACTTCTTCGGCCACGGTGGGATTTTCCAGATCATCAATCTCAATTTTGGTTTTTACCACCTTCCACACCTTTCTATTGATTGACTTGATATGTGTGGTCATCTTTGACTTCCAATAAGAATAATTTGAGCCAACAAATTGGGGTGGCTTCTTGGTGTTGTTGATTTGAGCCATTTTAACACCGAAGGTTGTTAAGCCTCAAATAACGGTGACCTCGGCTATGATACCACTTGAAAGGTCCTAATGGCTAGAGGGGGGGTGAATAGCCTAATAAAAATTTCTACAACAACACTTAACAAAATGGTTAGACAATTATGAGGCAAAGCAAGTGTTGCGCTAGCCTACTCAAAATGCAAGCCACCTACCACAATTCTAGTTTAGATAGTATTTATTCACACAATAGCTATGACACTACTCTATGTTAGTGTGCTCTCAAAGGCTAACTAAAGAGCCACACTAACCAAGCAAGCAAGCTCTCACAACTAACTACACTAAAGAGCTTGTCACTAGTTTGCAGTAAAGTAAAGAGAGTGATCAAGAAGGTTATACCGCCATGTAGATGGAGAAACCAATCAATCATAAGGATGAATAACAATGAAGACCAATCACCTCGGAATCAATGATAAACACAATGATTTTTTACCGAGGTTCACTTGCTTGCCGGCAAGCTACTTCTCGTTGTGGCGATTCACTCACTTGGAGGTTCACGCGCTAATTGGCTTCACACGCCAAACCCTCAATAGGGTGCCGCACAACCAACACAAGATGAGGATCACACAAGCCGCGAGCAATCCACTAGAGTACCTTTTGGCGCTCCACCGGGGAAAGGTCAAGAACCCCTCACAATCACCATGATTGGAGCCGGAGACAATCACCACCCTCCGCTCAACGATCCTTGATGCTCCAAGCCGTCTAGGTGGCGGCAACCACCAAGAGTAACAAGCGAAATCCACAGCGAAACATGAACACCAAGTGCCTCTAGATGCAAACACTCAAGCAATGCACTTGGATTCTCTCCCAATCTCACAAAGATGATGAATCAATGATGGAGATGAGTGGGAGGGCTTTGGCTAAGCTCACAAGGTTGCTATGTCAATGAAAATGGCCAAAGATGTGAGCTACAGCCGGCCATGGGGCTTAAATAGAAGCCCCCATGAAATAGAGCCATTATACCCCTTCACTGGGCATAACGCGGGCTGACCGGACGCTGTAGTCCAACTGACCGGACATAGCACCGGACGCACCGGATGTGAATACCGGACGCATCCGGTCGCTATACCGGACGTGTCCGGTAGCTGCTAGACCGCCACGTGTCCCACTGTTGCCTTCAACGGCTCTCTGACACGATGACCGGACGCTCAACACGAAACGACCGGACGCACAACCGCTGAGTCCGGTCGAGTCCAGTGAGTCTCCAGGGCCGACCGGACGCGTCTGTTAGAAACTGACCGGACGCTGAGCCTCAGTGTCCGGTCGAGTACAGTAAGTACCCTTGCCCAACCGGACATGTCCGGTGGTATCGGATCGGACGCTGCCAGCATCCGATCGGCTGCTCTCCCGTATGCTGACTTTTCTGATTCACACTGGACGCGTTTGGTGTGGCGACCGGACGCGTCCAGTCGCTGAGTCTATCGCCAAAATACCGGACGTGTCCGGTCACTCTGTAACCAGTGCGACTAACTCCTCTTCGACTCTATCTTTTTTACTCTTGCTCAAATGTGCCAACCACCAAGTGTATCACCTTGTGCACGTGTGTTAGCATATTTTCACAAATATTTTGAAGGGTGTTAGCACTCCACTAGATCCTAAATGCATATGCAATAAGTTAGAGCATCTACTGGCACTTTGATAACCGCATTTCGATACGAGTTTCACCCCTCTTAATAGTACGGCTATCAAACCTAAATGTGATCACACTCTTTAAGTGTCTTGATCACCAAAACAAAATAGCTCCTATGGTTTATACCTTTGCCTTGAGCTTTTTGTTTTTCTCTTTCTTCTTTCCAAGTCCAAGCACTTGATCATCATTATGATATCATCATCATCATGCTATGATCTTCATTTGCTTCATCACTTGGAGTGTGCTACCTATCTCATGATCACTTGATAAACTAGGTTAGCACTTAGGGTTTTATTAATTCACCAAAACCAAACTAGAGCTTTCACCTACTTACCTAGCCTGCTGTGGGTTGTGGGACTTGGCTCGGGGCCACTTCATCGTTTGGCGACCCACCCCTATTGATGGGTTCGAAAACAGGCTTCTAGGGCTCAAGCTAGACATTGATTTGTGAATATGAGCTACATCCGAATAACTTGGAGGGTACTTCTCTACCACTGATTCAACAAGATCCATATAATTTGTTGTGTCTGAATCCACAACCATGTCAAAGCTAAAACATTTCACATCCTGTCTAGACTTTTTATAGTTGCCCAACAATTTAATTTTTAGCACTAAACTTGTATTGATCCCATGTGTTATTAAAAAAACTAGCATGTTGAGAACTTTGCAAATCTCTACCTAATGGGAATGACAAAACAAATGGTGGACTCACCCTTTGAGCCAATCATTGTCCTCAACCACTCCATGGGTAGGGTCGATGCCCTTGTATGTGCCTTGGCTTGAGGTGTCGCCTTGGGCAGCGGTAGCCCCCCTTGGCCATCCCCAAAGCCGCGCCCTAGCCAGTGGCTGCCCCTCTCAACCACCCTCGAAGCCGTGCCCTGGGATGGTGGAGCCATCCTCGGCCATGCTCGCAGTTGCGCCCTAGGTGGTGGCAGCCCTGTTGGAGAACTCCATTCCTTGCTAGGGTTCCCTGCTCGCTCGTCCACCGATTGACTAAATCGAGTGAAGTTGCGTGCATTGGAAAGGAAGTGAAGAGGTAAGGGTATTGTCATCCTTTCGTATATCTTTGTGTGCTGATGTCCCACGTTCATGGCTAATAGAATGGATGGAAGGGCCAGAAAAGAAACAAAGTTGTATTTCTAGCCAAATAGGCAACTTCAAAACTAAAAGAGCCAAGGAAGAAAGCATAACTTTTTTGGGGCCAAAGAAATAATTTTCTCTATTGTTCTCCACCGCTACTTTAGGAAGTAGAATGGTAGTTCACACTGTGACTGGTAAAGAACCTCTGTCGAAGTCATGAAATAGTGCCATTAGGCCCTCTTTTATTACATTCCAAAATACTTGATAAAATTCAGCAGGAAACCCATCTGGGCCCGAAGGTAAGTTATGGTTTATTTGGAAGATAGCATTCCTTACTTCAGTTTTACAAAAATGTCATACTAGAATTTCATTTTCTTGGATAGAGATGTGAGGGATGTCCTCTCTTTGTGACTCATCCGTCGACACAAAAGATGTTTCTAGAGCTCAAAAAGATTTTTGTAATATTTGGTGATATAATTTTTTAATTAAGCATCACCAGCAATCACACTGTGGATGGTCCGCACTACACCAGTTTGCATGCAACAACACAGCAACGACTAATTTTGGAGGTGGGGAGCAGGGCCAGAGTCAGGAAGTTATTTTTTGAATGTTACAGGGGACCAACAGTGTTAAATTTCAAAATTTATTTGAATTTTAAAAAATTCAGTGGAGATTTCACATTCATTGGAGGGACTCACTAGTACCGAAACAAGCTGTACTCCCGGTTGGGAAACCCCTTCAGTCCCGGTTTCTCAACCGGGAGCATGAATCCGGGACTAAAGGGCCCCTCCTTTAGTCCCGGTTTCTCGTCCAGGACTAAAGGTCCACCTTTAGTCCCGGTTGGTAATACCAACCGGGGCTAAAGAGGCCTCCCGGCCTGACCACGTGGGCCGGCCCTTTAGTCCCGGTTGGTACCAAACGGGACTAAAGGTTTTTTTTGTTTCTATTTTCAATAGATGATTCGTTTTGGTTTTCGAATAGGTTTTCGAGTACGCATTCTACGCTGCTAATAATAACGTATTCTACATGCTTATAATGTTCGAACATTTTATACAAACTAAAGTGTGAAACTAACGTATATATTACATGCATATATATATATATATTGTACGCTATTTTATGTACATAATATATATATATATATATATATATATATATTACAAATAAAGCTTGCATTGTATATTCTATCATATCCTTGGGATAATAAATTCACTTCATCTGGTTTGGCTTCCATGTTTCGTTCATGTTATTGTAGAACTCACCGACGGGGTTTAAGACCTGGTCATTAAGAAATCCTGCTATGGTCTCTTAAATTGCTTTCAGTCGGTCACGTCGTATGACTTTTTCCTTCAACCATAGAGTCTTCAATAAAAGTTAAAGAAAAAATATTAATATATATATATGTTGGTCACGTGATTACTTATATATATGAGCAATAAAAGAAATTGTGAATATATGAATATATTTATATAACGTACTTTGAGGATCTCTTTAGGAGTTCTTTTTGAGTACACCATGATGAACTCAGAAATATAGTATCCGTAGTAGTTGGTCCCCTGTTCTTGCCTTAGAACCCACTTTACGAGAAAAAAGATCTGGTGAATTGAAAGCATGTATGGTGTTAATTGAATTATATATATATAAATGTAGCTAGTACTTACTTTGTGTGCGATTACATCCAGTGGCGCTTTGTAATGTTTCATGTGGTGTTCCTCAATGAAACTTTTTCAAACACTGCGCCCAATAAAATAAAAAATTAATTTGGCCTTTAATAATTATTGCAGTTAAGAGATCGGGGTATATATAGTTGCTAGAGAGACCAAATTACCCTTGGATAATATCTATCATGTCTTGGTACTCTATTTGTTCTTTTCTTAATGAGTCTAAGATGCTCAACTGACTATTGGTCATATCGATGACCATCAATATCCAGTGATTGTTGTATATGTTTTTATACACAAATATGATCGACATTAACTAGAGTCAACATATATATATGGGAGATAGCTTAGCTAGTAAGTAAATAATTGAACAAATGTCCATATGATCGACATTAATTATTTAACACTCACTTGAAGTTGTAGGGGAAGAGTATGTCCTTGTTTTGTTGGTTCACTAAGAACCTCATGAGATTTTTCTCGAGTTCAGCTTTCAATTCAGGTGGGGGATTAGGGTGTTTAAATAAGACATTTGGATCAACGAAACTAACATCATTATCCTTTCTCTTTCTGAGTTCTGTCATCTCATATCTGCATATATAAAAATATAGTGTGAGGATATATAATTTATATATATACATGTAGCTTTATATATATACACTTTAATAGTAGAAAATAATTACACTTACAGACAATAGCAGCTAATGAGACTTTTGTCGAGAGAGTCCAGGTGGCATAGTTGGTGTAATTCTAAAAACTCGACATATATAACGTCATCGCCACGGAAGTAATGTTGGTTTCTAACTCTGACAGAAACAAAGGTCTCTCTCCGTTCACACGCTGCCATGTACCACTTGTTTAGCAGGTACATTTACGTACCCAGTTCACCTAAGGCCTCAGGGTTGTATAGACTCTTTCCATGTTCAAATTTCTTCCAAGGATCCACTTTCGGAGCAGATGGTCCTTCAGCGAGCACTTGGGCAAGGTCCAAACCAGTATCCTCGTAAAACCGAACTAGGTCCTTAAAATCGACGTCCAGTAAGTCTAAGTTTGAACCATATTCATTACGAATGACAAGAGAGGGGACTGATTGTTGCGATTGTTGTCTAAGTTGTGCAACACCTTTCCCTGCTCTAGTCTTTTTCTGCACCGCCTCAAATGACATGGTGAGAGAGCAGTCATAGTCTGATTTTGGCAGAGTCTTTTGAGATTCCCGCTTTTTTTGGTCCACCTTCTTTCTTAGAAGATATGGAGGTAGGTAGAAGTACGGTTTCTCCAGGTTCTCCCTCGCTTCCCGTTGCTTTCTTACTTTTTCAAAGAAACTGTTCACATTTTTTTGTACTGCAGCATTTAATTCCTTTTCACTTTTCTCGTAAGACAGTTTTTGGGAAATAACTGGATTAGAGGAGGCTTTCTTCTTTGCCGACTAGTGGGCCAACGGCTTCGTTTGCGGGGTGGACCTCTTAGGAGCTAGCTGCTTCTTGATCATCAAGGGAGGTGGGGCAGCCGTTGGAGACCCCCTTGGAGGCGTTG
The DNA here is from genome assembly GCF_019320115.1 of Miscanthus floridulus. Taxonomy (NCBI): domain Eukaryota; kingdom Viridiplantae; phylum Streptophyta; class Magnoliopsida; order Poales; family Poaceae; genus Miscanthus; species Miscanthus floridulus. The sequence goes on from NC_089584.1 coordinate 49,402,738, forward strand.
GAGACCTCCTTGGAGGTGGCGGCGTTGCATAATCATTGCCCGGAGCACTATGATGATCTGGAGATTGAATAATTGGACTTAGGTTGGTGGAGGCCCTGCTGTGTGAGTACAAAAAAGAATAATTAGGTATAAGAAATTGTTATTATTAATCATGCATGTCAATAGAAAATTAGTGAAAAAATTGTTTCATTCACTTTTGTCCGCACCTATTGTCTGGCAGTTGAGGAAGCGGTGGTGGACTAGAGACCCTGGGAATAATGATGTAGCGCTTGCATCATAGTATGAATGTCTTCTCTGCTTCTCCTAAAGTCTTCTCCCCATCACCTCCTGGAATGCAAGAGCTAGATCACTAAAACCTTTGTTAACTCTATCCACTGAGATGCTAACATATCCAGGTGGTATTATTGCCCCATGGATTCTTAGTGTCTTGGTATTATCTGGAGGAGAAAAAACACTGAGAGCCACCATGATTGTGGAATTCCCTTTTGGAATATGTAGCTCACATGATGTAAACGGTGCAGTGATGTCATCCACGGGGAAACGTAGCATTGTGTCATCTTGATTTGGCAACTCCATGGAAGCACAACTGCTTTTCAACTGATCAGGGGGGCTAATATTAATGTTGATTCCTAGATCTGATGCCTGCCTTTGGGCACTCATTGCTAGTTGCACTTGCTTTATGATTTCCTCCTACATTCTAGCTTGCATGTCTTTTTTGCGCTCCTGTGCTTGAAGCAACGTCTCCCATGACTCATAAACATATTCCTCCAACCTACTGATCCACGCTACTTCATCATCCTTCCTTCTCTGCCGGCTTCTATAGGTATCTCTGTCGTTAGAGAAACCATGCTCCCAAGAAATGTTCCGTCCTAAACCTCTCATTCGGCCACTGTGTTCAGCAGTCCTGATGGCATACGTCAGTTCATCCTTCTCTCTATTGGGCCTGAATACACAAATAGCTTTAGCTTGTAGAGCATAAGAAAATCTCTGTGTTGATCTTTTGAGTTTTGGGCCATGAACCAGCTTCCCGGTCTCTAGGTCCAGTCTTCCCCCATAAGCGAAAAACTAATTCTTCACGCGTTTGGGCCAATTGAGTGATTCTGGTGTGATACCCTTGGCAAGAATGTCCGCTTCCATTTTTTCCCATTTGGAAATGGCAGTTGTGTAGCCACCTGATCCCATGACATGGTGGTATACCTTATGTCGGACATTCTCTTGGTTCCTTCTCACCCGTTCCTCACTCTCTTCTGATGTCTTGTACTGTACAAAATCATTCCAATAGGGCCTCAACTTCGTGAGTGGGCCCCTAGTATTGAAATTGGGCGTTAGGTTCTTCTTGACGTATTTCGTGTATAGAGATTTCTTCCAAGTCTGGAATTGTGTAGCCATCTTCTTCATAGCCCACTTTCGAACTAGCTCCTTCAATTCATCATCGTTGATATCATCATAATCATCTGCTTGCAACATGAAATGTTGAAGGATATCATCCCAAATTAAATTCTTATCAAGATCAAAGACAAAACTAACATGAGGCTCGTTGATCTTTTGCTTCCATTCATGGGCATTGATCGGAAGTCTGTCCCTTACAAGGTACCCACAGTGTTGCACGAATTTCCTTGTATGTGGACCAAGTGGTTCGCCTGTCTCGATATTGAATTCCGATATTATGTAGCGCCCCTCCAATGGCTTTTTTGGGCCTCGAATATTTTTGCTTTTCGTCATTGTGGTCGTCGATCCAGAGGGCTAGGTATAAAAAAAGAATAAATAAATATCATGTGTACACATAATAGATGATAGATATTCAAATATATATATATATATATAATATTCAAATATATATATATAATATTCAAATATATATAAATATATATACCTCGCCAGTATTTTCTTACATAATATTTTCTTGCTTATTTTCAAGAGCCAGGTATTGACTCCCGTCATCTACATCCTGCTGGTCACCATCGGCAAATTGAGTGCCGGTGTTGATAATATCCATCATTTCTTCATCCATGTTGTCTCTCCGGGCAGCCATCTAGCTTTTACACCACTAGATATATCTATAAAAAATAAAACCATATATCAATAAAATGGATTAAGTCATATGCTTAAAATTAATTAAATAACTACACTCGAAATTCAAGTCTCTAAAGCATAACTTTGATTTCTTATTTTCTAGAAATATTTATTGGCAAGTGATATATATAACAAATTTATATATATAACAATATAAATTTAAAACTCTCTAATATGTATAACAAATATATATATATATATATATATATATATATATATATATATATATAACAATACAGATTTATAACTCTCTAATATGTATGTATAACAAATTTATATATATAACAATATAAATTTATAACTCTAATATGTATGTATAACAAATTTAGCTATATAACAATATAAATTTATAACTCTCTAATATAGATGTATAACAAATTTATATATATATAAATACAATTTATATATATATAAATACAAATTTATAACTCTCTAATATATATAATAAATTTATATATATAACAATACAAATTTATAACTCTCTAATATATATATATATATATATATATATATATATATATATATATATATATATATATATATATATATAACAAATATATATATATATCAATACACAATACGTTGGGGCCGACGGCGTTGGTGGCGCGCGGGGCGGTCGGCATTGGGGTTTCAGTCGAGGCCGTGCACCTCTCACGCGTGCTCACGGAGGAGGCGCACGGGGTTCTGTGGTGGCGGGAGCCGCGCAGCATCGAAGAGGTGCACGGAGCCATCCCCGGAGGCGGCGGCGTAGAGGGAGTCATGGGACTCGGACCACACAAAGTCAAAGAGTGCGTCGGAGGTTGGAAAGGAGAAGATCGGCGCCGGGTTCGGCGGTGGCGAGGTCAAGGACGATGAGGTGGCCACGGGCGACGGTGACGAGGGCAGCGGCGGCAGCAGTTGCGATGGGCGACAAAGACGAAGAGTGAGGAGGAAGAAGAAACGGCCACCTTATATAGGGGAGGGACCTTTAGTCCTGGCTCCTATAAACACCCAGGACGAAAAGACCTTTAGTCCCGGCTGATATTATGAGCCGGGACTAAAGGTGTATTTTGGCGGGCCGCAAAAAATGCAGCCCACCTTTAGTCCCGGGTGGTAGATCTACCCGGGACTAAAGTTGGGCTGCAGTTTCACTTCCCGCCCATTTCAAGCTCCATTTATTATTTTTATATATTTCTTTCTATAAAATGTTAAAGTCTTGTTAATTGCACAATATATTAAATACAAGGCATAAAATTATTTTAAAAGAATATGGATTTACTTTTGCTTTATTGCACATAGAAAAATTGTGTGACCTAAAGTTTTTTGTCTTTTCTTATAAATATTGAAACATAATGTCATTAATAATTACTATTTCATTAATGCAAAAATGTAGTGTTTAATTTAAATCATTAAAACTTTTGTTTTTGATTGGAAATTTGTTTTCACATCATTTTAACGTAAATCTTTTCATTTTTTCATCACTCATTGTCCAAAAGCGACATGAAAATCCCACCATCAAACACAAATTTAATCTGAACATAGAAAAAAGGAAACACTTAATAAACATCTCTGAATTCACAATTATTACATAATACCTCTAATACACACTATTAAACATCACCATACATATCAAGCGGGCACAGTAGTGAACTTCTTCTTAACGTATATCCCTTGGTTATGATCGCGTCGTAACCATAGAGTGTCCTCATCATTTAGCTGGATGCTTGGGTCTTTGTTCACTGTGAAGGGTGGAATTCGGTCATCCTTTTCATAATCTTCTGATATGTCTGACTTGTCTTCAATTCCGACGATGTTTCTTTTCCCTAAAAGAACTATGTGGAGCTTTGGCTCAATGATTGAGTCGTTGTTGTTTTCCCTCTCTTTGGTTTTGTAGATATGTCCTTGACATACAACACCTGATTCACATCCTTGGCAAGGATGAACGATCCGTCTTTGTACCCAATATTGTTGAGGTCCACAGTTGTCATTCCATACTGGTTGTCGACTGCTACCCCACCTCCAGTCACCTTTACCCATTGGCACTTGAACAAAGGTATCTTAAAAGTAGGTGCATAGTTTAGTTCCCATATCTCCTCTATGCGGCCATAATATGTTTGCTTATTTCCATTAGGGTCGATGGCATCTATGTGGACACCACTGTTTTGGTTGGTGCTCCTTTTATCTTGGGCTACTGTGTAAAATGTATTCCCACTTATCTCGTACCCTTTGTATGTGAGGATATGCCACGATGGCTGCCTAGCCAACAAATACAGTTGCTCATCAATACTCTCATCACCCTGACATTCTTTTCGCAACCAGTCGCTGAAAGTTTCCATGTGCTGACGCGTAATCCAAGCTTCAGACTTCCCTGGAAACTTGGATCGGAGCAACTCTTTATGTGTTTCGATATACGGATCCACCAAGGAGGAGTTTTGCAGAACTATGTAGTGTGCTTTATTAAAATAATTATCCTATGTACCAATATATGGTTTCTTCCCTAGTGTCCCCTTTCCACTTAGTCTCCCCTCGTGTCGTGATTCAGGAACACCAATCGGGTCAAGGTCGGGAATAAAGTCAACACAAAACTCAATGACCTCCTCTATTCCATAGCCCTTGGCAATGCTTCATTCTGGCCAAGCATGGTTGTGAACATATTTCTTTAGGACTCCCATGAACCTCTCAAAGGGGAACATGTGCAGGAACACAAGACCGAGAATGCTAATCTCCTTGACCAGGTGAACTAGGAGGTGTGTCATGATATTAAAGAAGAAAGGAGGGAACACCAACTCAAAGCTGACAAGACATTGAACCACATCATTCTGTAGTTTAGCTAGATCCATTGGATCGATTGCCTTCTGAGAAATTGCATTGAGGAATGCACATAGCTTCACGGTGGCTAGACGTACATTTGGAGGTAGAATTCCTCTTAATGCAACTGGAAGCAATTGCGTCATGAGCACGTGGCAGTCATGGGACTTTAAGTTTAGGAATTTCTTCTCTGGCACATTTATTATACCCTTTATATTCGAGGAGAATCTAGATGGTACCTTGATGCTTGCTAGGCATTCAAACATGCTTTCCTTCTCTTCTTTGCTAAGAGTGTAGCTAGCAGGACTTAAGTAATGGCGTCCATCATCTGTCTTCTCTGGATGCAGGTTGTCTCGTTCTTTCAAACACCGCAGGTCCTATCATGCTTCAAGTGTGTCCTTAGGCTTCCCATACACACCCATGAAGCCTAGCAGGTTCACACAAAGATTCTTCGTCAGGTGCATCACGTTGATCGCGCTACGGACCTCTAGGACTTACCAATAGGGTAGCTCCCAAAATATGGACTTCTTCTTCCACATGGGTGCGTGACCGTCGACGTTGTTTGGAACATGTTCGCTGCCATGTGCCTTTCCAAATACTACTTTCACATCCTTGATCATATTGAGTACATCCTCACCAGTTCGGTTGCCCGGCTTGGTCTAGTGGTCTGCCTTACCTTTAAAATGCTTGCCTTTCTTTCTTAGGGGGTGATTCACAGGAAGAAATCGACGATGGCCAAGGTACATGACCTTTCGACATTTTTTCAAGAATATACCTTTAATGTCATCGAAATAGTGCATGCATGCATTATATCCCTTGTTTGATTGTCCTGAAAGATTACTTAGAGCAGGCCACTCATTGATTGTTACGAACAACAATGCTCGCAGGTCAAAGTGCTCCTGTTTGTGCTCATCCCACACATGTACACTTGGTATGTTCCACAAAAGTAGAAGTTTTTCAACTTGTGGCCTCAGGTACACATCGATGTCGTTGCCAGGTTGCCTTGGGCCTTGGATGAGCACTGGCATCATAATAAACTTACGCTTCATGTATAACCAGGGAGGAAGGTTGTAGATACATAGAGTAATAGGCCAAGTGCTATGACTACTGCTCTGCTCCCCGAAAGGATTCATACCATCCATACTTAAAGCAAACCTTAAGTTTCTTGCGTCATTTGCAAACTCTAGGAATTATCTATCGATTGCTCTCCACTAGGACCCATCAATAGGGTGTCTCAACATATTGTCTACCTTACGGTCTTCTTTGTGCCATCGCAACAACTTTGCATGGTCTTTGTTTCTGAGCAGACGTTTCAAGCGTGGTATTATAGGAGCATACCACATAATCTTGGCAGGGATTTTCTTCGTGGGACGTTCGCCCTCAACATCACTAGGGTCATCTCGCCTGATCTTATACCACGATGCATGACATACCGGGCATGCATCTAACTTCTCGTACTCCTCACCATGGTAGGGGATGCAGTCATTAGGACATGCATGTATCTTCTGGATTTCTAATCCCAACGGACAGACTACCTATTTTGCTTCGTACGTAGTGGCGGGCAATTCGTTATCCTTCGGAAGCATCTTTTTTTGGATTTGGATTTTTAGTAACTCCCCAAATCCCTTGTCAGATACACCATTCTTTGCCTTCCATTGTAGCAATTCTAGTGTGGTACCCAACTTTTTCTACCCCACATCATAAGTTGGGTATAGCAATTTCTTGTGATCCTCTAGCATGCGCTCGAACTTGATCTTCTCTTTTTCACTTTCGCATTCTCTTTGTGCGTCACGAATGGCCTGACCAAGATCATTAGCGGGCTCATCTTCTGCCCCTATCTCTTCTTTAGCTTCCCCCATTGCAGTATCATTGAAGGCACCATATTCAGCAATAATGTCATCATCGTCTCATTGTTCTTCTTCACCTTCTTCCAATACAACCCTGGTTTCTCTGTGCTTCATCCAACAAATATAGTTTGGCATGAAACCTAACTTCAACAAGTGTGAATAAAGACTCCTTGAGCTAGCATATTCCTTCAAATTCTTACATATGGCACATGGGCAGCACATGAAACCATCGTATTTGTTTGCCTTAGCCACACGTAAGAAAGAATGCACGCCCTTAATGAACTCTTGGGAGCGGCGATCAGCATTGTACATCCAATGCCGGCTCATCTGCATTGCATGACATACATACCATATTAAAACCTAGAACATAATTAGTTAATTATATGACATGCATGCCACCACATAAGTTATTAATTTATGAAAGTCTCACTACAATGTAGACAATCCCAACTACCACTAAATAAACTAAAGCTAAAATGCACTTGAGCAGCATAAGGATTTCGTGACCAATTCCAACTAAAACAGACAGATCATGTGTTTGTTCAACATCTATGGGCTTCTTCCGCAGGATCACTGCCTCATCAGCCGCCATAACCGCCTGTGCAAGAGAGTTTTGCACGTGTTCAACATACTCTTCCTCCCAGTACCAGCCTGAACATCCAGTGCCATCCCACTGAAATTAAAACAAAAAATTAGAACTTTAATCACAATCATCATGAAAATAAGTATAAATTAACCATAATCATCAAATACGACAAAATAACTCACATTGCGATCCGGACACTTGTAAAAGATACGGCCCTTGTTAGGACACTCCTTCCTCACCTGGTACTCCATCACAATCTTCTCCTCACACTTGCCGCATGCAATGAGAGGGAGGTCCGGCCTCAGTCGCTTTGGAACCCGATGAGAGGCCGAGGACCCGGAAGCAGTTGTCATCTACTCTCTATACTCATTTTTAATATAATATAAAATTCTCATTTTATAAACAAATAAAATTAAAAAAACTCTAAAATTCTCTATATCTCTAAACCATGAAGTGTGCTATGCATGCTATAAAAGAAAGCTGAATACTAGTTTTGAATAACTACTTTAACCTTCCTTCATCCAAATATGCAAACTTTAAAGTGATTTTGAGGTTAAATGGCTTACAAATAAAAAAATCCACCATAAAAAACCACATATATCTAGTCCACAAAATAAGATATGCTACTGATGAAACATGAGAGTATAAAGTTGGTAACCTTTAGAACCGAAGAATCGATGGAGGAATCGAAGAAATCTTATGATTACCGGTGATGAGGAAGAAGAGAGGCCGGCGATGAAGCAAGAACACTGAGCTCAAAGTGGCTTGGGCTCTGGGAGGAAGAAGGGGTATATAGGATGGGATCTTTAGTCCCGGTTGGAGACAGCAACTGGGACTAAAGGTCCCTTTCTAGTCCTGGACGGAGCCTCCAGCCGGGAGTAGACTTTTACTCCCGGTTGGAGAGACCAACCAGGAGTAAAAGTTAACCTTTAGTCCCGGTTGGTAGCTCCAACCAGGACTAAAGGTCCCCTGCAACAAAAGCCTGCCGCAGTAGCCGTTGGGCAGGGACCTTTAGTCCCGGTTGGAGCTACCAACCGAGACTAAAGGTTTCTCTAGTCCCGGGCGCGAAAAATACCGGGACTAAAGCCAAATTTTGAAGTGGATCAAAAGTCGTTTCTCTACTAGTGACTGGTCCCCTGCTCTCCCCCTTGTCTCCTCCCCTGGTGGGGAGTATATATACTCAACCCTAGCTTGGCCATGGGAGGGCTCTCTTGGTACTTTGAAAAGTTTCTTTAACATATACAAATCCTCTTCTATTTTTCACTCACATACTTGCTTAAGGATCGCATCTTTGGTAAGACTAAGAGCGCTCTAGCTAGACTTCTAGTGCATTACATCATTTGAGTGCACTAGAGAGACTTCAAGCAAGCATCATTCTCTTGTTACTCTTGGAAGTTGCCGTCTCCTAGATGGTTTGGATCGAGCTCGTGGTTCAGTAGAAGGACAATAAGAATATTGTGTTGGTGCTCTAGATTGATTATGAGGGGGTTTTAGTGCTCATCCCGCTGGAGGAGGTGAAGAGCAACTCTAGTCGCCAAAACCACAGGAAACATATTGTGTCTTCATTATGGTGATTTCTTGATCTCATGTTCAACTCAAGTTTTTATTTATTTTGCATACATTCTTAGACTTGAATCGTTATTTGTCAGCTAGGTTGCAAACCATAGTATAATATAGCTGTGAAAGTAGTATATTATTAGAGTCTTTTGTGTTACTATTTAGTTTTGCCTAGTGCTGTGAATTTTTAGTGGTCACTGCCTATTCACCCCTCTAGTCAGTTCCTTAGGTCCAACATCCCCCTCTAGTCGGTGCAACAAAGTGTGTTTTTGGCAATATTCCATGCGTGCAATGTAGTAGGATAGTGGTGGAGTGGCTCGTTAACTAAAGTGGGTGCTCGGCAGCTAGCCTGATGCTGCAGGCCATGAAATGGCCATTGTTGTCTTTCCACCATATAACGAATGACTACTACTACTACTGTTGTTTTGGGGACAAACATATTCACAAACAGAATCTGTGTCGACATCCCACGAGTTCATGTTTATCTCAAAGTTATCTTCTTTTTCTTTTTCCCGTGAGATGGGAAAGTTCGGCTCATTTCAAGAAACAAATTAAACCAACAGAGTCTGTCACACCATGAAATAAAAGATATGCTGACACTCACATCTGAGCTCAGTGATTGTTGATAGCTAGGGCAAGGACAGGAATCTGTGTCTCAAGTACTCTTGGACTGAACAACACCACCAGAGGTTCAGGCGAGCCTGTCACATTAGAAGTTGCTTCTGTCTGTGATTTTTCCATGTTGTGCTTGGAAAACCCACCTGAAATTATGAAGAGGAGTCAGATTGAACTCCGTGTTCCCATACAATGAGCTACAACATATAGTTAATAAGATGAATTCTTCTTGGACAACTACTATAATGCAGGCTTAGTAAGATATATGGCTAGTCGCCAAGATGACGAACTATGCCAACCAAAAAACAGTGATATGGGATTATCAGATATGTATATAGTGCCCATCCTTTTAGCATTCGTACAACCAGAAAAAAACAAGCTGTTCAAAACTAGAATCTATTATATATAAGGTTTAATAGATTATAAGAATTTAGCTAGAGAGAACCTAGCTATATGTCTGGAATTTATGCTTGGATCACGCCCGTCACAATTTTACTGTTGCCCATATACAAACTTGGTAATGATCAAGAATGCCATCAATTGTTTGTAGTGCGAGAATTAAATTACGCGCCGAAATTGAATATAAAAGGAGAGAATTGGCTGCATTCGTACATATAATGTACGTCAGTTAATGTTTTGTTTGAATTAACTTAGTTCGTGAACTAATAGTAATAACTAAATGTGGCATATATCGAATTCTTTTAGTCACTGCTTGTGTGCAGAAGCGAAAAACATCCCATCCACGCTAGCCCTAATATGAGTATTTGAAATAATAAACCTTTGAAGAACATCAACGTACCTCCCTTCCAGAGATTGGGTCGAATCCAACCTAGAGCCTCGGAACCCTGCATCTTTTCCTGGATGAGCTTCACTTCGGATGCGCCGGTAGCAATATCAACGATATCCAATCGATGGACCAAGTCGTATGGATCCCCATACAATGGCTCAGACATGTAGATTTTGTTCTCCTTGTACTTGGATACACTTGTTCCACTGAAGCTTTCATTGAAATGTTTAGACACGAACAGTGTCTGATCACCGATGTCCCTCACCCTGGACCACTCCAGCGTACGGTCATGGAGGTTGCACTTGTAGACCGCGTTGTTGTAGGTGAAGCTCTGTGTCTCGTGGAACGTGCTCACCATGGCACCCACAATGTGTAGCTCACCGTTTGATTCTATGTAGCTGCGGTGGCAGAGTCCCGCAGGTGGCGACAGCGATGGTAGTAGCGTCGTGGTTGGAGTAGCGCTGGCGGCATTGCTGCTGCAGACCGAGATTTCTCCAGTGCAGTCGATCGCCAAGAACTTGTCTTGGCAGTGGACGATGGACCCCACGGAGAACTCCAGTTTGGTGTCGAGCAGCGTCCATGCGCTGTCGACTCCAACCCGGCAGAACGTGACCTCCGTGGAGCACCCAAGCATGGCCATGGCCACGCAATCGTGGCCGGCGGCGTCAGGCGGCGCCGAGAGCACGATCTCACAGAAGAACGCGTCCCTCATGTCTTCTAGCTTGATGGCTCTGCCTGCGGCATCCGCGTTCCCATAGCCATTGGTGGGATGGAGGACCCACCGGCCGTGGACCCTAGACACGCGTTTTGATGAGGACGCCGCCGTGACGTGTTCGCCTGCTGGCGGGAGCTCAACACGGAGGGCACGGGCACCAGCGAATGGATTCAACAGCGTCACGGATGCTGCCTCATCCATGAGCGCCAGCCACCCACACGAGGAGCCGCACGCCACCTTGCCGCGCACGTCGGGCAGCATCTTGGACAAGACCTTCTTCTCCGAGACGCAGTAGAAGCCGACGCGGTCTGAGTCAGGGTCAAACGGGAGCAACAGGAGCGGCCCGGAGGTCGCGAACGGGATGGCGGCGCGTCATGGGGAGCAAGCGGATCGAAAGGACGCCGCATCATGGCCTGACGCGAGACACTGCCCGATGGACTCGAGGAGATCCTCTGGCAGGCCGAATCTCCAGTCAGGGAGAGGTAGGGACCTTCTCTTAGGATTAGGAGGCTAAGCCATGGAAGACATATGACATCAACTATGGTTCATGCAAGAAATGGTGTCTGGTGTCTACTATCGCGATGGACCATGGATTGGGGAACGGAGATATGGAGAAAAGATTCAAAATGAACAGACCCAAGGGCAATTTCAGTAAGAAATAGCAAGCAAGGGCGATGGAACATATGAGCGTGAAACCAAATGAAAGGAGAAAAAATTATCCCTTTTGCAAATACAAAGAGGGGAATTAATTAAATATAGTACCGTTAAGATAAGCTGGAGACAGAGCAGACAAATTTGGCAAGGTTCTCAGAAATGCTGAAAGCCTGAAACTAATCTCTTTGCTTTTGCACTATTCGGTGTTCTTTTCTTCGGTTTCTCACACTACACTAGTATGCATCGGCTGCATGACTGCATGCACCAGGCCATCGGCCGAAGGACCAGCTGTCTAGCACAGTGCCAGAACCTGCCAGTCGTTTGGTAGTACACTACAAATTACTTGTAGGTATGCATGTTTACGCAGTGACGGTGAGACGAAGGCGCCTTTATTGCAACAGATATATGGCGACAGCCAAAAGCTGTTCATTTGTTTGTCTTTTTGTCAGCCTACATAGAGGCTAATTAATCCCTGCCCTCTCACAGATGTTTCTATTTTTTCTCGAATTCATGAGGTTTGTACCTTCACGAAAGACCTCTACATAATTTATTATTATTATACTAGCAAACGTTGTCCATACGCTGCAATAGAAATCAATATATACATCATGGAATCGGATTCCATACCATCTCATATCAGCGTAGATCATGAGTCCAAATTACATATATGACATGGAAGGCACAGAGATCATATTTTCAAAAGTAAAAAAGACCATATATTAGATATAGACGTGATATAGAATATTGTGTGTCCTTTAACTTTTCCTCACTACTCATCTAAGTTAATGAACTTTTTTTCTTGTATGGGTCCATGAACTTTATCTATGTCCTAACCGTCATTCAAAGCAAACCATATAGGACTCCGCTGCCGTAGCATCTGACGTGGGAGCATATGGTCATGTGTGGCGTCACGTTGGCGTGCAATGAGCAAAGTGCAGGCGGCGGCCAAGCACTGTCGGCCTGGTCACCACCATGCACGTGACGCCACACCCGAACATTCTCCACGCACCCATGGTGCCCTGCCCGATTGCCCGTGCCCGCACCTCCAAAGCCACGCCCCGGCTCGTCCTCTATCTTTGCGCATAGATGCCATAGCCATGGTCGTGGCCACTAGGCTCATGGCCATCGGCATGCACTGCTGTTCCTGGTCAACCCCACCGCCGTGGCCCTCGTAAGCTGCGCAGTCGAGTCCCCCAACACCTCCTCTACATTGGGCACGGTTGTAACACCCCAACCCATTAGTAGCCTGTAGTAGTTGTGAAGTTGGCCCATGTGGCCCAAGTGGCACATGTGGAGCTGTTGTTGTGGGCTTAGTACCACCTTAGAAGTCTAGGAGGGCGAGGGCCAGCTTATAAGCCTTGTCGTTCTAAACGTAGCACCACTACTACAGATTGATTTATCACTATCGCCACTTTCACTATCGTAGTGATAGAAGCGACGGTGTTATACTTTCACTGCTAGTTGGACCGATAGCTAGGCCTTTTAAGGAGGAAACCGGAAGTTCAAACTTCCACCATCGACAGGTGAACAATAGATCCGGCGACAGGTGAACAATAGATCCGGCAGTGGTATTTTCTCCGTCGTATGAAAAGTCGAGCCAACTGGGATAGGCGTTATGGCCGCCGGCCCTACACGACCATTTGGTGTACCGGCAGTAGTAAATTCGGCGTGAGTTATTTCTCCATTTCCCAATTACCCACAACACAGTTGCATCACCATTACTCTATGCCTCCTCTCAGCTTCTCCATCTTCAAGGTTGGCCTATTTAAGCCAGGGCTGGATGCACTTCATGGCAATCCACACACTCCTTCCTCATTAGATACAGATAGATACATACAAAGCTATCTTAAGCCAACCATCTATATATTCTTCATCGCCATGGTGCTCCTTCTCCAACTCCTCCTGCGGCAGCAACGTCGTTGGGAGAAGGCCTCCAAGATTGGATACTACCAGCATCTAGGCATAGCGGGGGCTGCTCGATCTAGGTGCTAGTGGAAGTTTTACGATTAAGGGGGTTCACTTATTTGGGCAAGCCAAGGGGTACTGAATTCACTATGGTATCCTTGGTTTGGTATCTGAAATGCGCAAGGCCACTAGGAAGGTCATATGTATGTATGTACATTTGCCACCTTTCTGCCCTACATATTTCTTGTACTGTCCCCGATTCATCAGTCCGATGCCCTAGCAATCCTCTCCTTCCTCTAGAGCTGCAGTGACGACGGTGGTGCTTCTCTTCCACGCCTCCTCTTCTTGCCTCTCTATCTCCTGACCGTGAGAGGTGCAGCAGGGAAGGTAAAGCACCTCACTGAGATGCTCCTCTTCTTGCTCTCTCTCGATCGTGAGAGGTGCAGCAGGGAAGGTAAAGCACCTCACTGAGATGCTCCTCTTGCTCTCTCTATCTCTCTCTCTCTCGACCGCGAGAGGTGTAGATGCTAGTGGAAGTTTTGCGAGGTGCTGCCTCATCCTTAGCGTGCACTGCTTTTCACCAGACTCGACTATGGGATGTACCTGTACTTGCAGGTCTTTGTTATTGTACACCCACTAGTCTTCGATAGGTCTTTGTTATTGTACAACTATGGAATGTAACTGAAGTTATTAATGAAGTTGTTGTGATGATTGTTACTGTGTCATTTATATACAGTTTTTGCCTTAAAACAATTAATAATTGAATGGTGATGCTTGTTACTCCATTTTTTTAAATGTTGTAGTATTTGCCTTGGCTACACAGGCGTGAGATAAAGCACCTCATTGAGATGGTGCTGGGGTGGAAATATTTGCCTTGGTTTATTTGCAAATTGGTTTGCTGTGTTTGCAAATTGTCATTATTGCAGCTCCCGTCGCCATTTCATATGGTGATTCAGCGTTAGTGTTAGATTACAAAGTGCAGGAAATCAAATGGTCCGCGTTGTCTTCCCTGCTCCGTCGCCCGCGACTCGCGTGGGTGGCTATGGATGTCACGGACCTTGATTGTTGCCTTCCCCGCTCGTGTTTATTAGTGGAAATGACATGAATAACTTGTATTAAGAAATTAGAATCATGTCCAAGGGAATCTAAACCGCATCATACAAGAAGGAAGGTAACTGTAATGAGTTTAGAAAGGAATTGTACTTGCGTATCATTGTATTGAGGTGAATGAAGAGTTTATCATACAAATCCCCATCATCTAGATATATACATATCAATATTGATCTACCCAGAATCTACCACATACTTGTGAAGAACCTATCACACTCATTGCGGATCCTACACTCCTCGTTATAGAACATAGCCCACTGTTCCCAACCTTCCCATCATGCGTGGTCGCCGCAACCTCTGCCTCCGCACTGATGTTCATCCTGGCGACGCACTGACATGGCTAGAGGAGGCAGAGGACTAGACTCACCCGGTGCTGGCCACCTAGCCAAGACCTGTAACACCCACATGACCTGTTGGAGGCACCAAGTACATTTGTAGTTCTTCCACATCACATTTGCTGTCGGGCCCGCTTCATCACCTTTGACCTTCCTCAACAACCGTCGAGCAATGTTGTCGTTGCCGGCACCGCTATTGGACCTGTGGAGTACAAGGGAGAGAACAAATGCAGCAACATCATGGCCTGCCGTGGCGGAGCGCTCAAGTAAGTCAAGTCGTAGCATGAGTGTGCTGCGGTCTTCCACAAAGACGGCACGCATCCCAGCATAGAATCAGGCCTCTGGGTTGCCGACGCTAACAAGCCTAGCGATAAGTTTGGTGCGGTACTCATGGTCGTAGAACCGCTTCTAGATCCCACGTTGCATCCCATGCAGCTACATCCACCGCAGTGGTATGCTCCATCCCACTACGGTGTCGCCGCACACCCAACGATTTGTGAACAGGTTGCCTACAGGCTGTCAAGATCTTCCATGGGATCCGCTACTGCCACAACGACGTGGCTAGCAATCTCAACAACCATCTCCGTTGGGAGCTTCTCCATGGAACGAGGACACATGTGGCAATGGTAAAAGATGGATCCTCAGGTCAGGGAGCGACGTCACGGCAGAGCGGAGCACTGGGGAGGCGCCAGGGATCGAAGCAGAGCAAGGTGAGTTCCAAAAAACCCTCTTGGGATTTTATATTTGCTCCATTCTTGAAGGTTCCGTGGCACGGGGATGTCGAACACCTCGGGGAAGTCAATCATCATTCTCCAAACTGTGTGAATCGCATAAACCATGTATGAAAATGCGACAATAATTCAGAATGAAAGAATCTTATCTTACTATTTCTTAACTAGAGGCCCCAACGGTGTGAACTACGTAAACCGTGTATGTAAACCGTGTGAACCCCCTAATTTTGCATGTAAATTACCCACCTCTGCAATTACAAAAGATAATTCAAAGCAGTCGATAAGAATAAAATAGGCTAGCAGTTCATCACTTTGTCTCCCCCAAACCGTGTGGTTAGCGCTAGAGGGGTCGAGCCACGTGGTCGAGTCAATTTTCTCCATCCAACTTCCAACACCGTTCCATCACCATTACTTTTGCCCGGAGAAGCGTGCTCCACTAAGATCGTGCGAGACGTGGCCTCGCCTTAACTCCTGCTCTCTCTAAGTGCAATCAAAGGGAACTCCAACGGGCGCCTATCTTGTCCATCCTTCTATAAAAGCAGAGGCTAAGGCGGGGAAGCAAGTACACGATTATTTTTCTAAACTCGTTACAGTTACCTATCTTCTCGTTCTATCTTCTTCATCTGGCGCTCTGCCTCGATACCCCATCTTTCAGATCTCATCCAATGGCAGATTGGGCAATGAAGCGCCCAATGGAAGAGTCACCGGAGGTTGTCCCTGCTCATCCACGCATTCGTGCGATGCTGCGATGGGATGGGGAGGGTAGCTCGGCGGCGCCACCATCGGAGAGACGATCCCTGCTTCCGACTATCTCCTTTGATGATGACAGGGGGTGGATGATGTCCTCGAGTTGGTGGAGCAGCTAGACGTGGCCACCTCCGCCCTCCGCGAGGAGAGCCAGGAGGCGGACTGGCTGTGCCTATCCATTGCCACCGTGAAGTGGGAAACGGCTGCGGCGGAGCTTGCCACCGCCGAGGCCCAGGCGCGCCTCGCTGGTAAGGCGTTCGGCATGATATGATCTTCCTCTTTCACTATGTGCGATGTTGTATCTTTAGTTGTAGCATTTTCTTGTCTCCTTTTCAGCCATCTAGGTGCAGCTGAACACCGCGCAAGGCGAGGCAGTGGAGGCGATCCGCCTTTGCCAGGTAGCCGTGGACAACGCCTATGTCTCATCCCGGATGGTGGCCGATAGCAATAGGTGCTACTAGGACCTCCACACGGCAGCAGGCAATGTCGTCCATATGCTTTTGCCTCCTGCGCCTGCAGGGATGACCCTGGCAGATCGCCTCCGCATTGTGCCACCTAAAAGCCCTAATTTGGTTTTGGCTATTTGATGAAACATTTTTGGACTAATCCTTGCATCTAAGTGTGTGACTAGATATGATGGTCCAACCCAAGTAAAGGAGCTAGCTGACACTCATGGATGGAGATGGCCACATGAAATAAAGTCCATAGTGGTGGTGTGGACATATGATGATGATCAATCTCCAGGACTTGGAAAAGAAGAAAGAAAAAAAAACAAAATGGGCAGGCAAAGCTGATATCCATAGGGCCATTTTATTTTTGGTGATCGAGACACTATAGATAGTGTGATCACATTTAGGATAGATGGCCATACTATTAAGAGGGGAGCTCTTATCGGACAATTCGATCATCTAGTGCCAGTAGGTGTTGGAAAACATGCATATGCATTTTAGGCCTATTGCACAATCAGTGAGAAGTGTTTAACATTTGAAAAATGATTGTGAAAATGCTAACACACTTGCACGTGATGGTGAGACACTTGGAGTGTTAGCATATTTGCAAACGTGGTGAAAAAGGTGAAGTAAAGGAGATGTTGTCGGGCTCGGTGTGCTGCCACGGGGGCACTGCCACGCCTATGGTGGTGACCGGCTAAGGAGGCTGAGAGGGAGGTGCTCTGGTGGGGCACCGCCACCCTGTCCAGTGGC